>NC_052082.1:24768495-25084051 GCF_015852505.1 Tachyglossus aculeatus | reverse complement strand
CTTAGAGAAGAAATGTATTCTCTATACATGCAGTATTAGAGATTTATTCGGACTTGGGCAGGAAACAGATGCAGTGTGGCTTAGTGGAAAGAGAATGGGCTTGGGAGTTAGAAGACGTAGGTTCTAATCCCAGCTCCTCCACTTGGCTGCTGTGTTTGACCTTGGGCAAGCCACTTCACTTCTCTGTGCCTTAGTTACCTCATCTGTAAAGTGGGAATTAAAATTGTGAGTCCTACGTGGGACAACCTGAGTACTCTGTATCTACCCCAGCACATAGAACAGTGATTGGCACATAGGAAATGCTTTAAAAATACTATTATTATTATTATTATTATCATTAATAAACATCACTAGACAATCCAGATAGAGTCAACTGCATTGCCAAATAGATTCTAACATCACCATTTAGAAAGAAAACATCCAGTTTGTGAATTTTTATAGACTGTGGCCTTTTAGACAATCATTTTACTGGCTAAAATTATTTTCAGTTGTTTAGTTCTGTGATTAAACATGTTTTTAGTTAAATAAGAAGGTTTACAAACTCAGAAAACAAAAACTGTGGCACCGGTCCTGTAGTCTTGGCCAGTTAGATGACTGAATTATGACTTATCTCAGGCATGCTGAGTTTAGCAGGGAATTTCTGCTGTTTTCAACAAGGGTAAAAATTGATGTCCCTCTTGAAACAAAGTGGTACAGATGGCAGTGCAGTATAACTGTCTGCAAATACCAAATGCCAAACTGCTTCTAAGATAAGAAGGACCACAATAAAGATTGTAATATGTTCTCTACAACAGAAGTCAGCGAAAGACAGATCCCATTTACACTGCACATGGAATACTCACTGATTTGTAAAATTTTACACTCATAAATGTGGGAATTGCAAACCCCAGAAAAATACACGGCAAAGGAAAGAATGTGAAAAGCACCCATGAAACTAGGGTGCATATTAACGAATATATAAACTCTACAAATTTGAAGTAGGCCAGGATGTTGTTATTCTCTGTTTACAAAATGTTTTGCTGTCAGCATCTGCCGTAATGACTTTACTCTCCTGTCTAAAAGTGTGTAGCCTATTGGCCTATAAGATTAGCTCACAAAATGGCATCAATTTTATTGAGAAAAGAGTTGAGACCAAAGAATAAATTTAAAGACACGATAACAGCAACTCCAAGGAGGTAACAAATTGCTATGCCAAAAGAGATTTACTTGTGTCCACCCCAGCACTTCGTACAGTGTCTGGCAACAGTAAGCACTTAACAAACACCACAGTTATTATAATTTTAAGATGTCCTGAGTATGGAATAGACATACGATGGAGCCAGACCCAGGAACATTGTCACAGTCACATAACTATTATTTTTGTTAAGTGCTTATTATATGCCGAGCACTGTACTAGGAGCTGGAGTAGATACAATATCATCAGGTCCCACATGAGGCTTACAGTCTAAGTAGGAGGGAAAACAGGTATTGAGTCCCCCTTTTCCAGGTGAGGAAACTGAGGCACAGAGAATTTAAGTGATTTGCCCAAGGTTACACACCAGGTAAGTGACAGAGCCAAGATTAGAGCCCAGGTCCTCTGAATCCCACTGCTCTTTCCACTAGATTATGCTGCTTCTCTCTCAGATAGATCTAATATGAATGGCACCAATAGCATCACATTTTTTCTTCTTTCTCCCCCTCTCAGCCCTTATTCCTCTTCATCCCATCAATCTCACCTCCTCCTTTTCCCTCCTCTTAAAGGGTTTCCCTTGAAGCTCTTAAATAATCATCAAACATCTCTTGGTAGAAAGTATCATTCATAATTCAAAGCAATCCATGAGAATATACTTCCATTCTGAGACACTTTATTTTAGTGAATCATTTTCATCATGTCAACAAGTAGCCCTTGGTGAGTTTTTCCATCATGGTTTAGCTTTCTTGAAGACATGTGTACTGACTCTTGGTTTATAATGTTCCCTGCTTTTTTATATGCCTAGCTATAGAGAAAAAAGTTTTTCACTAATTTTCTGCAGTAGCAATTTCTCAGCCCAGCTCCAGTATATCACAAAATGTATTACTGTGTTCTGTAGTTTCTATAATATATGCTTTCCTGAATACGTCTGACTCAAAACTAGTTTCTTTGCAGACATCACTAAGTAAAAATGTTAATTAAGTTCCAAATTAGTATTTGTTGTGCTCTCACTCTGTACAAAGCCACAAATTTAGCACTTTAGACTATAAGCTCGTTATTGGCAGGGATTGTGTCTGCTAGTTCTGTTATGTTGTATTTTACTGTTCCAAGTGCTGAGTACAATACTCTGTCCATAGTATATGCTCAATAAATATGATTGATTGATAAGAATACAGTAGAGTTAGTAGGCATGATCCCTGTCCTCACAGGGCTTTCATTTTAGCAGTGGAGTCAAATATTAAAAGACATTGCATATAGATGTTAGAAATAGAGTATGAAGATATATTCATATGTGAAGGGGATGTGCAGAACGTGACAAATGCTGAAGTTTCAGGAGAGGAAGAATAAGATGAGGAAATGAGAAATAAATCAGGAGAAGACCCCTTGGAAAACATATGATTTCATAAAGGCCTGGAAGATGAGGAAAACTGTGGTCTTGTCATTTGTGAAGGGGGAGGGACTTCCAGGCTCAAGGGGGAGTGTGAGTAAGAGGTCTGTGATAAGAGACAAGTGAAGTATAGTGACAAGGTTGGATGTGAACTGGGATTTATTCCAGGAGGGGCCAGAATACATGAAGGGGAAAGAGCTAACTGCTCAAATGAAAGTCAGTGATCAGAAGTTTCTGCTCGGTTCAGAGATGAATGGATAAGCATTCACAGTTTGGGAGAATCAGTCATTGGTATTTATTGAATGCTGATTGCATGAAGAGTACTCTCCTAGGCACTTGGGTAAGTACAATACAGCAGAGTTGCAGACAGTGATCTGCACACAGTAAGTGCTCAATAAATATGATTGATGATGATATGGCCCCTGGCCACCAAGAGCTGACAGTGTAGGAGAGTGGGAAGATGGGTGGGGGAAAAATGTTTTAGAAAATGTGTCTATGCAGGGGTCATTCGTACCTTGATCCATGCAGGGATATGAATGGAGAAGTGGGCAACTGGAGGCAGAGACGTCTGTGAAAAGGCTCACCCAGGTTAGACAGCATTTCAGGAGAAGGGTATGGTCCAGAGGGTCAAAGATGAGCAAGAGATCAAAGGGGATTAGGATAAAGACTATTGTATTTGGCTCAAAGGAGGTCACTGTTGACTTTGGAAAGAGGAATTCCAGTGGAGTAAAAGAATTGTTAGATCATAAAGAGTCAAGAAAGAGTTGTAGAGAGGAAGTTGAGGCAGTATATCGAAGCAGTCCATTTGAGAAATTCAGAGAGAAATGGTAGGAGCGAGATAGGCAATAGGTGGATTATGTTTAAGGTCAAGAGTGTTTTTTGAGGGTGGGGAGACATGGGCATGATTGAAAACAGAAAGCAAGGAGATATCAGAGAATGAGCAGTTGAAGATAACTGATAATGATTAGTTATAGGGACACATAGAGACCTATAGAAGCAGTGTGGTTTAATTAATTACTTAATAATGCCATTAAGTGCTTACTATGTGCAAAGCACTGTTCTAAGCGCTGGGGAGGTTACAGGTGATCAGGTTGTCCCACGTGGAGCTCACAGTTCTAATCCTCATTTTACAGATGCAGTAACTGAGGCACAGAGAAGTTAAGTAACTTGCCCAAAGTCACACAGCTGACAATTGGCAGAGCTGGGATTTGAACCCATGACCTCTGACTCCAAAGCCCGTGCTCTTTCCACTGAGCCACGCTGCTTCTCTAGTAAATAGAGCATGTACTTGGAAGTCAGAAGGATCTGGATACTAATGCCAGCTCCACCACTTTGCTGTGTGACCTGGGGCAAGTCACTTGACATCTCTGTGCCTCAGCTACCTCATCTGTAAAGTGGGGATAAAGATTCTGAGGGACTGTGTCCAACTTGATTTGTTTGTATCTCCTCCAGTGCTTAGCACAGAGCCCATGTCATTTGTGACCCCTTCTAGACTGTGAGCCCGTTGTTGGGTAGAGACCGTCTCTATACGTTGCCAACTTGTACTTCCCTAGCACTTAGTATAGTGCTCTGCACACAGTAAGCGCTCAATAAATATGATTGAATGAATGAGTTTGTCACTAGGACCTGGGTTCGAGGACCTGACTTTTGCCCTCGATGTTAGCTGACATTCAACAGACCAGTTACTCCCAGCCAATAAGAATTCAAGAGTCCATTCAACCACATACGTTCACAATACCAGAGGGGCAGGAACATGCACAGAAGACAGTCAGATTGCCAACCCCAACATAGTGGCTCATTTAAGCCACTCGTAGTCAACCCGTTCCTCAGGTCGACACCATGAGCTCCAACACTGGTACCTAGAACATGGCTTTCCCAAAGAGAGAGAAACAAAAGTAAGGAGAAAGAAAGAAGGGTAAACCAGATATTACCCATTCTCAAAGGTAAAACAGGTAAATACCAAATATCAGGTCCTACCTTAAAGGACACACCTATGGGTCAGTCATGCGTTCCCAGCACCAAGCGGACCTAGTTCGATTATAGATCAACAGGGGATACTCACATTTCTAGTGGGGTCTTCGTGGCATTATCAATAATGGCCATCACAGAGCTGGCGTCTCACACTCTGGGTAGAGGTCTCATTCCACTACAAAGACCAGTCACTACAAAGACACCGATTTTATAAAGTATCTGGCCCATCCCCACCTAGTGCACTCTCAGTCACCGGAACAGGTGTGGGTAAATACCACCCTTCTGGGTCTTTTCCACTTGCTGTCAGCAATACCAGCTGAGGATTGCTCCTTCAATTTGCTGAGAGTTCTTGCGGTGATAACATCACTTCCTGCCTTCTGGAAGCCTTTCGCTCGCCGTCGGCAATATTGGCCGAGGGTCGCTCCATCGATCTGCTGATCTTGCCAGTGGACATGATGTGCTTGCTTCCAATTCCAAAATGGAATTGGTTTGCTCAAGCCTGTTACAGTCTGGTGCATAGTAAGTGCTTTAAAAATACCATAAAAAAGCAAAGAGATGGGATAGGAAGTGTGGGTGAAAGGGGTACATTTTGAAAGCTGGTGGAAGATCTGTTACCGTGAAATTTCCAGGAAAGTTGAAAGAGAGTTCAGAAGCTGTGTGACCTAGTGGAAAGAGCATAGGCATGGGAGTCAGAGGACCTGGGTTCTAATTCCCGCTCCACCACTTCTCTGAAGATATAGTCTTTAGGGTTTGATGTACCTACCCCAGTATGATTATTGGCTAGCTACATCAAATTCTAAAGACTATGTCTTTTCTTTTTCCATCACTAAGAAAGGGTGTTTGTTCTTAGGACCATTTTTGTTTAGCCTTTAAAGTCGTAAGATCTACATTTACTGGGGACACCACAACCATTCCACTAAACCATCAAATGTGCCATTCTTAAACACCAAATAGCAAGGTGACTCACAGACAAAGGAACCCTGGAGCAAAGACTCATTAGGGACTTCTCAGGACCCTACAACTATGTCTAAATAAGAAAAATTAAGTCGCAAATCACTTTTTCTATCAACCATTCTATTTTTTTTTTTTTTTTTTTTTAGCTCCAGTGTCTCTCTTTCATCAGAAACTTTTCTGCTTCTTCCCCCACACTTCTTTCTGGGCCTACTAAGCCATATCTGGGATAAGATGTAAAGAGAGCAAGCAGGGGCATGGGAGAAGGATGCCAAGGAGAGCTTTGTTCCTCATCCTGCAATCTTCTCCTAATCCTCTTCTCTTTCTCCACATATGGCCCTGCTGATTTCTGTTTCCCGTTCCAGCTCCGGCCCTAGACTTTGGAGCCCTAAAAGCAAGGACCATAAAGCTGTGAAGCAGCTAATTGGTGACAGCAGGGTAGGGCCCAGCTGTGTTGGAGTTGTAAAGAAAAACATATATCAGTTTTTAAAAATGGGTTTAGGAAATAGGGATAGTACAGAGGGGCAAGTTTGTAGTTCAGAGGCAGAGAAGAACAAAACCAAGTTATGGAACCGCTGAGGGCTGGGCTAGTGAGGGGATGGGGTTACTTTGTTGTCAAATTCACAAAAATGAAGATCAGAATGGCAGTCACTTTGGGAGGGAATAATTTTCAAGAATCTGACATTGGAAACTTTCTACATATTGCTTTCTACCAGGTAACAGGTACACTGTAGATGCTGCAAAATATTGTCCCGGTAGGTGGATGCAAGTTGAAAAGTTAAAATTTTGTAGTTAGCTTGAGGTCTTAGACTAGAACACGGTGTAAGTGAATATGTTGTCCAAGGTGGAAACAAAAATAAGGTGAAAGATTAGATATTTAAGAAATCACATTTTAAAATTGTCAACCATTGGGAGATTTTGATAGGGAATTTTCAATTTAAAGTGCCTTTTATTCCCTTATGTAATATATTTTTAACTTATAAACAAGAATTACTGAAGTTCAGCTTGGTATTTATCATTGTGAATGATAATGAATTTCAATAGCATTTAATTTAAATTTCAAAACCACAATAAGTTTAAAATGATAAAGATTTATATCATTTTATTGGATGATTGGGTTTTTTTTCAATTTCTGCCCTTCCTTGCCTATGAATGCAATAAACCGTTTTTAGTTATTCGAAGTTCAAATCCTTAGAAAAGACCGATGAGCTATTGCATTAATATGTTCATTGCTTCTTTGAAGAGCCTGGCAATGATTAAGGTTTCTAATGTGAATTATTCCATTCTCAGATATCAAAAATGAGTAAATATCCCTTAAAAATTTACATTGATATGATCTTCACTTTTTAATTGGAAACATTTTCCAGGGGTATAATTTCTGTGATTTTCAAAACAGTTGCCGATCAGAAAGATCTACTCAAAATGCCACACATATTAAGAAAGATAGCAGATGGTATTGTACTAGAGGGGGAGCTTTGTTTTGGTTGTGAGGAGTACCAAAGTTTTGGATACAAATGGAACATCATCTGCTAGCGATTAATTCCAGGGTGTGAGGTTGTTGGTAGTGGAGTTGTAGTTCCAGAAGACAAGAATCAATCAATCCATTGTATTCATCAAGCAGCTATTGGGTGCAAAGCAGTGTCCTAAGCAATTGGAAAATACAGTAGAATAATAATAATAATGGTATTTATTAAACACTTACTATGTGCAAAGCACTGTTCTAAGCACTGGGGAAGTTACAAGGTGATAAGGTTGTCCCACAGGGGGCTCACAGTTTTAATTCCCATTTTACAGATGAGGTAACTGAGGCCCAGAGAAGTTAAGTGACTTGCCCAAAGTCACACAGCTGACAATTGGCAGAGCAGGGATTTGAACCCATGACCTCTGACTCCAAAGCCCGGGCTCTTTTCCACTGAGCCACACTACTTCTCTAGTTCTTCTAGAACTAGAACTTCTAGAACTAGAAGCCACAGTGCTTCTCTTCTTTTCTAGTACAAGAAGGAAGCACAATCCTACCATCCAGGAGCTCACAATATAATGGGGGAGATAGACACAAAACCATTTATGGATAGGAGTATGAAGATGAGGATAATGGATTTGGGGTAACTACGGTCAGAATGGCAGATTTTTTTTTTTTGATTCTGTGGGTAGTGCTTTCCAACTGTAAACCTGCTACCTTATACCAATGAAGGCCAAGGAAGGCCTAATTCGGTGTTGAAACTGAAACAGGCATAGAGCGCTGACCCATAATTTGTGTTGGTTTTTGAATAAGATAATAGGATTGGAGCCTGAACAAGATAATTTTTAAATTACAGATAAATTTTACAGGAATGTAAAAGGTTTCTATGAATCTTTACTTAAGGTTAATGGTTACATTACTGAAAAATGAATGGGAGTTATAAAGGTCTTCTTTAATGCATGCGAAATGATTTGTAAATCTGCTTTCTCACCAAGGTTCAAGTATCTTTCTCATTGTTTCATAAAAGTGTAACAAAACAGCGCTAATCATTTTTTTATAGAATTACTAAGGAATACCACATGCTCAACAATGTAGTTAGATAAAATATAATAATATGAACCCAGTTGAACATCAAATATTCAAGTACACATTATCATTGAGTCCTTTCTCCTTCAAATTATGGAGGAAAATGCAAGAGAAACATTGAGTAACAAAAGAGAAGAGGTATTAATTATAGGTAAGTTATGATTGTATTATGGTTAGTTTTGCATATCATTTTAGCCAAAATTAATGCATGTACGCTTGATAACAATTGGCTCTTCAATATAATAATAATAATGATGGTATTTAAGTGCTTACTATGAGCAAAGCACTGTTCTAAGCGCTGGGGAGGTTACAAGGTGATCAGATTGTCCCACGGGTGGCTCACAGTCTAAATCCCCATTTTACAGATGAAGTAACTGAGGCACAGAGAAATTAAGTGATTTGCCCAGCGTCACACAGCTGACAGTTGGCGGACTGGGATTTGAACCCATGACCTCTGACTTCAAAGCCCGGGCTCTTTCCACTGTTGTGGGAATCATCATAAAAATATTTAGCTTGACAAATCTTGTGATTTCTGTGCATTGGTAAATGGGTGAATGTTTGAACTTTGCCTTTTGCCATCAATTAAACTGGATTGAAGTATTGAAGGAGGTTTTGATATGTACTATACAAGAACAGGTAGGCCTGGCAGAATGGGAAAAAAATTAATGATGATGATCAAAGCCAATTCTAAGAAAAAAATCTAATGACAAAAATAAAAGTTCATTTCTGGATCATATTTTTAGGGAATTTATGTTTCATTACCCTGAAATAACTAAAATGGCCATTGATTTTTTAAATGAATCAAAATTTCAAAGGTGTGAACCCCAGGTGTCATGCTTAGGCAGATTTGGGCTGCTGAACGTGCATATGGACACATCTGCAGGTGTTTGATTTGACGTGATTATTGAAAGTTGATAAAATCAGGGCCAGAACTCCAGTATGAAGAAACTGTGTGACTATCCCATACAGTGTTATTTTTATGAAATCGGTATCCTAAGGAAGAGAAAAATCAGAACATTATTACAAGTATTGCCAGCTGTTACTTCTGTTACTGTGGTTTATATGGGAAAACACACCTACAATTCCTCATAGATCCACTCCTGTTCCTGAATTTTCCCGTTCTTCTTATGAAGTTGTCAGGAAAGAAGTTACTGAATTTCAGGGTAGAGCAAACATTCATAGGGGCCTCTAGGCTGTTTAGAATTGACCCCAGTAGTTTGGGGATCTGAATTCTTTGCACACATCTGAATTCTTTGTATTTTGTGAGCAGTTTAAAAAAGCAAGTTAAAGTCTTGATCCCTGTTTCCAAGTAACCCAATTAACAATTAAGAAGAAAAATGTACTCATACCCCAGGGAGGGAAAGCACCATCCATCCCTATCATGGAACAGGAAAGTCAAATTCAGAGCATGGAGAAATTGCCTTTAATCTCCATTCTCATCCTCAGAGGGTTACTCTCAGTGTAAGAGAACACACTCATTGCACTCTAAATCCTTCATGCACGTTCCTTCATGTTCCTTCATGCACGTTCTTTTTCATGAAATCTCAGGACTGAGGCTCATCCTTGTTTTCAAAGAGAGAGCCCATCATTTTATTATGTGCCATATGTGAGATTTTCTTTACCACTTCTCCCCATGAGAGGTGATTGATAATTATGAGATAGAACACAAACTCCTTGAATGTTATATCAGCTCTTCAGTTCAGAGACATAGTTCATGTAAATCTTTAGGGAACAATTGAGAACTGAATTACATTGTGGCTTTATGCTATACTATCAACTGACCTATGACACAGTAGATTTAATTGAGGAAATATTGACTTTAATTATTCATAATAATTTATTTGAATAATTGATGCTAAATGAGTGAATACTTTCTGCAAGATCTACTTTAGGGATAGTGAATATTATATTAGAGAATATTGCATTTATTCATTTGGATTGTGAGTTGATCAATTCATGCTATTCTCAACGCTTTGCATTCATATGCAAAATTTCAACAGATAAGGTGTATTAACTTTAAGATAATATTAAAGTCAGGACTTTTTGATGTGATCTCAGTGATTTGTCCTAGTATTTGACTGATTTAACAAAAATGAAACACCAGATCCTTTACTCTATTGAGAAGCACATACATAGACTTACCTCTTTTATTTGTATGGCTCCCTATTGCATTAAAGTTCCCAAGAGTTTTCTGTCTAACTTCAGCTCTGTTTTAATGTGATGAAATGACTCACTAGGTGCAATATGGCCCTCAGTTTGATATAATTCAGCATCATCATTGTTGAATGTGGCTGCAAGAAAATCTCTCATCAGGGAGCCTTCCTAAAGAAATCAATCAGTAGTATTTGAGTGTCTCCTGAGTGCTAGGTTCTATACTAAGCACTTGGGAAACTACAATATTAGTAAGACACAGATTCCTTGCCCTTAAGGATCTTATGCTTTTAATGGGAAAGACAGACTGAAAAAAATACCTTACAGATAGTGAATATAGAAGGAAGCTCAAGGATAAATGATGAGCAGAAAGATCACATCAGCATAATATAGTTGAATAAATTATTAAATTTGTGCACGTGTGTGTGAGTATATATGTGTGCGCTTGTGTGTACACCCAAACCCCAAGGACAGGAATGAAAAACACAAGTGTTGTGGTTGAATGAGGTGGCTGGAGTTATGTGAATTAATCAATAAAACCTTCTAAGGTTGGAACATAGAAGTGTCTTGAAAATGGGGAGAGCTGTATTCTGGCAGATTTGGGACAGGGAGAGGTAGTGAGAAGGGTTGGAATTTCAGTCCGGGGGAAAGTCATTAGGTGAAGCATCAAAAGTGGAAAATTTAAGAGAGAAGAAAAAATTGAGCGTGAGCTTGGAAAGAGCGAAGAGGGCTAGCTGGAGAAGAGTGAGTGAAAGCTGTACAAAACGTGAACTAAAATTGCTGTTGTTGTTGTTAACAGTATATATTAAGGCCTTACTATGTGTGCTAAGTCCTGGGTAGATACAAGATAAGCAGGTTAGACCCAGTCCCTGTCCCTCGTGAACTAACAATAATATTGGTAATTTTGGTATTTAAGTACTTACTGTGTGCTAAGTACTGGGGAGATGGAGTTCAATTGCATGGGGCTCACTGTCTAAGAAGAAGGGTGAACAAATATTGAATCTCCATTGCACAGATGATGAGGCTGCATCATTTTCCCCCTGCAGCATCAACTAATATCTCTACACAGATAATTCCCAAATCTACTTCACCAGCCTTGACCTCTCTCCTTCCTTGCAGTCCTTATCTCCTTCTGCCTTCAGGAAATCGCTTCCTGGATTTCCCAATGACAACTCAAAACTAAACATGTCCAAAACAGGACTTTGCATTTTCCCACCCAAACCCTGTCCTCCCCCTACCTTTCCCATCATTTTAGACAACACCACTATTCTTCCTGTATCACAAGCCCAAAACCTTGGCATTATGCTTGTCATGTCTCTCTCATTCAGCCCACATATTCAGTCTTTCACTAAATCCAGTCAGATCTAGCTTAACAACATCACTAAAAACCTCTCTCTCCTCACCATCCAAAATGCCACTATTCCAATCTAAGCACTTATCATATCCTCGACTGCTGTGTCTGTCTCCTCACTGACATTCTTGCCTCCTGTCTCTCCCGACTCCAGTTCATACTTTAGTCTGCTGCCCAGATCATTTTTCTACCAAACGTTCCATCCACTTTCCCAACTCCTTAAGAACCTCCCTGTATTTGCCCATCAACCTCCACATAAACAGAAACTCCTTACCTTTGGCTTTAAAGCACTCAATCATCTTGCCCCCTCCTACCTTACCTCACTGATTTCTTACTACAATGCAGTCTGCATATTTTGCTCCTCTATCACCTACTTACAGTACCTCAGTCTCTTCTATCTCAGCATCAACCACTTGCTCTTGTTCCCTCTCTAGCCTCAAACTCTCTCTCTCTTTATAACCACCTTGTTCCCCATCTTCAAGCCGTATTAAAATCACATCTCCAAGAAGACTTTCCTTTTAAGTCCTCCTTCCCCCTAATCTCTGGCCTTTCTGCATCTCCTATGCACTTGGATCTGTTCTCTTGAAGTACTTTATATTCACCCCACCCTCAGCCCCAGAGCACTTGTGTATATAACCATGATGTATGTGTACCCTTTGAAGTGTAATCTAAGGAACATGTATACCAATTATGTTGTACTTTACTCTAAGTGCCCATCACAATGTTCTGTACACAGTCAGAGATCAATAAATAATACCATGATTGATATGGGAACTATTGCACAAAATAGCCTGAAGGATATTGTGACATTGAATGGAAGAATTAAAAGGTGATTAGAAATGAAAAATGACATCAAGATTTTGAGCTTTAGAGACTACGAGGATGATAGTGTTGTCAAACTTAGAGGGAAAAGTTAGGAAAAGAAGTAGTTATAGGAGGCTTTGTTGTTAGCTGTGTTGATTTTTTGGTCCCAGCAGGACATTCATAAGGATCATGTCCTGGAAGCAAGAAAAAATGGGATTGTAGATCTGGAGAGGCATTGGGCAAATGAGATAAATACGGAAAGTTTAGACGTCAGCATAATGAAACAGAATCTTCACTCAACATAGTGTGGCATAGGTTGTTGTTCACACATCAATCTTTAAGACAATACCTGCAAGCATGGATAGAATTACAATAGCTATATGCCACTATTATAAGCTACTGGGAGGCAGATATATTTTATTTCCAAATTTCAACCAAACTATATCAGAAAGGCCTGGTTAGGAAAATCAAAGGAAACTTACAAACCTTCAAAAGGTTTTTCAGTTATAAAAATGATGCTTTTTAAACAGTTGTTCATTATGACTTCCGGAAAGTAACATTTCTAAATTTCTAAGATATCACATTATCTAAAAGGAACGTCCTTTCCAAGTTCTTCCGGAGCAGAACTCGGCCTCTACCTGGCGGGATGGAAAGGGGCTTTATCATTATTGGCATAGGAACCATTCACCTTCTTAATTTTGCCACTTGCTTCCAGGGGTGGTGGGGTGGATGGAAGAAGGGAGAGGATGAGTTGTGTTTTAATGCCCATCCTGCAGTTCTCCTGTCAGGTGCGGCCTCGTTGCCTAACAATCACCGCAATAAATGACCAAACATGATTGTTGATCTTAGATGGATTTTAGTTTCTAAATAGGAGATGCTTGGCTTTGATTATCTCTTCTTTTTATTATTCCCTTTATAGTTTGAGTCGTAGCTGTTTACCAAACCAGACACTCTAGGTATGAACCAAAATGTGTTCAGCAGGTGATCCATTAAGAGTCTGAGTGCAGTCAAGTCTTCCTTTGGGACGTATACTTTTACAGCCAGTAAAACTGGACTTACTGGCTTCTAGTCAGTCAGTTTGCCAGCTAATAATAAAACCATGTAATGTAACGCAGTGACAACCAATAGAGCTGTGACTTTACTGCCAAAATTGCCTCTGAGAAGAACTATTAAGTGGTAGGGGATTTAACTTAACAGTATATTTTCCCATTTCTAATTCAGTGAGAACTCATCCCCGCTCAAGGGTAGGACTGTATTTTGAGGCCTAAATGTCCAGATGACTTCATTTCTATAGCTATTTTATGATTTGAAAAAGAACATTTGGTGGGTTTGATGTTTAAAGTACAAAAATATGAATATTATAGTCTGGCTTGCACATTCATCAAAAGTTATGTGTTCTAAAATATAATGCACCTCTCTTTAAAACCAATTCAGTATTAAAAGAAGCATAACCATTTCTGAGTGACGATTCATAGTTGGATCAGTAGGTACATATAGGTAAAGATAATTCCCTGTATGTATGTATACGCTAGAGAGAAGATGGAAATCTATGTGCTATGAGTGGTTGTTGGGTTGATATCACTAGAGTGTTGTGATAATCAGCAGAGGTTCATTTATTCAGTGCTTACTATAGTCTAGTCCCTAGATAGAAGGTTATCATTCCACATGGGGCTCACAAACCATTTTATCCCCGTTCACAGATGAGCAGCTGAGGCTCAGAGTAGTTGTTACTTAGCAAAGTCATACAGCAGGTTGGTGGTAGAGTTGAAATTAAAACCTAGCCCTCCTTGGTCCAGTACTCTTTCACTAAACTTTCCTCCCAAGGGTTATTATAGTGTGGCTTTGAAAATAGGAATAATATGCTGGATTTGGTGGGGATGGCCAGTAGACAGAAAAAGAGCTTTAAACTTTTATTTTAAATCAAAATCTCCAAATACTTTTTTGGCTTTGCTTGTATTTACTTTTTATCCAGAATAAAAAATTAAGATAATAATAATGATAATGGTATTTGTTAAGCACTTACTCTGTGTCAAGCACTATTAAAGTGTTAGATTCAAACTAATCAGATTGGACACAGTCCATGCCCCAAATGGGTCTCACAGTATTAATATAAAATATGTCTCAATATACCAAATTTGTCATAGATATTGCTTGCATGTGAAAACATACATCCTACCGTTATTTTGCTACACACACACTGTATGTCATTATGGGCTCATTTTTAAAAATTTCATATTTTGTTTCAATTTTTATCATATGTAGGAAGGAAGGAAAGACTACAGTAATACTTTCTAGCATGTACTTATTCTACAGACTGGTCTGAAAATGAAGTACCAAATTGAAACCATCTTGGTTAAAAGCATTTAAATGCCACAATTCAAACATGTTTCATTGTATTTCCATTCTTGTTTGTCAGCAAAAATTATAGGCACAGCGCTCCTTGCTATTTGATCATTCTATTATCGAGGGAATGAAGAGTGTTTGAGACATACATGCTGATTTAGTGTTGTGCTGATGAAACCATTCAGTTTGTGTGATGTGTCATTTTTCACTGCCTTCTTATCAAGGTGTTTCAGCTGTGCCTAAACCAGTCCTTGTAATTGCTTTAGATGCTCCTGGCAAAGTTATGTCAATGTCAGTTACTAAGTAACTTTTGACTGCTTCATGTCACAAGCCATAAGAAGTCATCATCCGTAAGATTTTTTTAAAATGTGTATTGGGGTGTTTGTTTATCCTCCTCTGGACAATAATAGTTTCCCCCTGAACATAACAGTAAATGAGGGCATATTATATTGAGTATTATATTGACAAGAAAACAAGGACTATTTTAAAGTTAGCTTTGAAATAGTATCTTCCATTAGCGCATTGTTAACCTTCTTTCTGCTGACTTTCCCATTAAAGACGGGATTATCACCTAAATTAACTTTCGCCTGCTTATACAATGAAAAATAAAACAGGCGGTGTGATGTATTTGTACTTACTACATACATTCTGTATTACATTAGCTAAATGAGCAGTCAAGAGAACTTTTTAAAGAGAACTTAGTTGCCCTGTATTTTTTTTTTGGTTTTCATTTTTCCCTTGTGCAATATTTTAAAATACAGTATACTCTATTTGAGAATTTGGCTCCTCTACAAAAATTGGCATTAAACAGCTCTTTAAAATGTATTGCTCCAATTATTAAAATAAAATCGAAAAGCATCTATATTTTCAAATCAGTATCACTGAATTTCCTGGTTATATTGTCATCGTGGAAGGAACAAGTCATCTAGATAATTGCTCAACCCGTTCTTGTAATTGACCCAAGGTTTGGGAATCAGTGTGATTGCCTTGGGTCTCCTACACAGCAACAGATAAGCAGGCAGGGAATCTAGAGAATCCATTTACTCACTAGACTGTAAAATCCTCCTCTAGACTGTAGGACAGTACTGTACTCTCCCAAACGCTTAGTGCCGTACTCTGCACACAGTAAGTGCTCCATAAATACCACTGATAGAATAATTGATTACTGAGCGAAAGCCAGGTCTACCTGATACCATTCTTTAAAGAACCTCACCTAATGATCTCACATAACAAGGACACTTGTGGGATTACCACTCTTCCAAATCAACAGACATACCTGGATGCACAGGATGAAAATGCAAGGGGAGCCCTCCACCCCTTTCATTCATTCATTCAATTGTATTTATTGAGTGCTTACTGTGTGCAAAGCACTGTACTAAGCCCTTGGAAAGTACAATACAGCAATGAAGAGAGTACATCCTTGCCCACAGTTGGCGTACAGTCTGTGGGGAGTAAACAGGTATTAATATAAATAAATATAATTATCAATACATTCATAGATATATAAATGCTATGGGGTGGGGAGAGCAGAGGGTGTGAGTTGAGGCGAAATGAAAGGGAGGAGGAGTTGAGAAGGGGGCTTAGTCTGGGAAGGCCTCTTGGAGGAGGTGGGCATTCAGTAGGGCTTTGAAGGGGGGGAGAGTGATTATTTAGGGGATTTGAGAAGGGAGGGCATTCCAGGCCAGAGTCAGGACCTGGGCGAGGGGCCAGTGGCGAGACAGGCGAGAACGAGGCACAGTGAGAAAGGTAGCACCAGAGGAGTGGCATTTGCGAGCTGGGATGTAGAAGGAGAGAAGGGAGGTGAGGTAGAAAGGGGTAAGTTGACGGAGAGCTTTAAAGCCAATACTGAGGAGTTTTTGTTTGATAAGGAGGCAACCACTAGGGATTTCTGAGGAGGAGGTGACATGCCCTGATCGTTTCTGTAGAAAGATAATCCCGAGCAGCGGAGTGAAATATGGACTCAAGTAGGGAGAGGCAGGAGGTTGGGAGGTCAGAAAGGAGGCTGATGCAGTAATCTGGGCGGGATAGGATGAGTGATTGTAATAGTGGTAGGGTTTGTATGGCTGAGCTTGGCGATGTTTTGAAGGTGAGACCGTCAGGCTTTGGTGACAGATTGGATATGTGAGGTGAATGAGAGAGCAGAGTCCAGGATGACCCCAAGGTTATGGGCGTGTGAGACAGGAAGGATGGTTGTGCCGTCTACAGTGACGGGAAAGTTCGGGAAAGGGCAGGGTTTGGAGGGAAGATAAGAAACTCTGTCTTGGACATGTTGAGTTTGAGGTGGAGGGAGAACATCCAAGTAGAGCTGTCTTGAAGGCAGGAGGAAATATGAGCCTGGAAGGAGGGAGAGTTCAAAACTAAGGAAATCCAGAAAGAATTGACAGCATGTCATAAAATTCATTGCTGGTTTAATTCAGAATGAATGGGCAATTAATGTCACTTTCTTCTTTAATCAATCAATCAATCAATCGTATTTATTGAGAACTTACTGTGTGCAGAGCACTGTACTAAGCGCTTGGGAAGTACAAGTTGGCAACATATAGAGACAGTCCCTACCCAACAGTGAGCTCACAGTCTAAAAGGGGGAAACAGAGAACAAAAGCAAACATACTAACGGAATAAAATAAATAGAATAGATATGTACAAGTAAAATAAATAAATAAATAAATAGAGTAATAAATATGTACAAACATATATACATATATACAGGTGCTGTGGGGAGGGGAAGGAGGTAAGATGGGGGGGATGGGGAGGGGGACAAGGGGGAGAGGAAGGAAGGGGAAGGAGGTTTAAATGAAACCTCGTCAAAAAAAATCACATCCAGTATGCTCCTTATGCTCAATATGCACATCTACGCAGTAATTGAGGTAGTCACTTCTACTAGAGCAAACTTAAGAACAGCAAACTTCAATCTGTTTGATTCAGAAGCTTGGATTTACACTGTGAATCTTAATATGTTGGCCTATTTTGTTCTGAGTATGACTACATATGTTGGGTCAAGAATTCTATATTCTGTTCCAGTCTTACTATCTGTTTATAATGCTCTTGAGTCAATTACTTAGCATCCCTGCAATTCCATATTGAAATATTTGCTTTGAAAATTACCATTCATCTCAAATATTGAAAGAATTACCACAATGATGTTTAAACTCTTTGAGTCCCCAGCAAAGATCGGTCGGTGTCACTCTAAAAACTTCCATGCAGGAATAATTCAGAATTCTTCAGCAACCAGTTGCCTAAAGAAGTGCCATGAACTCAGACTATGCATATATCCTTTCCACCAGGATCTTGATCAAGATCCAAAACCGTTCTGCATTTTTATCATTATTGCTACTCAACTCATGCAGTATGTTAGTGGACTTTATTTTTGCCTAACTCCTCAACACAATTTTCATTTTGACCAATATGCTTTATTACTGGGTTTGATTTGAAGAATTGTAGGTTTTTATCATTGAATAAAATTTCAAATGAAGTAAAATATAGTCTTGGATGAAAAATAAAGGCTGGAGTAGGATTTAATAAGAAAGAGAAAGACAAACATCCGTAATTGTAATTAATTATAGAAGAGTATTTTTTTAGTCACTGCAGAGTAGGCATACAATATCAGTTATTCATTACAGAGTATTAAAATCGTCATGAAAAGGTGTTAGGCTGACGAGTGATAAAGGAAAGGATTCATTACAACATCTCACTCTATAGTTTAATGGGAATCCAAAGCTTTAGAGGATTTTGCCAGGATTGAGAACTTAATGCATTCTTATAGAGATTTGCTGCTTTAAATGAGAGGTGATGGCAGTGATCCCCTTTTTTCTCTTTTTAGTAATTCATTTCAGGTATTCACAATCGTGGTGATTTTAGAACTTCTTGGGTGAAGTTAACTGACTATATTTATGAGCAGATTCTTCGTAGCAACCATGTTCAGAGTGTGGGAAACACTTTTCCAGTCAAAGATGGATTGAATTAGCAGGACTCAAACGGACTTCACTGTTACCTTTTTGGTAACGGGAAAAATATTAAAGGAAATGTGAGGTTTTGCAAATTAAAATTCTTTAGGAAAATATGTAAACTCCATTTAAAATTGCTTTTAAGTACAATTTGCTATCCCTGAATACTAGAGCTGCTTATTTTCATAAAGCAGGATGAAGCATCATTGCATTCTGTGATCTCAGTTGAACTATTCATTTAAATTCTGGGCCTTTTATGATATGTCATAAACTTGAATAGTTTAAGCAATTACATGTTGTGCTTCTCAGCTACTTTAACATTATAAAGTCTATATTTAGTTCACCAGCGCTAAAAGGAGGATAAGTGTGTCTTAAAGACTTTTGAAGAAGCTCATAGGCTGTTGAGTTGGAAGAATTTCCCACTTGATAGGAAGCTTATAAGGAATTCAGCTTTAAGATCCTTTGAGTCAACCTCAAGCATGGCGACAGAGATAATATTGAACAAAACTTAAGCGCTTAGTACAGTGCTCTGCACACAGTAAGCGCTCAATAAATACGATTGATGATGATGATGACCTGCCACACAGTTCTCTCATAGTAGGGCAGGGATCAGAAAAGGAATCTTCGACTCTTGTACCGACTGTTTTGTCATGAGCTGAGGATATTCTCGTGACAGCCAAATTTGTTAACAGTTTTCAGAGACTGTCCCATTTATGATTTCAAATAGTTTTGTAAATTAAATGAAAACAGTAAAAAATGGGTTTTCTTGCACTTTTTGCACTTCCTGCACTTTTCCTATATCTGTCCCCTTGCAAATATGATATCCACTTGGCTACCTTTAAGGTACATTTCTTTATTGATATTCCTCTAGTGCATGAATCATTATGTTCTTTAATAGCCAGTCCAAAATGATCTGGTCATAATTTTGTCTGAAATGGAAAGGAGGGAGATTTCCCTAAGGTTTCCAGTGAGCTATCTCTTCTTTGTTCCTGGAGATCATGGTAGTTTTGATGTCTTGTGAAATCTCCTCAGTGTTCCTCCCACATACTGGAAAAAAAACTTGTACAAATGTTTCAATTGGCCCGTCCTTGCTTTTAAATTTCTGAGTCAAGTCAGTCAACCAATGTTATTTATTCAGTGCTTAGTGTGTTCAGAGCGCTGTACTAAATGCTTAGGAACATACATAACAGTAGAGTTGGTAGACACGATTCGTGCACACAAGTAACTTGCAGTCTAGAGGGGGAAACTGACATCAAAATAAATTACAAATAGGGAAAATGACAAATAATAAGAAGGATAAGAAGTGCTTTGGGGCTGAGGGGGGATGAATATCAAAAGCTTAAAGGTATCGATTCAAGTGCACTGATGATGCAGAAGGGAGAGAGAGAAGGGGAAATGAGGGCTTAGTGGAGAAGATCTCTTGGAGGAAATATGATTTTAGGATTACATTGACTGCCGGGAGAATAGTATTCATTCATTCATTCATTCAATCGTATTTATTGAGCACTTACTGTGTGCAGAGCACTGTACTAAGTACTTGGAAAGTACAATTCAGCAAGAAATAGAGACAATCCCTACCCAACAACGGGCTCAGTCTAGAAGTCTGTCTAATATGAAGGGGGAAGGGGAGGGAATCCTGAGAGGCAGCATGGTACAGTGGATAGAGCACGAGCTTGAGATTCAGAAGGTCGTGGGTTCTGATCCTGACTCCACCACTTGTATGCTGTGTGACCCTGGGCAAGTCACTTAACTTCTCTGTGCCTGTTACCTCATCTGTAAAATAGGGAGTGAGACTGTGAGCCCCAAGTGGGACAGGGACTGTGTCCAACCTGATTTGCTTGTGTCCACCGCAGAACTTAGTACAGTGCATGGCCCATAGAGCTTAACAAGTAGCACAGTTATTATTAGTATTATCATTACTATTACTAATATTACTACATTATTATCATTAGGCTAGTGGAAAGACATGAGGAAAGTGTCACAAGAAAGACAGATGAAATCAAGATGCAATGAGTAGGTTAGCATTACGGGAATGAAGTGTGCAGACTGGATTGTAATGGCTCATCAGCAACGTAAGCTAGGAAGGAGAGAGAAGATGAGTTCCTTGAAACTATCTGCTCCTTGTGTGCAGGGAATGTGCCTACCAACTCTGTTGTATTATATTCTCTTAAGAGCTCGATGAAGTGTTCAGTAAATCTCATTAATTGCCTGATGGATTAAAGGAGTTTCTCTTTCATGCAGAGATGGATTAGTAACCCTTGCAAGTTTTTGGGGTTTTTTTTTTAAAAAACGACCCAGGCAGCAGAGAAATGTAGTATGGACTGGGGTGAGAAGAGACAGGGACAATTGGTGATGAATCTGATGTGGTAGTGAAGGCAGGAAATAATGAGTCCTTAGGTCAGTGTGGTAATGGTTTGGATGGAAATCAAAGTGTGGATTCTACAGTTTTTGTGAAGGTAGCACCAATAGGACTTAGGGACCAATTGAATGAGAAGGTTGAATGAGAAGCATGATATAAGAATAATGGGTTTTTGAGGCAGGGAGAATGGTGGTGATGTCGACAGAACTTTAAAGTCAGGAAAAAGACAGTGCCTGGTTGGGAAGTCGAAGAGTTCCAGATTGGGAATTTTAAGTTTGAGAAATCTCATCAAATCCAGCTGCTTTTTCATTTTTATGGGATTTGGCTGCAGAGATTACTTAAAAGTAGGGGATCAGGTGCTTCCACATTTGGGCCATTATTTTTTGCCTGTACTGACTCTTTGATGATGAAAGCATGTTTGAGATTTCATTATAGCCTTCCACCATCTGGGTAGGACTTTCTTTGTGTCTGTGAGGATGATGGTTCTATTCTCAAGAGTGCTGTAGAGGTTTGTACGGATACATAAGTCTTAGGTGAAGAAAATAGTACTTAGGTTGTGGTCAGCAGAACCCTGGATTCCTTCATCTCTGGAGTCCCATTACTGATCACACATTGGACAGCAATTCCCATTGCAAGGTTTTACAGGTGTTTGTTTTGCAGACGGTGGAGATGATGTCATGTATCACATCCAGTTTCCTGTTTGACTTCAGGTTATTGTTTTCTTTTGGGTTTTTTTTCAATTTTATTGATTTTCTTCAAACCAATGTTAGTGGGGTCTCTTTGTCATACCCTTACATTGGTGGCTACCATACAGGATGATGTGTCTGAGATAGACCGAACTCAATGCTTGTCTTGCCTTCCTTGTTCCAATAGAGGTGGATATTTAGCCTCCTACATGGGTTGGAAGTTGGTTGCATTGGTTATATTGATGGCTTGGGAATGGCAAGTCAGTGGCTCTTTAAATGGTGGCAGTCATCCACACCTCTACCGAGCCCACCTGTCAGAAAATGATGAAGTCTGTGGAGGTGGGAGCAACAGTCAGGAAGACCCCTGTCATGTACAGTGCTCTGCACACAGCAAGCGCTCAATAAATACGATTGAATGAATGAATTTCCTGAAGCTTTTCTCCTCTCCACTTCCTATGCCTTGCACTTTTAAGAGCAAAGGTGACTGCAAGAAGGAGAGGTGGAAGAAGAAAGTTCCTTTCTTCCCTCCCAGTCACTGGGGCACTCCACAGTACAGTAGGGCAGCACCACAAGGAGGAAACAGACACACACATATACGCACACATACATACAGAAATCAATCACCATTGCATTGAGTGCTTGTTGTATATGCAGAGCACCTCAAAGAACACTTGAGAGAGTACACTATAGCAGAGTTGGTAGAAACCTTCCCTAACCACAGTGAGTTTACAGTCTAGAGGGAGAGGTAAACATTAATATAAATAAATGAATAAGAAGCAGTGTGGCTCAATGGAAAGAGCACGGGCTTGGGAGTCAAAGGTCATGGGTTCAAATCCTGCTCCGCCAATTGTCAGCTGTGTGACTTTGGGCAAGTCACTTAACTTCTCTGTGCCTCAGTTACCTCATAGGTAAAATGGGGATTAAGACTGTGAGCCCCACGTGGGACAACCTGATCACCTTGTATCCTCCCCAGTGCTTAGAACAGTGCTTTGCACATAGTAAGCACTTAACAAATGCCATTATTATTATTATTATTATTATTTTTATTATATATGTACTTATGCTGTGGAGCTGCTGGTGGGGTAAATAAAGGGTACAAATTCAAATGCAAGGGTGATGCAGATGAGAGAGGAAATGGAGGAAATGAGAATTTAGCTGGGGAAGAACTCTTGGATGAAATATAATTTTGTAAGGCCTTGAAGGTGGATCTAAAGGGGGAGGGAGTTCCAGGACAGAGAAAAGATGTGAATGAAGCATCAGCAATAGTCTAGACAATATCAAGGTTAGCAATACTGGGTTAATACAGTGACTAAGGTGGGTGTGGTTTAGAGGCTTTGGGATTTGGCAGTATTCTGCTACCCTCAAATTCTGCACCCCTGCTCTCCCCCAATGCCCACTCTCATCCTTATCAACGTGGAACCGATTTGGGACGTTATGAAGATTGTGTCCTAGTAAGACCTTCCTTAAATAGTCACCAGTCAGCCGGTAGTGACATGTCTGGGACACTCCCCTTTAAGATACAGGAAATGAATAGCAAAAGAAATAACACTCTATGTCCAAGAATTCATCCCAGGAGGATCTGCTTTAAAATACCAATGCCTCCATCTCCTCCAACCTTCAATTAACCCACGAATATGTTCATTAACCTCCCCACCCCCAAATCCTACCTATTGTCTTGGTGTTCGAGAGAGGAGGGTTATAGATTTCCTGGTTATGAGAAACAGCTGAGCAGATAATGGGAGGAAGAGAGGTGTGTTTGGTGTTTAAAGGGCAGTTTGGAGGTTAGGTGAGTTGCCAAGTAGAAAATTTGTCCAGAGCAGTGGCAACTTAAGCATGTGTTATCTACACATGCTGCCTCCACTTTCTCTCCTCTAATTTGCTACTTGATCACATCTAATCAAGAGAAGCAGCTTGGCTCAGTGGAAAGAGCCCGGGCTTTGGAGTCCGAGATCATGGGTTCAAATCCCGGCTCTGCCAATTGTCAGCTGTGTGACTTTGGGCAAGTCACTTCACTTCTCTGGGCCTCAGTGACCTCATCTGTAAAATGGGGATGAAGACTGTGAGCCCCCCGTGGGACAACCTGATCACCTTGTAACCTCCCCAGCGCTTAGAACAGTGCTTTGTGCATAGTAACCGCTTAATAAATGCCATTATTATTATTATTCATCTGGCTTTCTTCCCCTTCAGTCTATGGAAATTGCCTTCTCTTCTTGCACATCTTCTTGCTAAATCGAATGGCCTCTACTCCAACCTAATTTTACTCAACCTCTCAGTTGCCTTCTATAGTGTGGATCACCCCCTTACCCTGGAAACATTATCTAACCTTGGTTTCACTGATGCTGTACTCTCCCAATTTTCCTCTTTTTCTCCCTGGCCAATCATTCTTGGTTTCTTTCAGCCTCCCACCCCCTGATTCTGGAGGTCCTCAAGAATCACTTCTATGTCCCACATTTTTATCCACTTATACACACTCTCTCTGAGAACTTATTTGAGGCTTAAAGGTTATTCAGGTGTAACTGCTCAAGGAAATCTTGTCTCTTACGTGGCAACCCAAACCTCACAGCCTTCTCTACTTCATAGAGCTTAAGTTTGGTATGAAACTTTTTTTAAAATAATGGCATTTTGTTAAGTGCATACTATGTGTCAGGCACTATACTAAGCACTTGGGGTAGATGAAAGTTAACCAGGTTGGAAACTGTCCATGTCCCAAGGGGCGCTCACAGTCTTAATGCCCCTTTTACGGATGAGGCAACTGAGGCACAGAGAAGTTAAGTGGCTTGCCCAAAGTTGCACAGCAGACAAGTGGTAAAACTGGGATTAGGACCCATATCCTCTTATTCCCAGGCCCAGTCTCTTTCCAGTAGGCAATACTGCTTCTCATTGCTAAAGTCTCATTAATGTTAAATGCTGTCAATCTGTATTCATGTAATTATTTATTTCAATACATTCTACTGTATATTGGGTAATGTATGGTTTAAGTTGCAGAATTTGGTAACAGCATGTTCCGGTACTTAACTTTAAGATTTATAGAGCTCAACTGTTGCGTGGAATAATTCATAATCATTTTCACATCTTGTTGTGCAAGCGGCTAAAAAGCACAGTCCATTGCATGAAAGGTTTCTAAGGACTTCTGGTTAATTTCCCTTTTTTTCTTAAGCCTGTTGAGTTGGAAAATTTTCTGTGTTTATTGCGATCATGTTTTGACTAGAGTTTGAAGTCCTAATTTTGTATCTTCAGAAATGGCAGTACGACAAAATGACTCCAACTTCAGAAATTAAGATGCTTATAAAGAACTGTCTCTAGAAAATGATAAAACCTTAATTGGCTATCTTATTTTCTTTATATCTGTCACCTTTAGCGTGCAGACCTAGGGTGTCTGAAATGTTGTTTATGAGAATATAATTGGTCGAGGATGACTAGTGTAGTACGGCTTTGCTTTCCCATTATAAATGAGGAATCAAATGTGTCAGTGAGAGGAGACAAAGGTAGCAGTGTATAAAATTTGTTCCAACCACAAGTGGAAAAACATTTTGATGTGACAGTGACTTTCAATTGTTGTTTAGTAATGTGGAATCAAAGCCAAAGTCTTTGTGGGAAAATACCATTGAAACTTTTTTTTAAATTAAGTTTACTTTGGATTTCCTTTCATGAGGATCGTGTTTTAATGTAATAATTCTATATTGTAAACAGTGAAATATTTATTATTAACTCTATTGCTCTGGAAGTAAAGTCTTCTGTAAATTGTAGCCTCTGGGTTTAATTCTTCTACTATATACCCTGCTTACTAGAAAAGTAGCCTCAAATGTACCTTTCTAAATTAACCATAGGGCCATTTTATCAAGTATATTACTAGGGCAATTAACAATATTTCAATTGAAGGAATCTGGAAATCCCCAATCTATTACTTGGAAGAGACCCTGCAGATGCTTTTTGGGATTTGGGTTTTTTGTTTGTTTTTTTGAAGGGTGTGTGTGAGGGTGTGGTGTGTCTATGCTTTATCTAATCACACTAACCTATCACTTGGTTCATTTCCTTAGTAGCTGGAGATCAATATTAGTGTCAAATAAATCACTTAGAAATATTCTCATAAATCATCGACTATTCATTCACAGATTTTTTGTTTCTTGAATTCAAGCTGGTGTTGGGCTTTTTGTTAGATAATTTTCGGAATTATTTTCCTTATCTCTGTGAGGATTGGAATCATGTTTATCTTGGGAATGAAAAAGTCAATCTCTTTGTTTCTCAGCTCTTCCAACATCCTTGCTGTTTTTCTTATTGGTTCAAGTCCATTAACATATTATTTTTACAATTCATGCCTAAAAGCCATATGTGATATAATATTTTTCTGCTTATTTATACACACTCCAACATTTCTAAAAGGTCTAATAGGTCTGGTTGTGACCTATCTTGTGGAGGAGCATGATGGTTACCAGCTGTTTCAACAATCATTTTTTAACTATTTTTTCTTATATTTTGGGAATTAAAACTGGTTTGGACTTTCTGTTTGATGTTATTCCATCCCATCCTATGAATTAATAATCCTGTTGAACCTCTGAAGCTTCTTTTCATTAGGAAGTGTGAAACATTTTCCTTTCTCTTCCACAGCAAAAAAATACTTTTTGTGCCCTTTTGTCTCTTTTACCTTGATGAAAGGTATGTTTTCATTATTATGGCTTTTCTGTTTCCAACACAACTCCTCATTTGAGCAGTTTCTAATAGCTTTTCTGTAGTTTTTTATTCTTTACATTCTTCTTCTGAAGCATCTTTCGCCAAGCCCGTATTTTCCCCACCATAGGTTTTAATATTCCTTTCAGAATTCTTTCTCCCATTTTCTGTATTCACAACACTTCAGTAGCCATTCTTTAGCCCTCCACTGCCTATGTTAGGTAAACATTGCCAATTGACAAGCGATGACTAATTGTAATAGTTCACCAATTAGTTCAACCATTTAATGGAGACACATAGACATGTCCTCACAACTGGTATGCCAAAGACATTGACATAATGTATTCTCTAGCACAAGTTTTCCTTATTGTCGAGTTTGTCAGAACTAATTACCACTGAATTATATATCTTTTTTTAACTTTCAAAAATCCATTACCTCTTCTTAAATTGGGTTGACATGGAAGTAAAAAATCACTGGATGGCCACGGCAAGCTGTTGAATTTTATAGTGACCCAAACCATTTGCTTTTTCCCAAATGAAGACATGGGAATCAAAATAGTCAATTATATTTTCAGAGTATAGCGTTCTACTCTTGTTGCATAGACATCATCGTCTATGAAGATAGTGAAGAGTGCATGCTTGAAATGCTGATGCTATCCTGGATAATATTCTAATTAACTTGCCTATTATTCTAATTGGAATTTTGGTGATTATTACATTTTCCTTTTTTATTTCATAGGTTAAAGGATGGAATTAAAATGTTTCATGGAATTTAATTCACAAATCAGTTGAAACACATTTTTTCCAATATCACAACTTTCTTATGCTTCATTATGAACAATGACAAACTCCCATTCCTATTTTTGATGGTCTACCAGGCCTTCTATCATCTTATGCCATGAGTAATGTTGAATTGGGCCAGATTTGCCATCGTTTCCCTTTTCATTGTTAATTTCTTTGATTGGACAAGGCAATATTTTCTATTGAGGATTCAGTAAGGCATGCCACATTCTGTTACAATGCAGATCTCTTTATTTTGATGTGACTTCGGGTGGGATGTAAAGTTGATGAAAATACTCTTCAACACTATCTTCCTTCATGGATTTAATTTACTTTGTGAGGCTTTTTTCTGTAAGGCATTAATCTGTGTAGTTTTTTCCCCAGTCAAAACATATACTCACAAATATTTTAACATCTCCTATTCACAAAAGCTCAACACTCTTTCTACAAACAACTTCTTTGAAAGTATATAATATTTTGATATTTCAGGCTAAAAGATGTCAGACATAAAAGCTAAAGTCCAAAGCATCATCTTCAGAGTAAATTATAATGCTCCCACAAGTTATGGCCTGACAGTTTGAGTTTAGAATATGCAGTGAGGAAGGGAGGGAGAGAGAGAGAGAGAGAGAGAGAGAGAGAGAGTGTGTGTGTGTGTGTGTGTGTGTGTGTGTGTGTGTGTCATGAATGGAGAATTAAGTGGAATGAGGA
Organism: Tachyglossus aculeatus; assembly: GCF_015852505.1. Taxonomy (NCBI): domain Eukaryota; kingdom Metazoa; phylum Chordata; class Mammalia; order Monotremata; family Tachyglossidae; genus Tachyglossus; species Tachyglossus aculeatus. The sequence continues at coordinate 25,056,235 of NC_052082.1, read as the reverse complement.
AGAAGAAATGTAAGACCAAAAATCACCAGCACACAGGATGACCAATGTACTAGTAAGTCCCACACAGTGTGGCTCAGTGGAAAGAGCTTTGGAGTCAGAGGTCATGGGTTCAAATCCCGGCTCTGCCAATTGTCATCTGTGTGACTTTGGGCAAGTTACTTAACTTATCTGTGCCTCAGTTACCTCATCTGTAAAATGGGGATTAAAACTGTGAGCCCCCCCCCACCACTGTGGGACAACCTGATCACCTTGTAACCTCCCGAGTGCTTAGAGCAGTGCTTTGCACAAAGTAAGCGCTTTATAAATGCCATTGTTATTATTATTATTATTAGACAAGGCTTACACTGAGCATTCGCAGGCCTGGTTGGAAGTTCACATGCATAAAGCAAAAAAGGGCCACTGGGGATTGGTGCAAAATACTTCAATGAAGTTGGTTCAAATCCTTAAGGATTTGATATTTCTGAAATTAAAATAGATGGCTTCCAAAACCCTAGACCATCCCAGCCAAACCATGGGATGAATCGTGTGAAACATTTCATCTTAAAAACCTTTCAGGAGGGCAATAGTATAACTATAATGATTAAAAAAAAAACTTTTAACTTTTAAAGAAATTTAAAGTGCCTTGACAAGATTCTCAGAATGATTAAGCAAGCTATAATTTTCAAAGCAGTGGGATGCTAAATAAGCATCACATATTCATCATTGTCCTAACTTCTAGTCACTGAAATGGAACTAATTTATTTATAATTTGTATGGAAAGGGAGTAGGACCTGATGGCTCTTGGGATACCAAGAAAATTGGTAGGTCCAAGGCCCATGTTTGTCTGGGTTTGGCTCCAAGCAATACAGAACTCAAAGCAAGCAAACCATGTTAATTGGATCTGAATAGCTCCTTACTTGCTTGAAGCTCCAAGTTTTGAATAATCAGTCTCAGGCAGAATTATATTGTTGACTCTTACAAAGCGTTTGATGTCTGCAGGGAATTTCAAATTAGAGGGAAACATTTAAAAAAAAGTTACTAAGTCTTATTTCTAAGAACTCATGAAAGATTGAATAAAGGAGACAATTTTGTGCTCTGCACTGTAATATCAACACAGTCCTTTGTTATGCTGTACTCTCCCAAGATCTTAATGCAAAGCTCTGCACACAGTAAGCACTCAGTAAATATGATTGATGGATTAACAAGTGAGGAATGAAGTTCTGTTCCAAGTTCAGGTAAGTGCCCAATAAATATGCCACTGAAATTTGCAGCTTTCACATATCTGTTTTGTTCAAGATGGGTGTTTCTCATTTGATGGAAAGTAGATTAGTTTTGTTTCCTTCTTTTTGGCATCTGTTATCCTCTATAATGAATTAAACTGAATGTACAGTGAATTTGGGCACAGTGTTAATGGGTCTGTCAGATTCCTGGAGGAGGAGGAGACATTCATTCTTAAATATTGCATTAACGTGAAGAACATTGATCCCCGTAAAAATGAAGGAAAAAAATATGTTTGTATTGCCGGTGTTATTCTATAACCTTGAATTTATACATTTAGAAGGTTTGTGTTGAATTTTTATAAGCAAAGGTTGAAGAATGATTTAGGCATTTATATCCTTTCTCTAAAGAATGTTCAGAAATTAAGCACTTGCCTGAAGTTGTGCTACAGGACAGCATTTTATGATGTTGTACACTCTCCAATACCCATCATTCAGATCTTTCAGGGTATTTCCAAACATAGGTAAGGATTTCCTCTGATTTCCACCTAGGTGAATAGGAGTAGTTGTAGTACTAAATCCAATTATTGCTTTTAATGATGTTGGTATTTTTTTCCAAGCACTATACTAAGCACTGGAATAGATACAAGATAATTAGGCTGGACACAGTCTCTGTTGCGCATGGGGCTCCCAGTCTAAGTAGGAGGAAGAACAGATACTTAATCCCCATTTTACAGATGAGGAAACTGAGGCACAGAGAAGTTAAGTGACTTGCTCAAAGTCACACCGCAGGCAAGTGGCAGAGCTAGAATTAGAATTTATGTCTTGAGTTCTCGTGCATATGTTCTTTCCACTAGGCCAAGCTACTGTACACTACCAAGCTCTTATGAGAAACAGCACGGTGTAGAAGATAGAGCATCGGTCTCAGAGTCCGAGGAAATGGGTTCTAATCCTCTGTCTGCCACTTGTGTGCTGTGTGACCTTGGGCAATCGCTTCACTTCTCTGTGCCTTATGTAAACAAGCATTCAAACTTTGCATTCACAGTAGTTGCTTTCAATATCATTCCAAAATACCTTGGTCTTTGCATCTCTATTCATAGTCTTTCCAATCTGTAACATTGATTGAATCTTAACTTTGGCCATTATTCTATCTGGGAATCTTGTTCAATCACGATTACTGGTGTCTTGGCAGTAATAGCAAATGTCCAACATACACAACACTTGATTATTCGGAACATCGAAGGGCCTCTAATCATTTTATGCTTAATCTTTGTTCAGTACAAATCAGGTTAAGTGCTCTATCAATATCTCAAAGCAAAAACCTTGGAGTCTGTCATTTCTTTTGAGTATGGATACATCTTCGTTAAGAGCCTGAACTGAATAATCAACCACTCATTAAGATCGGCGGCCTCACTCTCTCTCGTCTTGACAACTATTCACTATTGTGCCTTTATAAACCTCCAGGTTTAATGCTTGATTCAGTTTTTGTCATGAATCTGTCGACTCTCCATCCCCAGCCCTTTGTCCACATACTTGTTAGGTCCTTGTCTAAAGCTGGCTCTTCATGCCCATTTATCTGTAAAATGGGGATTCAGTGTCTGGTCTCTCTACTTCTTAGGCTGTGAGTCCCATGCGGGACAGGGGCAATGTATGACCTGATTGCATGGCTCAATGGAAAGAGCCTGGGCTTTGGAGTCAGAGGTCATTAGAACAGTGCTTGGCACATAGTAAGCGCTTAATAAATGCTATTATTATTATTATTCAAATCCCAGCTCTGCCAATTGCCAGCTGTGTGACTTTGGGCAAGTCACCTAACTTCTCTGGGCCTCAGTGACCTCATCTGTAAAATGGGGATGAAGACTGTGAGCCCTCCATTGGACAACCTGATCACCTTGTAACCTCCCCAGTCCTTAGAACAGTGCTTTGCATATAGTAAGCGCTTAATAAATGCTATCATTATTATTACCCAGCATTTAGTACAGTGATTGACACATAGTAAGCACTTAACGACGATAGTAATAAACTTTTCATATAAAAATTAAATGCTTTCATGCTAGTTACTTTGAAAGCAGAGGGATCAGTTTTTACATTAAATGAAGTTTGTCCCATCTTATGCTACAGTGTCATTTCCAACCCATAGAGAGTCCATGGACACATCTCTCCATGTACAGTCATTCTGGTAGTGTATCCATAGAGTTTTCTTGGTAACAATACAGAAATGGTTTACCATTGTCTTCTTCCATGCAGTAAACTTGAGTCTCCGTGCTTAACTCTCTCCAGTGCCACTGCTGCCCAGCAGTGGTTTGTCTTAACTTGTAGCAGATTTCCCACTTCCCAAGTGAGGAATGAAACAGGTATATCTCTGTATGTTTGGTTTTGTTCTCTGTCTCCCCGTTTTAGACTCTGAGCCCACTGTTGGGTAGGGACTGTCTCTATATGTTGCCAACTTGTACTTCCCAAGCGCTTAGTACAGTGCTCTGCACACAGTAAGTGCTCAATAAATACGATTGATGATGATGATGATGCTTGACTTTCCCTCCCATAGCTGAGACTGGTAGAGTACTGGAAACTCTCCAGGTGTTATCCTGAGAGGGGAAATGAAGTTTAGGTCCTTACTTTTTCTTCTTTTTCTAAGTAGTTCCCGTGGACTAGTACATTGTACATAATGCATGTTAAACTAAATATAATCATGAAAAGAGAGTCAGATTAAACAAATGTAATCCATTCAGCGATACCATGTGCCCTAATTGTGATTGGATTAAATAATAGAAGAATTATGAATTTTTTTTCATAACCGAATTCAGGGTTTAATTTCTAGACCCCATTGATTTATTGTGTTGCAGCCAATTGATCTTTGGTCAGACCTGTAAAATTTTAAAGCATCCAGTCAGATCTTTTGTTGTAAGAAGGCTAGGGAATGGCAGAGAAGGAAAGAGTAAAACTATATTTCACAATAGCTAAAGGGGATAATTGTATATGTTCCTCAGAGCCACTGGGGAATTCTGGGAGGAATTTTCTTCCACTGCTAGGGATGGAATTTACCTTTTTGAAGTCAAGCCATGGGAAGATCTTATGCAGGCCTAAAGGGACCTTCTTCCTTCTACTGGTCCCGTTGGTCCTTTCTGTTACCAGAACCCTGGAATCCCAGTGCCCTGCAATTCCAGTGCCTTGGAATCTGGCCTACCACATCATAAGAAGGATCTTCCCAAGCGCTTAGTACAGTGCTCTGCACACAGTAAGCGCTCAATAAATAAGATTGATTGATTGATTTCTCCCCCGTCTAGACTGTGAGCCCACTGTTGGGTAGGGACCGTCTCTATATGTTGCCAACTTGTACTTCCCAAGCGCTTAGTACAGTGGTCTGCACACAGTAAGCGCTCGATAAATACGATTGAATGAATGAATGAAAGGATCTCTATCACTTAATTTGATGGGAAAACAAGTCACAGGCTTTTAGTTTGCATGGTATGGCTGTGATTGCAGGACCCACGTATTGACCTTTTCAGTCACTTGCACACTCGTAAATGAATTTCACCATCAGTGTCATTATCTTCAAATACAAAGGTATTTTTTGAAGGAGGTTTGGGATTTAAATCTGAGTTGACTTTTGCATTTTCAAGAGTTCTTTCTGACTCAAGTTGTAGTACTGTGTTTGGAAATATTCAGACATTCACAGGGTGCCTTACAGCTTTTCCAAGGACTCTTGTAGAGTTTTCTTCTGAACCGTAACTCCTTTCCTTCTTGTGAATGTCTTTGACTAGTTGAGATTTTTATGTTGGCCCTGTGAAATTTGATGGGACTGTGCTGAGTCTCCACAGAATAACATTATCAACAAGCCGACACAAGTTAATTTTGTGTAAGAAGAAAAGATCACATGTTGTGACACTAGTCAAGGTGTGGTGCTGCAACATTTCACAACCTCTACTTTCAGCCTTCTTGTAATGTACTGTTTAGTACTTTGTGATATTTTGAGCATTTTTAACGTGATACAGTGAAACGGCAATTAGTGGAAAGCATTTTATTAGTAGTGGAAATTGGAATAGACTGTAAACCCGCACCTCTAGACCGTAAGCCCATTGTGGGAAGGGATTTTCTCTCTTTACTGCTTTATTGTACTTTCCAAGCACTTAGTTCAGTGCTCTTCACACAGTAAGCACTCAATAAATATGACAATGAATGAATGAACAATATAGGAATTTGTGCCTGTCATCTTGGTATCTTCATCTGTGGCTAACCCACTAAATCCCACCGAATCAGTGGCTTCTGTAATACTATTTTCCCTCAATTGTACTTTAAAAACACAATCCTTGAATTATATTAATTCCCTTTTTGCAAGCATATTGAAGCGTCCATTTTGAATTCACTGATTGCTTTCTTTTCTTGAGTTTGTGAAAGTTTTTGTTTGGTAATTAGGAAGAGAAAATCTCAAAATAACTCCAGTATAAAGGAAAGTTAACAAGAATAATTGGAATATGCATGCTGCAAAAGTTTAGATCAGCATTGTTTTATTCCCTAAATTTATAAAGTATTTACAACTAGGTTTATTCATCCCATAAACTTAAGAAAATCGTGAGTCACAGAAAGGAAAAAAATAATCTTTAAAAGGCCTTATTAAAAGTGTATTCCTCCCAAACAGCAAGCCGTGATTAACAGTAGAAAAACAAATTTACAAGGAAAGATGAAAAGAACTATAAATATATTTAACTTGGCTGAACAAAGACTACAAGGAGGCATGCCTAGCCACAAATATTTGAATGTTGTTAACACAATGGCCAGGAGAGCATTTTAGCATTGTGGGTGGTAGGGATGGAACTTTATTTAGAACTCAGAATTAAGTGAAGCAAAGGAAAATTTAGAAAACCAAATGACAGCATGATGATGGGGGCAGAAATCTATGTCTTTGGAAAACAACCTTTGAAGAGCAACATAGGGATAAACTCATTAGAGACTGTGAACATAAAGCTAAATTCTAGAAGTAATGCTACATGGGAGGATTCTGCTCTGCTCAAATGATAGATGACCCATTAGGCATGCTTTCCATCTCTTGGCTTTATGGAAAACATAAAAAAACTAATTTTCAGCCGCCAAGCACAGAACGTTAGGTAGATGTTCCAGTATGGATTGTAGGATTTTATTTAATCTAGAGCAAAAGTACAAGGACTCAAGAAGAGTTTCATTTTTGATGATTAGAATGCAATCAAGCAATACTATAAATTGCCCAATTGTCCCATTGGCCAGTGACTCCTGGAGGTTTTGTTTTATAATAATAATAATGATGATGGCATTTGTTAATAATAATAATAATGGCATTTATTAAGCGCTTACTATATGCAAAGCACTGTTCTAAGTGCTGGGGGGATACAAAGTGATGAGGTTGTCCCACGTGGGGCTCACAGTCTTCATCCCCATTTTACAGATGAGGGAACTGAGGCACAGAGAAGTGACTTGCCCAAAGTCACACAGCTGACAAGTGGCGGAGCGAGAATTTGAACCCATGACCTCTGACTCCAAAGCCCGGGCTCTTTCCCACTGAGCCACGCTGCTTCTCTATTAAGTGCTTACTATGCGCAAAGCACTGTTCTAAGCACTGGGGGGAGGGATACAAGGTGATCAGGTTGTCCCACGTGGGGCTCACAGTCTTAATCCCCATTTTCCAGATGAGGTAACTGAGGCCCAGAGAATTTAAGTGACACGGTCACACAGCTGACAAGTGGCAGAGCCGGGATTAGAACCCATGACCTCTGACTCCCAATCCTGGGCTCTTTCCACGGAGCCACGCTGCTACTCTGCATATAGTAAACAGGTGTAAAGCCCTGCCTCTCTCCTTGTAGTCTGAGCCCAACCTTCTCCCTTTATTTCTTCTCTTCCATATGCCAAGTGATCTCTGATCTCTCCACCCTTCTTCCATTAGAGTGAATGATGATAAATGATCTTTCCTTAAATCATTGAACAATACGGAAATATCTGGGGTTAAGTAGGATTGGTGTAAGTATACTGTATAAAGAGAAGCAGCGTGGCTCAGTGGAAAGAGCACGGGCTTTGGAGTCAGAGGTCATGGGTTCAAATCCCGGCTCCGCCAACTGTCGGCTGTGTGACTTTGGGCAAGTCACTTAACTTCTCTGTGCCTTAGTTACCTCATCTGTAAAATGGGGGTGAAGACTGTGAGCCCCCCGTGGGACAACCCGATCACCTTGTATCCTCCCCAGCGCTTAGAACAGTGCTTTGCACATAGTAAGCGCTTCATAAATGCCTTTATTATTATTAAGTCCTTGGTGTTGTCGGAGGAAGATTGGATTAAAATACACCAAGAGCTATGTAAAATAGGAAGTCAGGCAGTCATTGAACAGACAGTGTTCACTGTATATAAAAATTCATGTTCTGCTCTTCTGTTTGTTTCTATTCTGGTGGTTCTCTGTTTAGATGCTTCTACTTCTCTGGCATTCATCTGCCTCTTCAGACGTATCTGTTCAGTGGTTTCTGTTGTCCTGTCATGCACTTGCCTAACTCTTTTCCCTTTGTCTCACTTCTCTTTCATCAAGTGATATATAGAAGGGGTTACCTGCTCAATCAATGATATTTTTTAATGTTATTTGTTCAGTGCTTACTATGTACTATGTGCCAAGCACTGTACTCAGCACTGGGGTAGAAATAAATTAGTCACATTGAATCGAGTCCATGCTCCACATGGGGCTCACAGTCTTACTCCCCATTTAACAGATGAGGAAACTGAGGCACAGAGAGTCAAGTGAATTCCCCAAGGTCACACAGGAGCCGGAATTAGAACCCAGTTTCTTCTGCATCCCAGCCCTGTGCCCTATCCACTAGTCACGCTGTCTCTTGTATTTTCGGAGCTCTATTGAAGTAGCGTGGCCTAAAAGATGGGCTTGGGAGTCAGAGGACCGGGGTTCTAATCCTGACACCCCCACTGGTCCACTTTGTGATCTTAGGCAAGTGAGTTATCTTCTTTGTGCCTCAGTTCCCTCATCTGCAAACTGGGAATTCAATGTCTGTTCTCTCTCCCACTTAGACTGTGAGCCTCCTGTGGGACCCAATTATCTTGTATCTACTCCAGCGTTTAGTACAGTACCTGGCACATAGTAAGCACTAACAAATTCCGCTATTATTATTATTATTATTATTATTATGCAGAGCACTGTGTGTACACTAAGTGCTTGGGAGAGTACAATATATCAGAGTTTGTAGGCAACCCACAAACTGCCCATTGAGTAGGTGCCCAGGGATATGGATTCTGGATGCTCACCAATATAGAAATTGAAATGTCACTCCCCATCATCAGTCCTAGTCCTCAGTCCTCACTTCTAGCCCGGATTAGGAAAAGAGTATCCATCCCACAAACTCTACAAACCCATCAAGCAGTTCATGAAGGAGGCGAGCATTTGGGTAGCTGTAGGGGGCCAGAGTCGGAACAGAGGACAGCATCCCTGCCATTATCATCCTGGAATCGTAGGCAGGGAACCTGGTTTTCTTCTTTGTCCTTCCCATTCTCCCCCACATTTCTTACCAGCATCATCATTCCTCTGTTCCTCCCTTCTTATCATCCACCAGGCATCAGAGGCTAGGGAAGTATCCAGAGTTGCCTCAGGAAACCGTCCAGGAGTCTGGTGAAATACTGGTGTGAGCGAGTACCAGGAATTAGTGTGTCACCCCTCTCCTGTCTCACCTCATCCCGTAAGGCTGCACTGGCAGAGCCTCTATACTTATTTAGAGAAGCGGCGTGGCTCAGTAGAAAGAGCCCGGGCTTGGGAGTCAGAGGTTGTGGGTTCTAATCCCGGCTCCCCCACCTGTCTGCTGTGTGACCCTGGGCAAGGCACTTAACTTCCCTGAGCCTCAGTTACCTCATCTGTAAAATGGGGATTAAGACTGTGAGCCCCATGTGGGACAACCTGATCACCTTGTATTCCCCCCCAGCGCTTAGAACAGTGCTTTGCACATAGTAAGCACTTAACAAATGCCATTATTAGTATTATTATTTAAATTTCTTGTCCAGCACAGGCTAGTGTGAAACATAGGCTACCAAGCTACTTCAGTGCAGGATCATGTCTCTGAAGTATGATATCTGATAATTTGGTATTTTAAAATCCAACTTTGCACAGAAAAATTCTTCAAAGTACATAATAGACGCCAGTCAGGGTAGGGTTCCATGGGAAGGAGCATAGCATGGTGGACAGAGTGCAAGCCCGGGAGTCAGAATGTCATGGGTTCCAATTCCAGCTCCACCACTTGTTTGCCGTGTGGCCTTGGGAAAATCACTTCACTTCTCTGGGCCTCAGTTACTTCGTCTGTAAAATGGTGATTGAGACTGTGAGCCCCATTTGGGACGGGGACTGTCCAACCCAATTTGCTTGTATCCTCCCCATTGCTTAGTACAGTGCCGGCACATAGTGAGCACTTGCAGCGTGGCTCAGTGGAAAGAGCCCAGGCTTGGGAGTCAGAGGTCATGGGTTCTAATCCCGGCTCCACCACTTGTCGGCTGTGTGACTTTGGGCAAGTCAGTTCTCTGTGCCTCAGTTCCCTCATCTGGAAAATGGGGATGAAGACTGTGAGCCCCAAGTGGGACAACCTTAATTACCTTGTACCCCCCCCCCCGCCCCGTGTTTAGAACAGTGCTTGGCACATAGTAAGCGCTTAACAAATACCAACAATATCATTATTATTACTATCACTTCACAAATATTATTATTACTATTTTACATAAATATAATGTGACCAATGCATTTGCAATTAATCTGATAAAACAACTTTTGAGATACAAATTCAGTTTTCTTTTTCCTTCTTCCAAAAGGTTCTGTTGCCCTGACAACTGCTTGTCTTACACTTTGTTCTTCATGTCTTAAATTCCTTTATTCAGCTCCTTGTCTTACTCTTGCATAATAAACATATGGACTGCAATGCGTCTGAAATTTTGGAATTCAGGACCTATTTTTCATAATTATTTGCATACCAAATTTCCTATGGATAGAAGTTGATAGAATTTTCTTATTAAATAATCCCAAATCATTTTACTTAAAGCTTTCATCCAGCATATTCCAGTTCATTCAGTTGAATTATGTGGCAGAGTTATGAATTCAGAAGTCAGTATCTGCAAGTAATTGGGAACTTTAGTGTAATTTTGCACAAACAATTCAACAACAAACTCTTGAAAATATAAAAATAGACATGGCAACAAAATTCATTCATTCATTAAATCGTATTGAGGGCTTACTGTGTGCAGAGCACTGTACCAAGCGCTTGGGAAGTACAAGTTGGCAACATATAGAGACGGTTCCTACCCAACAGCGGGCTCACAGTCTAGAAGGGGGAGACAGACAACAAAACAAAACATATTAACAAAATAAAATAAGTAGAATAAATATGTACAAATAAAATAGAGTAATAAATACGTACAAACATATATAGATATATACAGTTGCTGTGGGGAGGGGAAGGAGGTAAGGCGGGGGGGATGGGCAGGGGGAGGAGGGGAAGAAGAAGGAGGGGGCTCAGTCTGGGAAGGCCTCCTGGAGGAGGTGAGCTCTCAGTAGGGCTTTGAAGGGAGGAAGAGAGCTAGCTTGGTGGATGTGCAATGCCTGAATCAATATAAGATCTTCCTTGAATCAGCTATAAACACACATAAATTAATGACTGTGAATACATGAGACAGAGAAATGGTTATGAACACTTGTCAGAATGAACAGAGTCCTGTGAAATGACAATCTAAACAATATTCAGATTGCATCCTACCCTCTAGCTGGTATACCTACAGCACGTAGCCAAGGGTCCCCATTAGCGATAGTAATCTAAGATACACAAAGGTCCTTCGTCAAATTTCAAATCAAATTAAAGGTCTTTTAAGTAATGCTAGTGCTCAAACTTCTCCATGAGTCCATCCTACTTCTAGAATAGTTCCATATATGCCACCTTAGTGCCATTCTTTACATCAAGTGAATAGTCAGAATTTCAAACCACAGAATCCTGAAATGTAGTTAGGGAACCAAATTCAAAGTTTTATCTGACCCATTACAGTTTTGCTGGATGAGATGTTCTCTAGGATCTTCTAAATATTCATTTCATTATATTCAATTTAACAGATTATACTTGCACATAAAAGAAAATCAAAGGAGTTTCATGAGAGAATTTGAGAACCAAGATGCCAGTTATTTCTACACTCACGCACAGCATAGACATACATTGTGCTATATGCAATCTAGAGAATGGCTTTTACCCATGTTCTCTAAAGTAGTATGCAACACACATGGAATAATATGAAAATGCAAGCATGAAGACTACTGCTGAGATTGCCTAAGAGGAGGAAAGAAGCTCAGAAAAGATCTTTACTACACAATCTAAAAAATCAGATAGGGAAGAGGCATTAGAAATGATCAAATAATATATAAAGTTCAGAGGCCAAGAAATCGATGGTGAAGAGGATCTGTAGGGGTCTCAGGGTGCTGGTATGCAAGCAATTGAGAGTCCAGTCACAAACTTTCCCAGATTTGAAAATCTGTAGAATTAATAATAATTGGGGTATTTGTTAAGCGCTTACCGAATGCTGTTCTAATCGCTGGGGTAGATACAAGGTAATCAGATTGGGCACAGTCCCTGTCCCACCTGGGGCACACAGTCTTCATCCTCATCTTACAGATGAGGTATATATGTTGCCAATTTGTACTTCCCAAGCGCTTAGTACAGTGCTCTGCACATAGTAAGCGCTCAATAAATATGATTGATGATGATGATGAGGTAATTGAGGCACAGAGGTGGTCACCCGGTACTCCAGTGGCAGAGCCGGGATTGGAGCCCACATCCTCTAACTTCCAGGCCTGTGCTCTTTCCACTAGGCCATACCATTGCCCTAAGCTCGCTGCGGGCAGGGAATGTGTCTTTGTTTTTGTAGTGAACTCTCTCCAGCGCTTAGTACGATACTCTGCATATAGTAAACACTCAATAGATACTGACCGTCAGGGTCCTCAGACACTGGGCACATCAAGTACGGGGCCACTAGTTATCCCGATGAGGAGACGGTAGGTTCCCGTTTCGCTTGACAGTTGATGGAGAGAGAGGCCATGTTGCAGCTTAAATTCCCCCAAACCCCACATGTACAGGGAATCTGGGGAGTGAGAGCCCTCATTGTCCAGATGGAGGATGCCAGAGACACTGGTATACATTGCAAACTAATGACAGCGAAAAAGAAAAGAAAACAAAAGCAGCAGTACACCGCAATTCAGGGCCGAGATCATCATCATAACAGGAATCTTCCTCAAGTGAACAGTAGGAATAAAATAAACAAACCAACTAGTAACCCTCTGCATATAATTTATTTTCTTTTTACTTTCAAAAATTCCTCATAAATTCCTATATCGTTTTTGAAGTAGCAGAGCTAAGCAGTCCAGGAAACAATACCTTTGATCCTACTCCAAAAATTAATGTTGTGTAGGCTTTGATATGCAATTGTTTAAATTACTTTTTAAAGATAGGTTTAATAGTGCATCTTTTCAAATTGGAAGTATTGCGTAGTAAATCTTTCTGAAAAAATAATGGATTATTAAAGCATCCTCCTTCGTTTTCATCAAGAAACAAAGATTCTTGATTAATTAAGATTGTTAATGTAAGAGTATTCCCATAAAAAGTGTTTTTTAAAGGACTTGAAAATAATATAGCAAAATCTCAAAATAGAACACAGAGCCTGTTACCCAATAGAAAACATAGCCACTGTATGAACAGAGTGTTCACACTCCTAAACCTAGAGTAAAACATGCGAGGAGTTAATTCTTCCCGGTGAATAACATGATAGTGGAATAAATTCAGTGGTCAAGGAGCCTAATCTGTGTGATTAGAAAGAAAAGGCTAAGTACAGAATATATCTTTTCTGGGGCATTTGCCTTTGGATTTCAACTTGTATTCCGTAAGGAGCCAATATTAGTACCTCGTTCTTTCTGAGACCCAAGCCTCTGCTCTATCCTCAGCACTCCCTGCCATTTCCCCCATCTGAAATTTGTTCTACTACCTGCTGTATGGTATCTACCAGCTGTACTGTGTTGTAAACTCACAATTGCTCAGTGAAGTTGCTTGGCAACATTAAGGCTCAATCAATACCGTTGACTGATTTTTTTTTTTTTTTTTAGTGGTAATTGTTAAGTGTTTACTATGTGCCAGGCACTGTTTTAAGCTCTGGGTATATACAACCTAATCAGGTTAAACACAGTCCATGTCCCAAATTCTACCTTGCCTATGGGGTGTAAACACTGTAACTCTTATGTACAACCCAGATATGGGGAAACAAAAAATTAAAAGGCTTTTAGAAAACAAATAGATTTTGCTACTGATGACTTTATCTTTATTTAGATGGATCAGTGTGCTCGTCCCCCTCTCCATCCCCCCCATCTTACCTCCTTCCCTTCCCCACAGCACCTGTATATATGTATATATGTCTGTACATATTTATTACTCTATTTATTTATCTTACATGTACATATCTATTCTATTTATTTTATTTTGTTAGTATGTTTGGTTTTGTTTTCTGTCTCCCCCTTCTAGACTGTGAGCCCACTGTTGGGTAGGGACTGTCTCTATGTGTTGCCGACTTGTACTTCCCAAGCGCTTAGTACAGTGCTCTGCACACAGTAAGCGCTCAATAAATATGATTGATTGATCAGTCAGCTGTCAGTGATACAGCAGACTAATTACAAGCATCATAAATATTCACCTCCTTGGTGTAAGTAGGCTGATACATGTTTCTACCATTGTGATTAATAATTGTACTTAGTGTCTACTGTGAACATGCCATGATGCTCATAATTAATATGCTATAACTAAATTAGTATGGCCATTTACAAATTAGTGGACCAGACATTTGCACAACGAAATCTCTCCACTGGGAGATAGGTTAGGCTCTGCATTAACTCTTTCAGGTTTCAATAATACTATCTAGCAAATTACAGTCTTATCATCATACCTATCATATAAAGAATAATGAAGCATTTAATAAATACAATAGCTCCAAATGCAATAAATTCTGCAACGATATTTCTTTCTGATGTATGATTTAGTAACATGATGGAAGTATTAGTAACTGTTCTTCCCATATCCAAGTAGGTTCTGTGTAGGAAGAAATGGTTGTGCTCATGGAGACACTCAAGTTGAAATGCTACTACGCTTCTTGGACTCTGCTTCAGCCATTTTGTACAGTTCCACAGAGTAGTTTGTGTTTTAATTTTGCAATGATACATTATTTAGTATAGTAAAATAGTAATGAGTGGCAAGAATGTCAAACAACCTGTAATGGTGAAATTGACAATACCATAGGAATTTGTAACAAAAAATGTCATTTAGATATATTTGCCTTCTAAACCATTATTCCCATTGAATCAGTAGTTACTATAACATGATTGTCTGCATAAACCATGTTTTATGGTATTGCTAGCATTATCATAATGATAATTATAACACTAACAATAATTATTATTATAAGCATTACTTTCTATGTGTCAAGCACCTTTCTAAGCACTGGAGTACATACAATAGAAACAGGTTGGACATTGTCCATGTCCCACTATGGGGCTCACAGTCTTATACCCATTTTAGCATATGGGTATAAAAAGTAGGGCACAGAGAAGTTAAATGAATTGCCCAAGGTCATCCAGTAGATAAGTAGCTGAACTGGAATTAGAATTCGGGTCCTTCTGACTCCAAAGTCCAAGCTCTTTCCACTGGGTCACACTGCTTGATTCTCAACATGGTTGTTGAATAACACAATTACCACAGAAGCATTTATAGTGTTTTAAGTAGGGCACAATTTCTGAGCTCACTCACAGGACCCATGCTTCTATGCAGAAGCAATAATTTGCTACTAATTTGTCTTAGTGCTTGAAAGAGTTAATGCAGCTCGCTCTTTGCCTAACTTTCTGATAGGAAATTGTTTAGCCCTGGGAGAATGTGGCTTGCTATATTGCTGCAATTTTAGTATTTGAGATACATAATTAGACAAATTATTTTTATTTCTGAATCACTATGAAAAGCAGACATAAGAATTTTCCATTTTATTGATGATTTTCTTTAATGTTTCTGGGTGTTCTAAGGGGAAAAAGGTGTCCGAAATATTGCCAGATACCTTTTGAGGTCATATAATTCAAAACAGTTTCAGGATCAAGTACTGGTCAAGAATCTTTACAAACTTTCAATTAAATAAAAGAAAAATTGTTCTAAATTGTATTGGATTGTATATACATATATGATATGACTCGTGTTCTCCCTTTTTTGAAGAGTGGAGATTATTTGCCTATAGCGTCATTGAAATTAAAGTTGAAATTCAGTATATCTATGGGTCTGCTGTATTGTACTCCCCCAAGCACTTAGTGCAGTGCTTTGCACACAGCATGCTCTCGATAAACTAATTTTTTTGCACTGGTCCTATTGGCAATTTCACTCAGCATTATTCTTTTTTAGACATAAAGTTATATGGTGGCTTGTTTCTGTGGTGTACGTTTTTGTTTTTAACTCTAGCTATTGTCCTTTTAGTGTTCTCCTTTAGGTAATAAACAGCACGTGCTAAGATAATTGCCTAGTTACATGATTATTTCTCCTAAATAACTTAACTACCCTGAAGTATGATTGTGTTTTTTTGACTAATAAATTTAGGAAACTGATTTATAAGGAAGTAAACAATTCCGTAACCAGGGACAGGCCAGTGGTCCAACCGACCTGGCTTTCCATCTTTGACAGTGCTTGGAATAACTGGTCTACATGTACATTCCTTAGCATCTATCTTAAAATTTAGGAATGAAACATCGTCAACAATAGTAGGAATTGAGAGCTTCCTAACTACCGGAACACTGCATTAAGCACTTAGGAAAGTACAATACGACACAATTCGCAGATGGGTTCCCTGGCCATAACTTCCTTACAATCTTGAGAGTGCGACTGTCATTAATATAAAGAATTTTTTCACCTCCCGAGCTTTTCCCCTCATTAGAGAGCTGAAATAGTATTTAAACCATTTTCATTTTGATTCTTAGTTCTTTTTGGAGTTATTTTGTGGAATATTTTCGTTTTTTCATCTTTTATAACTGCCCAATGGTTTTGGACAATTTAGAAAAGGGCAATCACAGTTAAGGTTTGAGAATCACATTTAAGTATTCCATTATTAGATTAGTTACCATTTTGCTATGAGAGCAGTCCTGTTTAGGCTCTACCTGAGGGGTTACTTAAACTAAATCACTGAGCAACAGAGCTCTTTCAAGTTGCCCAAAAGAAAGGCAGGGATTTCATATTTAGCCGGGCTTTTGATTCATCAGAGGTGAAAAACAATGCCTGGCAATTAACTGCCTCCAATTTAAAGACAGGTTGATTCCATGTAGTCTTATGTTATCGAACCAAGTATATATTTCACTGATTATAATGACGACAATAAGGGAATGGATCTACTCGTACTCTTTCATTCTCTCCTTCTTGTCCTTCATTTATTTCAGTTTGTCATAGGTCTTAAAAATCTACCCAGAAACCCCTAAAAATAGGTTTCAGTAGTAAAGACTAAGATAATACTAGAAGCAGCTTTTCACTAGGCGATGATTTGCCTTCGAGATGATAGCCCAGAGCTTAGTAACGAAAACTCAAACTCTCGTGACTCAGGCGAAATGTACTAGTGTGCTTAGATTTTGAATTTCTGCCTTAATGTTCTAAGCCATAATGCTTTCCTCTATTTTTCAGACTTATTGTTATGAATATTTAGGAACTTTTTGCTTTCCCCTAGAAGGGCCCATTAAAGACCATGCGGAGACAGGATTAATTTGGCAGAATTCTGATCTACTTCAACCAGTTCTTTCTCTATAATCTTTGAAGGAAAAAAAAATCATCAAAAAACTTACCAAAGATATTAATGCAATAAAGGAGCCAATACTTCTGATTAATATGCAAAAGAATGAACAGATGGTCTTTATACAGCTGGAGGTAGCCAAATGCAATTCACGCCGTGTGAGTAAAAAGGCAGCGCTGTTTCAACAAAACACACCTGTGCACCGTTGAATGTGGTTTTTATTTATTGTTGTTTTTGCAGTTAAATTACTCGACTGTATTTCAGTCCCCGTTGAATTTGTCAAAATAATCAGTTGTGGATTATCAAATATTAATCCTGCTTTTTTTTCCACGTACATTCCATGAAAGCTTTAAACCGACATCCAAAGTGATCATTTTCAGGTTTGCATTATGTGGTTAAAGACACCTTGGGAAAAAGTGGAAAAGGGAAATCATAAATCTCTAGATGACTAGAAGGACTGCTCACCTTCTAGTAGTCTATGTCTTAAAATAGAAATGAGCTTGATCAGTAGTTAATTAGTATTGTGAAAACAGGGCTCAGACCAGTAGTGTCATGTGACCCAACAAATGTGAAAGTTGAAAAAAACCAACCTGTCCAAATTTTGCCCCTCAATTTTCATTCAAATTTAATGATATTTGAAAAGTGCTTACTATGTGTCAAGCACTGTTCAAAACACTGATGTCGATACAAGTTAATCAGGTTGGATAGAGTCCCTGTTTTACATGGGGCTCACAGTATAAGTAGGAGGGAAAACAAGCATTTAATTCCTATTTTACAAATGTGGAAACTGAGGCATAGAGAAGTTGTGACTTGCCCAAGGTCATACAGCAGGCAAGTTACACAGCCCGGATTAGAACCCAGGTCCTCTGAGTCCAGGCCCATGCTCTTTCCTCTAGGCCATTATTTTGAATAAAAATTATATATTTTAAAATAAGAAAATGGATTTTGTTGTCACGGTAGTTATCTAGTCAATATTCTTTGTTAAGCACTTAGTGCAACACACCGTACTATCCCTTGGAAGAGTACAATAGAATTAGTAAACCACCATTCCTGCTCTTAGAGAAACAGCATGGCCAAGTGATAAAAGCGCTTAGTACAGTGCTCTGCACACAGTAAGCGCTCAATAAATATGATTGAATGAATGAATGAATAAAAGCACAGACTTGGGAATCAGAGGTCATGGGTTCTAATCCCAGCTCTGCCACTTTTCTGCTTTGTGACCTTAGGCAAGTCACTTAACTTCTCTGTGCCTCAGTTACCTCATCTGTAAAATAGGGATTGAGACTGTGAGCCCCAAGTGGAACACCTGATTGCTTTAGATCAGAGCTGGGCAGAGCATTATTACAATAATGTATATCGTAATAATAGTAATAACAATAATAATAATAATAATGAAGGAACTTATAGCCTAGCCAGGAAGATAGTCACAAGCTAAATAATGAGAGGGGAAGCAATAGAGTTTAAGGGTATGAATGTAAGTGCTACCGGTTGTGAAGATAAGACACCAAGCACTTAGGAGATGCAGAAGTGTTGAAGTAGGGTAGATTGGTGGGAGATTAATTAGGGAAAGATTCCCAGAAGCAGAGTGCTTTCAGAAAGTCTTTGAAAATGGGAAAGCACTGCCCTACAAGATATGAAAGTGGAAATATTTCCAAGCAGAAGGAGAGACTAGAGTGAGGCACGATGATAAGTTGGTACCTGAGGAGGAGAGTGTGTTGGATGGAATGTAGTGGAAGAGAAGTGGGACCAAGAGCTAATTGATCCCCTTAAATCCAATGGTTGGAAGTTTCTGCTTGAGGCAGAAAGAAATGGGCAACCACTGAAGGACTTTGAAGAGCGAGACATGAGCAAAATGATCTTTTAGAAAAACTACCTGGGTAGAAGAATGAAGTCCGGAGGTAGGAACATCAGTGAGAAAGCTGTTTTAGTAGTAGCGGCAGAATATTAGAAATACTTGGTCCAGAACGGCAGCAACTTAGAAGTAAAGAAAGGGTCAGATGATGTGAAGAAAGAACCAGACGTATTTGGTGACTGATTTTCTGTGTCTTGTAGTAAAGCAGCAGGGGGTAGTGGAGAGAGCACAGGCCCGGGAGCCAAAAGGTCATGGGTTCTAATCCCGACGCTGCCACTTGTCTGCTGTGTGGTCTTGGGCAAGTCACTTCACTTCTTTGTACCTCAGTTAACTCATCTGTAAAATGGGGATCAAGATTGCGACAGGGACTGTGCCCGACTCATTTTGCTTATATCCACCCCGGCGCTTAGTACAGTACCTGCCACATAGTAAGCACTTAACAAATGCCATCATCATTATTATTATTTAGAGGGAAAGGATTGAAGGCTATTTCCATGGTTAAAGATTTGAGAGCCTGGGAAGATGGTTGTCCTGCCAACAGTGATGGGAAAGTAAAGAGGAGGAGGAGGAGATTTGGGAGGATCCCATTCAACTCAACAAAATGAGGAGTTCAGTTTTGGACCTGTTGAGCTGTTCTGGAGGCAGGAGGTGATATAAGATGCAGAATAGAGGAGGACTAGTGAGTTAGGTCTGGGAGACATCTTCAAAGAACTGGTAGCTGAAGCCAGGAGAGCAGATGAGTATCCCAAATAGAGACCTCCAGGGGACCCAAAACTCACAATTATGGAGTGGAAGGCAGTCACTGAAAGAGAACAAAAAGGAGCAGCCAGAAAGAGGTAGGAAACCATAGTTATATAGGTTTTCCGTGGAAGGGGAGGGTCCCCACTATCAAGGCTGCTGTATCCATTAGGAAGTCGCCGGTTACCTTGTAGAGAGCATTTCAGTGGGGTGGAAGAGGTGGAAACTGGAGTGTAGGTGGTCATAAAGGCACTTAAAGTAGAGCAAATGGAGGCGTCCGATGTAAACGACACATTTGAGGTATTTGGATAATAATAATAATAATGGCATTTGTTAAGCGCTTACTATGTGCAAAGCATTTTTCTTAGTGCTGGGGAGGATACAAGTTGACCAGGTTGTCCCACGATGGGCTCACAGTTTTAGTCCCCATTTTACAGATGAGGTGACGGAGGCAGAGAGAAGTTAAGTGTCTCGCCCAGAGTCACACAGCTGACAAGTGGCGGAGCAGGGATTTGAACCCACGACCTCTGACTCCAAACCCCGGGCTCTTTCCACTGAGCCACAAGGGAGATGGGGTAGTAGCTGAATGATATAGACTGTAAGCTAGGAACAGAAGACCGTAGATTCAAGACTGTTAGCTCCTTATGGTTAGGGAACATATGTTCCAACTCGAGAGAAGCACTAAGGCCTGGGAATCAGAAGGACTTGTCTGCTGTCGTGACCTAGGGAAGTCACTTTGCTTCTCTGTGCCTGTTACCTCATCAGTAAAATAGGGATTAAGACCATTAGCATAATGTGGGACTGGACTGTGCCCAACTTACTTACCTTAAATGTACCCCAGCACTTAGTGCCTGGTACTGTTGGAAAAAAAAACACCTTATATTATGCTCTCTCAGGCACAGAGTACAGTGAACTGCACACAGTAAATGCTCAAAAAATAGTATTGATTGATTTTAGTGGAGTTGAGAAGGGTTTTTTTTTGTGTGTGTGTGTGTTTTGTCTTTTTAGCTCTGGAGAAACAAGGGTATGTTTGAAGGTAAAGGGCAAGGAGGCATCCAGAAATGCTAACGTAAAAATAGAGTTCAGAGAGGAAAGATGAGTAGGTGTAAGTGTTTTTATGTGGTGTAGAGGAAGCACAAGTGGAGAGGGTTGATTTCCAAAGCAGGAGAGATTACCCCTTGCAAAATGACTGAAAAGGATGAAAGTTCCTAAAATCATATTTCCTCCAAGACACATTTTTTGTCTAAGTTCTTTATTTCTCCTCTTCGCTCTGCACTCTGCATCAACTGTGCACTTGGGTGTGTACCCCTTAAGCAGTTGGATACTCATCGCAGCTCCACAGTACTTTTGTAAATCTATCAATCAGTGGTATTTAATGAGTGTTTCCTGTGAGCAGAACACTGTACTATAAGGCCTGCACTGCATCAGAATTCTTTATTTTACTAATTGAATTAGTAAATCAGAGCCTTTGATGAATTCTATCCTTATTTTTTCTAGTAATAATAGATATAATTACAGGAGCAAAGTTACCAAGTAGAAAATAACATGGGATTCTAATTTTTGATAGCCATGAAATCATAGCTTTTAACAATGAGTCAGAGTTCCAGTTTTTAAAGTAAAGCATACTTAAACATTTTGAAGTTCTTCAAGACTGGAGAGAATTTAAGTCCAGACTGCAAAGTTATGTCCTCATACTGTGAAGGCAGTTTAGGAAACAGTTGGACATTAAGTATATTCATCTGCTCAATCCTATTTACTTTGCAGAGATTTTTTTTGGCAAATCAAATTTCCATGTACGCTGAATGCTATTTTTCTAGTCGTTGTTCTTTTTGGTTTTTATGCATAATCTAGTGACAAATTTATGTCTATGCTTTTATGTCAAAGCTTTGATGGGACATTCTGCCAAAAGAGTATCCAACTGTTTCACGTAATGTTTTGTCAGTTTCAATACACACCCATAAATAAATGTAGCTTCAAGTTTCAACTTAGTTAGAAACTCCACGTCTGTTAATCTCCATACCCTGACCAGATGGGAAAAGTTTGTGAAAACATATTTTCCAACGTGTTGACCTCTTTCTCATGTAAAATTTAGAGGTCCATATAACTCCAAGGGAAACATAGGGTGAGGGAAGGTCCTATCTTGATCTCATCATCAGCAAAGAAGTCCCAGAATTGAACCACAATACCTAAACAAATATGCACCATTTAATTTTTTGGTAACATGGAAACCAGCCTGCAGCCAAAAGCCAGGAATAATTGGTTGGCAAGACCTCGCCTCCTATGCCATAATTTTCCAGGAGCTGACATACTCATCTCCTTTCTGCAGTGATCCACACAAAATGACTTTAGTCTTCCCATTCATGAGGAATAAAGCTGTTAAGAGTTGAAGGATGCAGTCCCCATAGGACAAGAATTCAATTACTTCCCTTTGGAAAGGAATATTTAACCCTGCTCCACTGAGATTGTCCTAGGCCTACATCGTCATTAGAAATTTCACTCACGGATGTGCCCAAATGTGAACCCTCTTAGTTCTTCATTTAAAACTGAATTTTATGACAGCCACTTTTCACTTAGAATGGAGGCATCAGATGCTGAAAATCAAATTTGAGAGAGCTTATTTGAAACTGCAGTAGGGACAGAGGAGAATTTGCAGGTGACCAATGGTAAGTGATAGCCAAGAAAACGCAAAAGAGAAGGGAAATAATTGACCTGTGGCAGGTGAGATTTGTGTTTGAGGCTTGTAATAGATGCTGCAATCAGGGAAATGTGACTGCCAAGATGACAGTGATAACGTTTGGACTAAAAAAAGACCTTAATGTATGTAGATTGGAATCATGAACCTTCTTAACACTGAATTAATTTAAGCAATACGAAAGAGCTTCACTAAACTATTAGTATACTGGTAAACGTGAAGGATTCCTTTGGGCGCCTTCATTTTCTTCTTCCCATGGCACAATTTGCTATTAAAAAGGAACTAGTGGAATGAAAATTATGATGAAACTTGCTTAATATATATATGAGAAAACCTGCTAAATGTCTTAGTTTTTGCTTAAGGTTTTTCAGCTTGTACATTCCACAAGAGAAAGCAGCAAATAGATTCATGAAACCTCTCCAGCACTCTCCCATTCTGGCAGAAATAGGACACCATTCTCAGAATCTGAGAAATGATTTCATGTTACCCGTCTCAGAACACGCCAAAGTTGTTGAAGTGAATGGCTTCAGATTGACTTCCGAGATCTGGGTGGGCCCTGCAAGACTGACTTGGGCCTAACTCTCCCCTGAAATGTGCAGTCTGTAGTCCGAGAAGCTGGACAAACAATCTGATGAGAAACATTCATCCTTCAAGCCTGCAACAAGGGGCACCAAACGGAAGCTAGAAAAGTTAAAGAAAGAAAAGAAATGACCTACAGTTACTCTCTGATAGTCTGTTTTTATGGCATCAGCCATATAATTCCCAGAAGATTAAATCCAGGATACTTAGGAGCAATAGATGGCAGTCACCGTTTTTCTGTTTTAATACCAGTCTGGTTTTCAGCTGTTCTATCCCGCATCCCATCCAGGCATGGCACCAATTGCTTTCATGCACGATAGTTAAATTTTAAGCATCCATAATCCCTTGGCCTCAGCTCCTGCCAACCTGCTCAGCAGTTGGAAGTAGTATCAGTATTCCCAGGGATTAGGGAGTGGAACAGAGCAATTCTGGGGTAAGAGGGTAGGTCAGGGATCCCCCAGGAGAAGCCCCTAGATTTGAACATACAATTACTAGGCCATGCTGCTTCCCATTGTGAGGAAAATACTTTATGCTATATGTAATGTCTTTTGGTTGTCCTTATATCATCCTGTTGTTCTTAAATTTATCCAAACTGTTTCAGAACCTATTTATATTTTTCTGTGTGCACCATTTCCCATGGTAGCAAATTCCGGATTCTCACCACCCACTGGTGAAGAACCGACTCTGACCGTTGTGAACCTTCCACCTTTAAGCTATAACCCATTGTTTGAATTTTTGATGTAGCATATTTCTTCTCTGTGCCCAACTTGCAAGGACTCCTCTGACTTGAGCTCAAAGACTGAGCCCCCTTTTTCCTCTCCTCCTCCCTATCCCCCCCACCCTACCTCTTTCCCCTCCCCACAACACCTGTATATATGTTTGTACAGATTTATTACTCTATTTATTTTACTTATACATATTTACTATTCTATTTATTTTGTTAATGATGTGCATCTAACTTTATTTTTATTTATTCTGGTGACTTGACACCAGTCCACATGTTTTGTTTGGTTGTCTTTCTCCCCCTTCTAGACTGTGAGCCCGTTGTTGGGTAGGGACCGTCTCTACATGTTGCCAACTTGTACTTCCCAAGCGCTTAGTACAGTGCTCTGCACACAGTAAGTGCTCAATAAATACGATTGAATGAATGAATGAATTTGTAGGATGGTCTGTATATTATTACATTACACGGAGGAATCAGAGTCAGGCTGGATTCAAGAAGAAGTTCACAAGCCTAAGTCCAGGGCTTCATTTTTAGGAGCTTTGGTCAACCCCCAAATCATGTCTTCTCTTGACACTGCCAACATAGCCGCTGCTATTGACATTATGAAGGTGGTGTTCTTTTCACAGCAGCCACAACAGGGGGGCCTGTGCAGTCATTTAAATGGAATGCTGCCCATTCATTCATTCATTCAATTGTATTCATTGAGCATTTACTGTGCGCAGAGCGCTGTACCAAGCGCTTGGAAAGTACAGTTCAGCAACAGGTAGAGACAATCCCTCTCCAACAATGGGCTCACAGTCTAGAAGGGGGAGACAGACAAAAAAAACAAGTAGACAGGCATCATTAGCATCAAAATAGATAAATAGAATTATAGCTATGTACACATCATTAATAAAATACACAGAATAATAAATCTGTACACACATACAAAGTACTGTGGGGCGGGGAAGGGGGTAGACTAAAGGGAGGGAGTAGGGGAAATGAGGAGGGGAGGAGGAGCAGAGGAAAAGGGGGGCTCAGTCTGGGAAGGCCTCCTGGAGGAGGTGAGCTCTCAGTAAGGCTTTGAAGCGGGGAAGAGAGCTAGTTTGGTGGATGTGAGGAGGGAGGGCACAGGCAACAAATGAGAAGAATCTGCATGTCTCCAGGAGTTATTGTAAATCCTTGCTGCCTCAACCTCCTTACCCTTACCAATCAGCTCACCTGCTGGGGTGGTGGTGAAGACAAATATGTGCTAATCACGCTGCCCCCAACAGCTCTCCATCTTTGGATCTCCAGGAGAAATCTCGTTGATTTCTTTAATAAAAAGGACATTTTGTAGAGTTAGAGGCAGTTCGTTGGGATTAAGTGGACAGTCAATTGCACTTCAGGGTGTCACTATGATTAGGGAGAAGGGCTTTTTTCCAACAACCGTCTTTCTCTCCTACTCTCCATGCTACAGCTAACTTCCCTTTAATAAGATTAAGCCTCAGAGTAAAGTGTGGGGAGAGCTGAGGGAGGTAAAAATAATAATAATAATTTCCCCTTTGGAGTATAAGCTCCTTGTGGGCAGGTCTTTTTTGGGTACTCTCCCAAGTGCTTAGAGAAGTCATCACGTAGTGATCACGCGCTCCCCAGGCTGCCATCATTCATTCATTCATTCAATTCATTCATTCTAGACTGTGAGCCTGCTGTTGGGTAAGGACAGTCTCTATATGTTGCCAACTTGTACTTCCCAAGCGCTTAGTACAGTGCTCTGCACACAGTAAGCTCTCAATAAATACGATTGAATGAATGAATGAAAGTGAGTGGTTTGTACACAATAAGAGCTCAATAAACATTATGTGCCAAGCACTGTACTAAGCACTGAAATCAGGTTGGTCACAAATCTCTGTTCCACATGGGCCTCAAATGGGGCTCACAGGGTAAGGGAGAACAGGTTCTGAATCCCCGTATTGCGGATGAGAAATTGGGGTACGGAGAAGTTAAGTGACACACCTAAGGTCATACAGCAGGCCAGTGTGAAGCTGGGATTAGAACCCAGACCCTCTGACTCCAAGTCCCAGGCCTTTTCCACTAGGCTTCTACTTGGCCAGAGCAGGAATCTTCTTTCCTCCAGCTTCCTCCCTCACCTCCCTACCTAGTCCAAAGTCATCCGTCCTTGGCTGCTGTGCCACCCAATCTCCCTTTTATCTCTGATGCAGTTCTGGGTGGTGCAGCTGTAATGATGTCCTCGGTGGGTTTGGGGGGAGCAAGGAGATCCTGGGTCCAGAGTTCAGTTGCTGAGGCACTGATCTGTGGACCTAGTGCTCGCAAATATTTTCATGGGTCACCCCAAATAGAAGATGGGGACAAAGAATAGCAGTGATGAAGGTGAGAACTCAGCCCATGAAGGGACAGAGGTGGTCTCACCTCTCTGCACGGTCTTGGGATCTGGTCTGTCGCTGCAGATCCAGGCAGGACCGACTGACAGCTCCACATAGCATCCTGGAAGAAACGCCAGACCGACACCATCCGTGGCATAATGACTACAGTGGGCAGGAGAACAGAGTCTAAATAGGAGATGAGAAGGAGGTTTGGTGAAAGAACTGTAAACCCCCATCTTAAGCCCAGTAGGTAGCAGTAACTCTTTTGACTTGAATTATTAAAACTGGAGAGGAATATTTGCTTCAGGTTTGGGTCAGGCTCTTCTAGTTTATTTTACGAATCTTGGAACGAATGAGTGTTTTCCTCTAAACTCCTGCCCCACAGCATAGCCAAATGCTCAGTATCCCCGAAACTGTAGATGTCTAGGTTTTGCCTTTAGTTCTCCCAACAGATGGCAGCCCAGGAATAAATAGCCTTGTGTAGGAGAGCCTCCTGGAGCTATTCTGGCTCCCTTTCATGTGTTTTAGAGCCCAGCATGGCGTTACGACTTATAGCATCATCGCAAGTGGCAGTCTGTCCTTAAACAGTCCTTAGTACAGAAGGTTTGCTCCGAGTGGGCTATTTGCCCTATTAGGGAATAGACTCTTTTCTACACTTTTTGGAGTGGACACATTTTGAACACGTTTACCCACAGCCTGGGGGATCGTGAGGATCAGTCCCGTTAGAGGTCTTAAATTTTGTGAACCAATGGGTCTGCCTGTACAAGAAACAATTAACTATGGACTGTGCTGTGTTCTAAACATATGCATCACATTCTGAGCTCAACAGCCCTGACAGAAGTTGCGTTGGCAATCTTGAATATTGGAGAATGAACTGCAAGACGGTATTCTTGCACCTCTTGTGGTTTCCTGACAAAGCCCGGATAGTCCTGCAAATTCAGATTGGGATGCATGCCAGCTTCTTCTCTGGATTAGGTACGATTGCAGCAGTCCTCCGGTGGATAAAACTTCTCCCTAGGAATGTTGGCAACTGACAGCCCTATTAACAACTGCAGCTTATTGGGACCACAGCAACAACCAAAAGCAAATGTTAGGGATGAATAGAAGACAGATGATTTTGTTTATCTCAAGTGAAAAAGACAAGCAAAGGGACCCCTGGGAGCATTGAAATAAGAAACTTCTAAAGCTAATTGAGATATGATTAAAAAGATTGCTCTGTGTTATTGCCAACTCATTTAGTGTTGTCATTAGGGTCCCTAGTGTTGGGGCAATCAAACCAGTTATTACAATTTTAGTAGGCAGTAAAGTACCTTTCAGTGAATATATTCTCAACAAAATGATAAGTTATTAAGTGCATAAGCAAGGCTTCTGAAATAAATTCAATAACTGTGTTTTCAGAAATAGCTCTCCCCCGTATCATCTGTTGTACACTCAACTTTGTCTAATTTGGCTCAGGATTCTTTCAGTTGCAAGAGCTTCCTTTCTCTTTGGATGCAAGAGGTCATTTGGGCAGAAAATCCCTTCAGTTCCACCATTTAAAAATTAAAATCCAAAAGCTTTATATGCTTAGTACCAATGCACATTGCTGGGGGGGAGGGAAATTACATTTCTGCTGATACTATGTTTGGTTTTTACTCTGCAGCAATTTCATAGCAAAGAGCATTCCGTTTTGATTAGAATGAATTATAAGGGCCAAATGAAGGAGAAAATAAGCTCTGGGAAATTCATGTGTTTCCATTAACAAGCATTGCGTATTAATTCTGTTTCATTCACTATATCAATCATGTCCAAAGTCAGCATCCTTACTGCTTTTAGGCAATACTGTCCTATTTTCAAGCGATTAGTTTCAAGGTATTTAAATTGCAAAATCTTTGTAACTCAGAGACTCACTGGACGAAAGCAGTATTCCTCTCTTTGCTCCTTGAAGAGTTTTATACCGCATAGAGAAGATCCCCTCTATAGCCTACTATATGTAAAATTAGTGTCCTTCATCATTTTAAATATTTTCATCGATATTGTTGATAATAATTGTGTACAAACGCTGAAATAGGTGCCTTGGGAACACAAAATGCAGTTTTTCCTAGGACACTTAACTAAGCGTCAATAATAATGGTGGTGTTCATTCAGCACTCGCTATGTGCCGAACACTGTATTAAGCTCTGTGGTGGGTAAAAGATAAGAGCCCTCGTGGGGCTCAGGGTCTAAGGGGGAGAACAGGTCTCAAACCACCATTTTGCAGATGAGGGAACTGAGGCACAGCATAGTTGAGTGACATTTCCAAGGCGTCAGCAGACGAGCGGCGGAGCCGGGATTGGAACCCAAGTCCCCCGACGTCCAGGCTCCTTCCGCTAAGCCACACAAACTCTGGGGTGGTTCATTCCTCTCTGTGTTAATCATCTGTCAAGTTATGCGTTTCTAAATTGGGTGGCCAATCCAGTTGCTGAAGATTTGAAATCAAGTGACGATTACAAGCGTATACGTTCATTTGCTCACCTGGCCTGATCAGATCTATTTGGTCTTGTATTGGAAACCGGTTGGGTCATTTAACTTAAGCTCTAAGCGACTGTTTCCAAAGCTGAACTTGGTTTAGAAGTTTAGAAGTGAGCGTCTTTTAGATGGGAGCCGTTGTAGTGAATTACGCTGGCCAATTAGTAACAAAACCGCTTACGATGGCTGCACCTTGTGATCCATCATAAAGTTTAATCTTATTCGTGGTTCCTGTAGGTATCGTTAATAAAGATCATCTTGGCTTTTGTCCAGTGAAATGAAAAGGGCAGCTATTACTCTGATTGAGAAGACTTATCTAATATCTGGTTCTAGTTTGTGTTTTAGATACCTAATATGGTCAGTCTTATAGCTTGGTGATGTTAAGGGACTTGTTTTAAACTGTTCCATTGAATGCACTGTGGATTATGGAGCCCTGCATTAAATCCACCTTTCAAAAGGGGAAACAGCTTATAGGTTGTAGCCTGAGAAGCAGCGTGGCTCAGTGGATAGAGCGCGGGCTTTGGAGTGAGAGGTCATGGGTTCAAATGCCTGCTCCGCCTATTGTCAGCCGTGTGACTTTGGGCAAGTCACTTAACTTCTCTGTGCCTCAGTTAACTCATCTGTAAAATGGGGATTAAGACTGTGAGCCCCCTGTGGGACAACCTGATCACCCTGTAACCTCCTCAGTGCTTAGAACAGTGCTTTGCACATAGTAAGTGCTTAATAAATGCCATTATTATTATTATTATTATTATTAAAAAAAGAATTGTAGTCACAGGATGAATCATGAGGATTGGCTTGAAGAATTTTCAACTTTCTCTCCATTGGCTTTTCACTGTGAATTTTCTTTTTAGAAAATACCAATGAGAAGGCTTAGGTCCAATCATAGAAGACCCTGAGAAAGTGACAGCTTTCTGTGTGTTTAAAGAATATTCCTCTCAAAGTATAACAGCAGCGTCAGTGATTTTGCTATTTTTAACAAAAGCAGTGCTCATACACATACACACATTTTCCCCAAGGGTTGCTGTTGCACCTTCATAAAAGGCTTTGCTGTAGGTTTCAAACTTGTGAGCTAGCATAGAACTGAATTTAAGTACAGTAGTAAGCTGCTTCTTGTGTGGATTGGGTATCCTCCCATAAGGCAAAAGTTGAGGCATGAATCAGAATCATCGATATGACTCTGAGGAGGGCCAGAATACTATAGCCCCCATGAGCTTGTGACTTGTGGTGAAGGCAATGAAGTCACTCCCGTTTTGAGGCCGGAACGGCTAACAAGACCTTGAATTTGAAAAAGAGACAAAGAGCCAAGATGGTGGCTCCACTTCTTACCCTTGAATAATGAAGCTGGAGTCCTCGTTCAATTCATGGGTTCCTTGGGATACCTCATGGGGTCTGGGCCCTTGGCAGCAAAAACTCCAGAAGCTGAGTGCAGTTTGGGATCTTCATAATGCAAGTGGATATGAATGAGAATAATAATAATGGTATTTGCTAAGCTCTTACTATGTGCCAAGTACTGGGGTAGATACAAGGTAATCGGGTTGTCCCTCGTGGGGCTCACAGTCTTATTCCCCATTGGTATTTTCTAAAAAGAAAATTCACAGTGAAAAGCCGATGGAAAGAAAGTTGTAAATTCTTCAAGCCAATCCTCATGATTCATCCTGTGACTACAATTTTTATTTTAATAATAATAATAATAATGGCATTTATTAAGTGCTTACTATGTGCAAAGCACTGTTCTA
The DNA here is from genome assembly GCF_015852505.1 of Tachyglossus aculeatus. Classification (NCBI taxonomy): domain Eukaryota; kingdom Metazoa; phylum Chordata; class Mammalia; order Monotremata; family Tachyglossidae; genus Tachyglossus; species Tachyglossus aculeatus. The sequence goes on along the minus strand of NC_052082.1, from coordinate 25,026,078 downwards.
AGCGCTGGGGAGGTTACAAGGTGATCAGGTTGTCCCACAGGGGGCTCATGGTCCTAATCCCCATTTTACAGGTGACATAACTGAGGCACAGAGAAGTTAAGTGACTTGCCCAAGGTCGCACAGCAGAAAAGTGGTTTTCTGTGAGACTGTGAGCCCACTGTTGGGTAGGGACTGTCTCTGTATGTTGCCAACTTGTACTTCCCAAGCGCTTAGTACAGTGCTCTGCACACAGTAAGCGCTCAATAAATACGATTGATGATGAAAAGTGGTGGAGTCGGGATTAGTACCCACATCCTCTGACTCCCAAACCCGGGCTCGCTCCACTAAGCCACGCTGCTTTCATCCCTTGAGAAAGGGCTGAAAGTCTAGAGCTGTAGTTGCCATTGTAATGATACTTGTGTGGTCCTGTGGAACAGGCAGGTGTGTGAGATGAAGCCAGTGAATGGGGAGAAGAGAGCCACTCATGTGGCCTGGTGCATAAGAGTGGTGAGGTGTTGGAGAAGGAGATCTTCTTCTTTTGATCTTTTCCTTCTCTCCTCTTCTTCCCCCTTCTATTCACTACCTTTCTTCCTCCTTTCTCCGCTGTGACTTTTCCCCTGCTCTCAATGCCCCAACCCCCCAAACTCCATTCATTCATTCATTCAATTGTATTTATTGAGCACTTACTGTGTGCAGAGCACTGTACTAAGCGCTTGGGAAGAGCAAGTAGGTAACATATAGAGACAGTCCCTACCCAACAACGGGCTCACAGTCTAGAAGGTGGAGACAGGCTACAAAACCCTCAAAATGGTGCCCCTGATACTAATCATTACCACTTCCAAGGATCATTGTTTTATTATGAATATGAAAGCATCAACAATACCACCCAGGGCCAGACCAATTATTCCTCTAGCCCAGGGCACTGTCTCCAGAAAACATTCTGAATGTCACCTGGGGGGAAACTGAGGTGGTTGATCTCTCTGACCTCCAATTTTATCTTCAAGAATTTATCCTCTAAAACCCATACCTTTTCCAATCCAGTTCCTTGACCACACAAATATTTTCACAACTTCCTATTGTAAAGAATTCCCAGTGTTTATTCCCCACTGTGTAAAATTTTTAGTTTGAGTGTGTTACACCTTTAAACTTCAACGTACTGGGTGCTTCCTGATTCCTGTATTTAACAGCAGTTTTGTGTTAACTCAGTCCATGCATTTAATGATTTCATAGCTGATTATTAGGTTATCCCTCAGACTTTACCTTTCCAGTCTCAAAAGCTCCAATTCTTTTCAGTTTATCTTTGCTCTATCCCACTGCATGTTTAATTTTAATTTATCTGGGCCTCTTCTAGTCCTGCTGTAATCTTCTTAAATTTCAGCAAAGAAAATTGTGGTGGCAGGCATTCCATGGTAATTATATGTAAGAATCCAAATAATTATGTGCATTATGAACCTTGGGATATATTTGCCCATAGATTTTAAATAAGATAAATTAGAATTTATTCCAGAACTCTAGAAAAATTATATGAAATGCCTTATCCATACTGCAGTGGTAAAAATCACTAAACAATTATTTTAACTTTACCAAAGTGATGAAAAGTGAACTATCATAATATTTAAATGTAGTTGTAGAGTGATTGAATCCTTGCAAGAGGGAGCAGAAATAGACGTTTTTTCTAATGGATGTGGTAGTGGTTTCAGCGGAAATAGAAGTTTGCTCTATTGACTGCGGTATTGGTTTTCCAATTTCAGTTTTCAGAATTGGGCCCAGACTCAGCCAAAGCAAATGTAGACTGTGTATGTCTGATCAATAATTTTGGATTTGGGTTCGCAGCTGTCAACATCATGCCCTCCTCATCGAGTTGGTCAGAGAGAGGCCTATCCTACCCACCTGTTTCTTGAGGTTAAACTAGTAAGTGGCCAATAGCTGTAGCTTCTATCTCAGATTCATGTATTAACTTGCACTTTGACTTGTGCCCTGACTTTCAAAATAGATAAATGAAATATCAACTAGAAAGAACACAGAGAAATTAACCAGTGTGAAGTTCTGTAGAAATGACCTTTTAAAATATAATGTATAACTCATTGCCACATTTTGAGTTGTCCAGAGTAGTAAGTGCTTGAAATAATGAATCTGTGATAATTTCATTCACTATAACCAAAGGAGATGGCAAAAGACGATCAGAAAAGAGAAAATGTTGTTTCCTGAAGGTGAATTCACACCCAAACCACAGACCAATATGAAGAAATGAGAAGTAATCACAAAACTCCCTTAATCGGGACAGTATAAAGAGGTTGGCAATTCTTTTGATATTGAAAACATGTCTGTAAGCCCCCCAAAAGAGAAAAGACTTATTTTGCTACTGTTTTTAAATACAATTAGCAGTTCACTTAAACAGAAATTGTGAGGAAACACTAGTATTATCTGATCTGAGAAATCTGAGTAAAGTTTTTTCCTCCTTCCTACTCTCCTTCAACTTTCTTGCAATGCAGGAATGAAGGACATTTTGTCATGTTCTCTCTCTTGGGGAATTGTAATTCCTCCGTAAGGTCCTCTGTCAACACTCTGGTAACCTTTCAGAACTTATTCTGAGGATTAAATTACACTCCTTTTGTCTCAAATGCGGAAGTTAATTAGTTTGAAAAGCAAGGCAGATAAATCAATTGAGTAAAGGGATACTTTGGGATATGTATTACAATGCACGCATACTTCCTGTGCATCAATTTAATCTGATACTATAAAAAATCCTAGGAATAAAGGCCCTTGGAAATAACTACTATCCTAATTCCTGGTCATCCTGGAAAATGTTCTAGCTGAGTGTCTCGCTGTGAATTAGTTGAGAGAATCTTTATATGGAGCTGGGAAGTGTGGAAACTGTTGTTTTGCACTGTCCCAAGCACTTAGGACAGTGCTCTGCCAATGGTAGGTACTCAATAAATACCATTGATTGATTGAATGTATGAGCCAGATGACCATCTCAGAAAATTCTGAAAGGAATTCCCTGCTACTCCTCCAGCTTGATACACAAAAGCCATAGTTGTACCAAAATTACCCAGAAATGGAGTTTCAGTCTTGAATATTCACTAGTCACACACTAGGCAGAGAAGTCCCATTGTAGAATAGACAACTTCTTCTTCATCACAAGTAAAATAGAGCTGTTGACCCACCTCACTCTCATCCCTTATGACTTTCAAATGATTTCACCTGTGGCTTTCCTGCTTCCATTCCTCACCGCTGGGCCCCCAGAGTTAGTACTGTTACGAAGGCTCGTGTTAGTACTGTAAAGTTGAAGCTAATGTGTTATAAAATGGAATCAGGGCATGAATGTCCAACTGTGGGAAGGGATGCTCATCATAGCTAGAAATGCCTTAAGTCGAAAACTGTCTATATGACTTGTAGTGGGAATAGCTTTGAATAAGTGACTTTACCCACAAATTAAACGTAGTTTGAAATGACTGAAATTATCATTCACTGTAGAATCAGTAGCTATAATTTGCAGAACTCCTGGGATCCATAAGGAGCCCCAAGTCATGGTTGAGAGGAACAGAATATGCAGGATATTTTAGGAAGGAGAATAGATTGAACTAAACAACAGGGAAAGGAGAATTGAGTGCCGGGAGAAAAATATAGAGGATAACTTTGGGTACCGGATAGGGCAAGACAGGAGCTTAGGCGTACCAGGAACTGAAATCCATAAATCAATCCATCATATGTATTGAGTTCTGACTGTGTTCAAAGCACTGTATTAACGCTTGGGAAAGTACAGCGTAGCAGAGTTGGTAGAGACGTTCCCTGCCCATGACAAGCTTACAGTCTAGAGGGTTTGGCCATTCTGGCAATGATTTGAGCAGGAAAACCACAAAATGACTTCTAATATACTGTTTACAGCTTATGCCCTATACCTAAGAATACAATTATTGGAATATTTATTTCATAAAGAGCCATTAAATTTTAAGATTTACTGTACACTGTGGATATTTTTGTTCTCACATAATAATAATAACAATATTTGTTAAGTACTTACTATGTGCCAAGCACTGTTATAAGCATTGGGGTAGATACAAGGTAATCAGTTGTCCCACGTGGGACTCACGGTCTTAATCCCCATTTTACAGATGAGGTAACTGAGGCATAGAGAAGTTAAGTGACTTGCCCAAAGTCACACAGCTGATAAGTGGCAGAGCCAGAATTAGAACCCACGACCTCTGACTTCCAAGCCCATGCTCTTTCCACTAAGCCATGCTGCTTCTCACATGCAATGAATGCACATAAAAAGCTATATACAAACATACACACATGTACGCACACATGCTTCTCTGTAGCCAGCCAATAAAGAGTAATCTTGCAACACTAAACAAGAGCATTCTGGCAGTTATAAATATGTATGTAATCTGTGGTAACACACAACATAAGAACATAAACAATATCATTGCTGTATCAGATTTCTGATTCATCCAGCTCAGAATTTGAAAAGGGAAACAGAAAGCTTGAGGAATAAAGAGATCTTTTGCCACCTTGACCTGTATCTTAAAAGACAATCAGCAGTATTTTTTTATGGTATTTAAGCACTTATTTTGTATGGTATTTGTTAAGCACTGTACTAAGTTCTGGGATAGATACAAGTTAATCAGGGTGGCTACAATGCCTGTACCACAGAGGGTTCAGTCTTAATCTCCGTTTTTCAGCCGAGGTAACTGAGGCATAAAGAAGTTAAATGACTTGCCCAAGGTCATGCAATAGAGAAGTGGCAGATCTGGGATTAGAACCCAGGTCCTTCTGACTCTCAGGGCCATACTCTATCCACTAGATCACACTGCTTTATTGAGTGCCTGCTGTGAGCAAAACACTGTACTAAACACTTGGGAGACTACAGTAGAGTTAGTAGACAAAATCCCCGCTCTGGAAGAATTTACCATCTAGCAGGGAAGATAGACAATGAAATGACATCCAGCATTGAGCCATCTAACAGCCCTAACTTTTCTGCCTAAATTCTTAACCTTTCCTCTTCATCCCTATTTTTCCCTATAGTATTTAATCACAGGTCTTCTCTATAAATCTACCTTAACCCCTTCTTGATCCTGGCCATATTTTCAGCCTGCATAACTTTCTGTGTTAACAAGTTCCATAAATTTGCCTTCTACTGGATGACCAAGTTTCTATTTCCTTGTGAGACAGTGGTAACGTAAGTGTCTAGAAAGACCAATTTTCACTTCCGCTACTTTGGGAAGAAGAAATACAGGATTCAGCCGTCTCCCTGCAAAACAGTGGAAGAAGAAACTAATCAGCTTCCCCTCTCCTTTTTCTGCAAAGACAGATAAAGTCATTTGGTTGGCTATATCAGCAGTAATGGTAGAAGCTGGGTCTATCTTTCATTATCTCCTGTGCTTCTTCGGGCTTGAAGAGAGAGCAGAATTAAGTGATGAAATAGAAAGAGTGGGGAGTGAGATTGGGAAGAAAAAAAGAGAAAATATAGCAGGAAAAAAAAGGAGAAAGGTGGGAAAGAAGAAGGACAGTGAGGAGAAAGCACTGAAAATTAATAGAGAAAATTTCCCTTGCAAATGTTGAATCCATAAACAAGTTTTGCAGCAATTTTAATTGCTTCAAATTACTTGATTAAAAAAAGCTTGAACTATGACTGAATAATGGCAGAGTATGATATTTATCTGATTGAGTTATGCTTATGTATTTCTATATTTAATGCATTGCATTGTATTTCTTGTTCACGATAAGGCATACTTCTGCTTTGCCATGATGGCAGTGAATGGACTATTGATTACAAAGCATATTGAATTACAGGCTTTTGATGGTGTGAAGGAGAGGTGGATTTTGCTTCCTTCATCCTTGCATAATAATTACAGCTTTGCCAGCTGGGAAGATAAAGATATATGCCTCAGTGAAATGGAGAAACAGTGGCAAATGTACTGATGGCAATGCTTCATTATAATGGTTTTCTTCTAATGCTTTTCTCCAATGAAGTACATTTTAAATCTGGTATTTTTTGCAGTACACTTGTGTTTTGTGATAGCGCTCTGAATTTGCTGTGCATGTGAATGTATGCATGAAGGCTAGTATAAGGACAGTGGATGGGACAGTGATAGCACAGACCAATGAATATTTCAGAGGAAAATATCAATAAAACTTGGTGATATATGGGATGTGAAGGTTGAATTAGAGAAAGGGAGAGAGGGAGAGGTGGAATGAGGCACCCAGGATGTGAGAATGGGACAGGATATATGGTTCGTCACAAAAAAAGGAAAGTTAGGAAAAGGGTGATCCTTGGTATTATGAACATTTTTTTTGAGCAATAAATATCACACTGATACAGTCTACATGTGACAGTAAAATTTATATTAGGTTAACTTTATACACTTTAAATACATACTTCATTCTCTATTTGTTCTCAAGAAAATATCTAGGAGTGTTTACTGTTCTATGTTGATGCCAATCATGGAGAAGCAGCGCAGTATGGTCTAATAGAGCAGGATTGGGAGTCAGTAGGTCTGGATTCTAATTCTAGTCTTTGGTAAATTACAAAACCCCCCTGGGCCTCAGTTCCTCATCTGTAAAATGGGATTAAATGCTTGTTCTCCCTCCTTCCTCCTTAGACTTTTATTCCCATGTGAGTCAAGGGTTCTCTCTGATCTGATTGTATGGTATCCACCCTGGTGTTTTGTTGTTTTTATTTGGTATTCATTAAGTGCTTACTGCATTCCAGGCACTGTGCAAAGTGCTGGGGTGTTGGGTAGGGTAGGGATTGTCTCTGTCTGTTGCCGAATTGTACTTTCCAAGCACTTAGGACAGTGCTCTGTACACAGTAAGCGCTCAATACTTACGATTGATTGAATGAGTGAATGAATAATCAGGTTGGACACAGTCCATGTTCCACATGGGGCTCACAGTCTTTATTTTCATTTTATAGATGAGGTAACTGAGGCACAGAGGAGTGAAGTGACTTACCCAAGGTCAATCAGAAGACAAGTGGAGAAGCTGGGATTCCAACTCCGGTCCTTCTGATTCCCAGGCCTGGGCTCCATCCGCTGGGCCAGCTGCTTCTTTGAACACAGTGTTTGGCACATAGTACCCCTTGAACAAATGCCACACTCATTTTATTACTCTAATTATTTGTGGTCTGTGCCCAAAGTGACAGATACCCAAACATTTTCAAATTGAAGTATCCTACCTGTAATATACTGTGAAAAAGCTTCTTTATAGAAGAGGATTTTTGCCAGTTTTTAATTTTAAAAACTGTTTCCCTGATGTCTCAAAGTTTCACTGGAAATACCCCTCCCCTTAGGTAACACTTACTTCCCCCAGCACAAACCGCCTCATATTCACACCTACACCTAAATATTCTAAATAGTAGAGAAGCAGCGTAGCTCAGTGGAAAGAGCCCGGGCTTTGGAGTCAGAGGTCTTGGGTTCAAATCCTGGATCTGCCGATTGTCAGCTGTATGACTTTGGGCAATTAACTTCTCTTGGCTCAGTTACCTCATCTATAAAATGGGAATTAAGACTGCGAGCCCCCCATGGGACAACCTGATCGCCCTGTAACCTCCCCAGCGCTTAGAACAGTGCTTTGCACATAGTAAGAGCTTAATAAATGCCAACATTATTATTATTATTATTTTTCACTGCAACTGAGTGATCTCTGATGCAAGAGAAAGAAATGAAGAAATGTAAGCCTCAGATGGACAGAGACTGCGTCTTACCTGACCATGTATTTACTCCAGCACTTACTACAAGGCTGAGCACATAGTAAATGATTCACAAATATTATTGTTATTAATATTATCAGGAGCAGCATTTTTGTTATTATAAGAAGCAGCATGGCCTAGTGGAAAGCATGGGATTGGGAGTCAGAGAACCTGGTTTCTAATCCCAGCTCTGCCAATTGCTTGCTGTGGGACCTATGGCAAATCACTTAACTTCTCTGTGCCTCCGTTCGCCCGTTCTCCTTTCTACTTAGACTGTGAACCCCATGTGGGACAGGGACTGTGTCCAACATAATTAACTTGTATCTACCCCAGTGCTTAGAACAGTGTTTGACACAGAGTAAGCGCTTTCCAAATACAATTTTCAAAAAAGCAGCAACAAAGGAAGTGAAGATAGAAAATATCCTTGCCCAAGGTCACACAGCATCCACATGCCTGCTGTGTGACTTTAGGCAAGTCACTTGACTTCTCTGTGCCTCAGTTTTCTCATCTGTAAAATGGGGATCAAGACTGAGCATCACAAAGGACATGGAATCTGTTCAACCTGATTGATTTGTATAAATCCCAGTGTTTAGTACAGTGCCTGGTACATAATAAGCTTTTAACCAATAGAGAAACACTGTTTTCTAGTGGATAAAATAGAAAGAAATGAAGAAGTGCCTGGGAGTCAGAAAGACCTCAGTTCTAATCCCAGTTCCTCCACTTGTCTGCTATGTGACCTTGGGCAATCACTTAAATTTTCTGTGCCTAAATCATCTGTAATATGGGGATTAATTCTGTGAACCCCATGTGGGACACGGACTGCATCCAATGTGATTAGCTTGTGTTTAGTACAGTGCCTGGCACACAGTAAGCACTTAACAAGTACCATAAAACAAGCATCAACAATAAAACAAATAACTTTTATTTAAAAGAAATCCTGTAAAACGGGTGGCACTCTCATTTGTTAACTCCAAATTGCCAGGAATCGGTTCCTGTAGTTTGATAAAATGGCTGTAGTACATATCTCCAAGACTTCTTGGGGTGTATATGAAGTTCTTTAAAGAACTTCAACCAAAAATTGAATTTGCAACATTTTTCCCAAGAGAGCTAGGATCCTACCCATGAAGAACTTGGGAGATTTAGAAACTATCAATCTATTTAATCTATTTCAATCTGTTCTGAAATATCATATCTTATATTATTAGTGCACACTTTTGTTTTCATTTGTTTCTTTGGAAGGAATTTTTGAGGAGATGTAAGATGGAATTTAAAGCAATCCATTCATTACGTTTATATTTGCATATGGAAAGTTTTCAGAAAACCTAATAAAAAAGTTAATTGACAAGTCTAAGATGCAGAATGAGTTTCTTTTCTTTTCATTTTCTGTAAATTATTAATGATAAAAGCCATTGAGATATTTGGAAGAACTGCCAATATATTGGTAACAAAGTACTTTCCAATTATAAGATGCTATGCAGATAAAGTAGTAATAGACAATGATCTGCATTGTGTTATTCAATTGTAACTATATTTGTGATTCAATGACAATATCAATTTTTAAAACACTACTGAAAGATCAAAGACTTCCAGGAAAAGTAACGTTAAATGAGATCAGTACAAAATGAGTAACCCACATAGCCCAAACTCGAAGCAGCCAAATATAGCTGAAATAGAAATATTTAACTTAAGAAGAAAAATTTCATCTGTCAAAATCTAATTTAGAGAACAGGCAATCCATAAGTATAGCTCAGCAATTACGTGCAAAGACAAAGAAAGTCAAGGTCACAAAGTATCACTAGGGCTTTGACCGATGTTAAATCAGCCTTGCTAGGAAGTACAGTATCACTTACAAGATAAGAGGAATAAGCTGAGTGTGAAGTTGATAAACAGTTTAATATTACAATTGTTCTGTTGTCCCCAATGTAGTGTTACATTTAGTAAACAATGCAGATCCTTTATAAGATAAGAATTGCCAGATCATGCATTGTGACTAATAGTAGAAGGTGGCAATATAGTTTTCCAATGCATTGGATTTAAATGGATTGCAGGAGTCATAGTGAAGACTAAAAAATGAATGATAAATTCAACTCCACCTTTAAGCTTGTACAAACTCACATTTGTACATGTAAATGTGAATGAAGTATTTTTGAGAGTATTTTTTCAAATGGGAATATTTTCTTAAAATGCACCACTGTAAAAATAAAAGCCTGCTTCTAAAATGATCGTGTGTCACGTTGTGGCGGTTTTCTACTGCTTTTTTCACTGTTATTGATTGTTGCACTAAATTTTGACATAAGTAATAAAAACCATTCAATCAAGCAATCAATTCCATTAATTGAGCACTTACTAATAATGATTGTGGTATTTGTTAAATGCTTACTATGTGCCAGGCATGGAATTAAGCTCTGGGGTAGTGAAAGTTCATTAGTTTGGACACAGTCCCTGTCCCACATAGGAGTCACAAGTCTTAATTCCCATTTTACAGATGAGGTAACAGGTACAGAAAAAGTTCTCACTGCAGACAAGTAGTGGAACTGGAATTAGAACCCAGGTCCTTCTGCCTTCCAGTACTGTGCTTTATCCACGAGGACTTGCTGCTTCTCTGCATGCAGATTACTGTACTAAATGCTTGGGAGAACACAGTAGACATAATCCCTGTCCACAGGGTGAGAAGGAATTATGAAAATTGCAGCATAGTAAGAACAACTTTAAATTTCTGAAATGAATTTTTGCTCATCAAAACTATATTTTCCCAGGCCTGCAAGTGTACACCCTGCCATTCATAAACCCAAGCCTTACCTGGAAAGGAAAGAAAAAGAATGATAGGATTGGAAGATTTCCTGACCCAGTAAAATATTTATCATTTATCATTCTACCATAAGGAAAGCTTGAAAAAACAGCATCTCTGGGCTCCTATATTTGGGCAATCTAGGTGATTAATCGATCATGGAGAAATAATTTACTGCATGTGAATCCTCCTTGAAGATGCAAATCCCCTTTGCATTTGCATAAAATTTCTACTAGTCTAGCAAACAACTTTAATTCACTCTTCATTTGAATTCAACTACCTATTATCACATAATTGTTTAAACACTCCTCCTTGGGCTTCTGTTTTTCTTGTTTGTCTTGCATCATATCCCTCGTATGGCTATCCCTTTTGGGATAATATGATGTCCACTTTAGGGAAGTCCTAATTCTTAGATAAGTGGAATTTTTGACTGTTTGATCCCTCCTGTTCCTCTGGGATTCTGGGTAAAAATGTTTTATGTATTTTCATAAACAGATTGCTTGTGAGCATACTGATCACCGTATTGGAAATTCACTGGATTTTCTGTTTTCGTTATTCATTCTGCACTGAACCCACTAGCTTTGGTTCAGAAAAGAAAGATGAAGCTCCTTGAAGGCATGGATTCATTCATTCATTCAATGGTATTTATTGAGCGCTTGCTGTGTGCAGAGCACTGTACTAAGTGCTTGGGAAGTACAAGTTGGCAACATATAGAGACAGTCCCTACTCAACAGTGGGCTCACAGTCTAAAAGACTGTGCACACAGTAAGCACTCAATAAATACGATTGAATGAATGAATGAATCCTTTGCATATAGTAAGCAAGTAGTAAAGGCCATTATATTATTATAATGATGATGATTATTATTATTATTATTATTTTCATTTCTCCCATTTGGGTCACAGTCTTCTTCAAGCTCCTAGCCTAACAAAGTGACCTAATTTTAATTGCTGATTCCAGGCTACTCTGTCTTCTGCTGCTGCCACGTTGTCTGAACTTTTGCTTCTTTGTGTTCATAAAGCATATTTTTGGTAAACCTGGCTAGAAGCCGCATGGTTTAGTGGAAAGAGGCTTGGGAGTCAGAGGAAGTGGGTTCTAATCCTGGATCTGCCACTTGTCTGTTGTGTGGCCTTAGGCAAACTACATTTCTGTGCCTCAGTTACCTTATCTGTAAAATGGGGATGAAGACTATGAGCCCCATGTGGGACAACCTGATTACCTTGTATCTACCCCAGTGCTTAGAACAGTGCTTTGCACATAGTAAGTGCTTAACAAATACCATAATTAAGCACTTAGTACAGTGCTCTGCACACAGTAAGCAATAAGTATGATTGAATGAATGAATTTCAGTTCACTGCAGAGCAGCTGGTGGACATGTGACTATTGTTTAGTCTTCTCACATGGCTCAGTGGAAAAGAGCATGGGCTTTGGAGTCAGAGGTCATGGGTTCAAATCCTGGCTCCGCCAATTGTCAGCTGTGTGACTTTGGGCAAGTCACATAACTTCTCTGTGCCTCAGTTCCCTCATCTGTAAAATGGGGATAAAGACTGTGAGCCCCCTGTGAGACAACCTGATCACCGTGTAACCTCCCCAGCGCTTAGAACAGTGCTTTGCTTATAGTAAGTGCTTAATAAATGCCATTATTATTATTATTATTATATCTCACCCAGTGAAGAAGTGATGTAATGAGCATTGCCTACACACTGGAAGAGTAGTTGATTTTCAATTCTTATTGTTTCTCATCATGATTTCCCACTCAGGGTTCAGTATTATACATAAGTGGCATTGGTGAAACTGCTGTAGAGACCAAATGTAGCATCTGTAGTAGATCACTCTGAAACCCTTCTGTTTCTTCTGAATCTTGATGGCGTGCATTCTGGTTAACGATATTCTGCAGTGGCCATTTTATTGATCATCGCAAAGCACTTAGAGATTTTATTTAGTGATTAATATTGGTGGTATTTATCACGTACTTACTCTGTGCCAAGCATTGTACCACATGATACTCTGGTTCCACATGGGGCTCATGTATGTAAATAACTTATGTCCAAGGTCACACGGCTGTTAAGCACAGAGCCAGGATTAGAATCCAGGTCCTCAGACTCCCAGGCCAGTGTTCTTTCCACTGGACCACACTGCTACTTAATTCTCAAGCCCACGTCTGGAGAGATGCATCAAACAGTCTGTGGTATTTATTGAACACTTACTGTGTCAAGCACTGCATTAAGCACTTGGGAGAGTACATTGCAATAGATTTGGTAGACATAATCCTTGTCTTCATGCTGCTTGTAAAGTAGTTGGCAGATGGTCATTAAAATAAATTAGAGATAAGGGAAGCAACAGAGTATAAGCGCATAAGTGCTGTGGAATTTGGGTTTGGTGAGTTTCAGAGTGATTAAGGGGCACAGATCTACGTGCAAAGGCGATGTAGAGGAAGAACAAAAAGGGGGAGACTTTAGAAGATGCTATTTTCTTGGAGGAGATAGGATTCATTCAGTCAGTTGTATATATTGAGCACTTACTGTGTGCAAAGTACTGTATTAAGTGCTTGGGAGAGCACAATACAACAGTAAAGAAACACATTCCCTACCCACAGTGACTTCATAGTCTAGAGGGGAAGACAGACGTTAATATAAATAAATAAATTACATATTCATTCATTCATTCAATCGTATTTATTGAGCGCTTACTGTGTTCCAAGCACTGTACTAAGCGCTTGGGAAGTATAAGTTGGCATATATTCATTGTGCTGTGGGGATGGGAGGGAGGACGAAGGAAGGGAGCAAGTCAGGGCAATATAGAAGGCAGTGGGAGAAGAGGAGAGGAGGGTTTAGTTAGGAAAGGTTTCCTGCTGGATTGTGGTTTGGTTGTAGTTAGCTTTTTGTTGGGTTGAACATAGGCTAGTGATCTGTCAGATACATAAGGAGAGAGAATGCTAGACCCAGTGGCCTAGTGATTACGGGATCAACAGTGAGAGAGACAAGATCAAGGTACAGTAAGTAGGTTGGTGTTCGGTGATTAAAGTGTGCAAGCTGAGTTCGTAGTGGGAGGAAGATGGAAACAGAACCGATTTCAGGGTTCTTCCTATGTTGTGTTTTACTAAAAAAATGGCAATATGATCATTTTTCGACACTGGCAAATATCCGTTTGTAGTGCGCAGCTCATTTCAGACATTATTCACGCCATGTTAAAAAAAAATCCCAGCAGGGCTCTTTCCCTGAAGAGGGGCAACCTGAATCGTTACAGATGTGCGCCCAGACAAATGACATTCTACTCACACAAAAGATGAGCTATGGCCTCCGCATGCTTTGGAAATTAAAAGAAAAAAGTAATAATTAACCAAAAAACCCGCTTGCTTGTAGTCCCTGTGCATTTTACCAGAGTTGCAGTTTAGTTTCATATTGTACTTGCTCATTGTTCTTTGGAGGAACCCGTAATCCCCATCCATCGTCTAATTGATATTCTGTGAGTGGATTTGATTGCTTTGCTGTGCATGCAGTCACCTGGCAGTTTCTTCATTGCAGAACTGCAGGCTTGAAAGGGCATCCGTCAGTTTTGGTGAGCAATTCCAGATTCATGTTCCCTCCCGTCATCCCCACAGGACCTATAGACCTACAGGCTTGTCTCATCCTCAGTGATGGCCAAGACAGTTATGACCTAGGCTACATGTCTTTTAGTGAGAGGCAATTACCAAGTAGTACTGAAGCATGACTGAGCCTGTGGGCATTCTAGCCGTCACACTTACCACTGAGGTTTGTGAATTAATGATCAGATGAATACAGCAGGTTGTACCACAGTAACTTTAAATTGTCAGCTCCACTGTGAGCGTTGGACATTCTTTTGTACCTTCCTCAGTCTGAGTTTAGAAGAGTAAACAATTTCTCAGTTTGCTTTTCCAGCTTTTAAGGGCGGGAAGGAGTTGAAGCTGAGGGCCAAGTATCGCGTATGCGGGAATTCTAAATTTAGCTGTAATATTTACTCCTTTTCTCTCTGGGACATCTCTGGTAATTGATTCACTTTACCAACAATTAAAATAGTGTAAGACATAATGCTTCCTTCCTCACCAGCTAATGTTGGGTCACAGGCTTCCGTATCATCATTGACTCTTTGACTCCTCTGTGCTACTTCAGGCACAGGCCCAAGTAGGTGTAGGAGAATGTGTGCTTCTGCTGCTATCGTCAGCTCGTATTATTTTTGTATCATCAAATGAAGCATGCGGTCTTTATTATCGTCTTACTCCCCAGTGCCGTCTATCCTTAGTGACCCCAAAAAGTAAGTGGTGGTGGGATATATTCCTGCTTCTTAGAGAATGTAGCGTTGGGATCAAGGAGGAGTAAACCTGTCATGAAAATAAGGAACATGTGGACAGTAGCTGTTCCAACCCTTCCTTAGCAGGCTGGATGCTTACTTAAGGCTCTTCAAAACATTTATCACATTTTGGCCTTTCAGTCTGGTCTTTTCATGATGATGTGAAAACATGTTCAAGATAATACCTCTTCCTTTTATTTCCCATTTCCAGTGATTTCTTTGTACATGTTTAAAAAAATCCTATGTGCTTTAACCTAGTGTATTCAACAATATCCACAACATTGGGTGTGACCAGAGTGGATTATACTATGTAGATATGATGCTTGTTCATTCATTCATTCATTCAATCGTATTTATTGAGCGCTTACTGTGTGCAGAGCATTGTACTAAGCGCTTGGGAAGTACAAGTTGGCAACATATAGAGACAGTCCCTACCCAACAACGGGCTCACAGTCTAGAAGCGGGGAGACAGACAACAAAACAAAACAAGTGGACAGGTATCAAGATGTCAGAACAAAGGTTTAGGTTTATCCTTACAAATGCATGTTCCAAAAATACATTTAAAACCTGCGATAGCAGAAAGACTGAATTTCCAAAGTGTACGAAAATGTATTTTTTTCTTCTTTACCCCTGCAAGCTCTTCTCTCAACCATGCATGACATTCTATAACTTAGCTACAGCTCTTCCCCAATTTTCCCTTTGGCAGTAGAATTAAAGCAACTTATCCGGCTAAAAGAGATTAATGATTGATCACTTATTCCCATGGGGAGAAAATCGTAATATGGCTGATTGGCAGGGGGCATTTAGAGAAAAAGCTGTCAAAGGGTACCCTTTCCTCCAAAATGCTAAGGAACACTATTTTCCTCTACAATTAGAGTCAAAGTGTCAGCAGGTAATAATACCAGAAGCAGTGATGGCTCTGGACAGGAAGAGAAGTCTGAAAGGGCACAACACAAAAATCTTTTGATAGAAAAAGGACTTGTCAGTAAACGATGTCCTATAAGTAAAATAAACAAGCTTCCTAGCATCATGTGAAGAAAACACATCCAGTTCATTCAATCTGTCATTAGTATTTATTGAGCATCTACTGTGTGCTAAATGCTACAGTAAATGCTTCTGAGAAAACAATGCAAGTACAAGAGCTAGTATCTGCAGGCTGCAGAACTGTTGGATAATCTGCGAAGGAGTGGAAAAGGCCTGGCATGATTTTTAAAGTGGGTAAAGTTGCCACATCACAACTTAGACCTTTGTCTCGAGAGGGTCTTTTCTCATATTCCTTCATTCTGGGGGATTCTTCTTGTTAAAAAATAAACTCTGGATCCTGGGCTTTGCAAAAAGTTGCAGTAGTTTATAAATGGGGTCCCGAAGAGGGGTCGAGAGGTAAAGAGTTCAAGATCCAATAGAGCCAGCAGAGCTTGCAGGCCTCAAATGGCTCTGTGCCTCACATCCAAACCCAGGATTTGACAAATCCAAATGGACTCCAACTTGGATGAGTCAATTTGGGAAAATGAACATTATTTTTGGAATCCAATACATTTTAGAAGTTGAAAAGTAAAGTTGTGAGAAGTCAGAACTCTTCAAACCCGTCATGCTGCTTAGAACAGTATGTATTCTTTATCCTTTTAGTATTCCATGGCTGATTGTTGGGCTAAGACTAAAAAGTAGCCTGGATCTATTTTAAAATGGGGATTAAATTTGTGTTCTCTCGTCTTTAGACTGTGAGTTCCATGTGGAACGGGGGCCGTGTCTCATCTGATTTTATTGTATCTATGACAGCGCTTAGAAAAATTTGTAGTGATGCTGTTTTAGGGGTCCTTAGAGCAGCTTTTATGGGCTTTTATTGGGAAGAGTGGTTAGATGACCTGTGACCTACCAGGAAGCAAAATTTCTGACCAGAAGAGCATCCGTCTCTTTTGGAACTGGTTTCCCGTTTCTCTATGCCATCTTCCTCCGATTCAAATATGCTCTTTTTCACCCATCAGTAGGTGTAAAGCTAGCTTCTAGATTCTTCAGTCCTGTACAGGTAATGAGAACAAATCAGCGCCCTTTAAGATCTCTGTGAACTTCCAGATCTCTGTTACGCCGTGTCTTTGCATAACAGGCAGGTATGCTCTAGGTTAGCTCAAAGAAGGGCTGAATTCAAGTCTCCAGAGGCCACAGAGTCATGTGCAGCGTGGATCCGAGACAAACAGGCAATAACAAAAACAGCGCCAGATGTCGCACATAAGTACACCTACACAAAAACAGATGATCTTTGTGGATGCATAGTGAGGTCAGATCTATCAATGCTACACTGGCCATAAA
Organism: Tachyglossus aculeatus; assembly: GCF_015852505.1. Classification (NCBI taxonomy): domain Eukaryota; kingdom Metazoa; phylum Chordata; class Mammalia; order Monotremata; family Tachyglossidae; genus Tachyglossus; species Tachyglossus aculeatus. The sequence continues at coordinate 25,009,006 of NC_052082.1, read as the reverse complement.
AAGTTGATTCATATACACTTTTCATCTCCGGAATGTCAAGGATACCAAGGGGCTAGTATAGTGCTAGCTGTTTTTATTCTACTAAGGTATCTCCATGGGATTCGCGAGGCTGCTTAATTCACATCTAGTTTTGCAAACGGTGGCTCTTACAGAATCACCTCGAACTTGATAGTGCATAAAATGAGTCACTTAACTGTTAGGAGGTTTATATAGGATAATCAAAGTGAGGTAAAAGACAATTGAGAATATGGTGGGATGTAATGATCTTTGTCTGGTTTATGGGACGCTGCTTGGATTTGACCTTGTTCTAGGTTACAGGCAGATCCTTGCCAGACCAAATCAAGTGGTCCTAGAACTTGCCGTGTGTGTGAATGAGTTTGTTCGCTTTTACTTCCAGCTTGTCAGTAAGAGGAAAACCTGACGTAGTCTGGGCTCACTGGACACTAGATGTTTTTATGAGGAGAAATAAAAAAGCTTTGACAGTAGATGCATGAACGCAGAAGAGCCAAACAGTTTAATTTCATTCTGATTATTTGAAATTTGAACTGCAGTATGTGTAGAACTATATTCTCCCAAGTGCTAAGTGCAGAAAACCACTTAGCGGATATAGCATGGCCCTGGGAGTCATGAGGGTTGTGGGTTCTAATCCCAGCTCTACCACCTTGGGTAAGTCACTTAGCTTTTCTGTGCCTCAGTTCCTTCATCTGTAAAATGGGAATTGAGAGTGTGAGCCTCACGGGGGACAGGGACTGGGTCAAACTCGATTTGCTTGTATCCACCTCAGTGCTTAGTACAGTGCCCAGCACATAGTAAGTGCTTAATGAATCCCGTTGTTATTATTATTATTATTTTTACAGTGAAAGATGTCCTACCCTTCCTTTCCCTTTGAACGAGTTTCAGAGTTTTTTCCAGCTGTCTTATCCTTACAATCTGCCAGAGAATTGATATCAGTTGCTTTGTGTTTTAGCCAGTGCATAGAGCTAGAAAAGAAGATTAAATATTGCTGACCACAAGTACTGTCCCTTGGGCAAATAAAGATGGGCTCTTCCAGGAGAAAGATAAATTGTCTTTCTGGGTTTAAGTTCCTCAGCAGGACTGAAATGATATGTAAGAAACAGATGTCATGAGGCTAAAACTGCTTGCTTTGTTGTGACCTGATTTAAGAAGGTTCTGGTGAATTCATGTTTTTACTTCTTCTGGGTGGGCCACTTGCAGGTGGTCTTTTAATTTCTAATTAATAAAACCAGAAAAAAATATTCCACTGATTCCCCAAGTGTAGATTATAAATTACTGGATGCCACTCAAAATGACCTCTTTTCCCTGACACTACTTTTAGATTTATCTTAATTTTTGTAAAGACTGATTTATCAAAAGAAAATGAACTTTAATTTTTTTTTCCTTTTAGAAACTTGGTACACATTTGAGTGGGTAAAGATATCTGCCTCCTATCCTTTCTTTTTGTGTTTCTCTGTTTTTCTGTGGATCTGCAGTAGTAACAGTATAAAAATGGATGAGGCAGAAATGCAAAATGATATGAAATGTCTCTGCATTCCAGATGAAAGTTAATATGCTTTGGATATACTCATTTTTAGGGAAAGGACTCTTCCAGTACCAAGCAGAAGTAACTTTACACTATTTCTTATTCTCTATGTAGAAAAAGGTCACCTTGGACAAGAAAATTCAATCCCGTGTTCTCAATTTCAGGAGAAAACTGTGTAAGGAGAGCACTGAATCAGCTGTCTTTTGAGTTGCTAAGAGTATTGATTATTTCTCTTTTAAACGACCATCTTGGCATTCTTTTCCTGCCTGCTTGTCTGTCTACTACCTGCTTTATGATTTCATTATACCAAACCAAAAGTGTTGTGTAAATTTTCAGAGAGATTAACAAAAATTTTAATATTTGTTTCATCATTTTTTTCCATTTAATTTCATTCTTAGTTTTGCATGGTCATTACTGATTAGGTCTATGTTGTACGACCCAGTAGGATAATCAAATAAGTGCTTATGCGGAAGTTCAGAACAGATGGTAATAGGGAAAGGGGTAGGAAGATGAAGATGAAGAAAAAGAGTCCCAAGCAGTGTCTGTGACTGTGAAGTACATGAGGTTCTTCAAGTGAATAGGTAACGTCCATATCTCTAGTAATGAATCAAGCAACAACCCTAATAATAACTATTATTACCAATTGTGGAATTGTAGTATTTCCTATATGCCAAACACTGTACTCAGCTCTACAATAGATACAAGAAAATCAGGTCAGAGACAGCCCCTGTCCCACATGGGACTCACAATCTAAGTAGGAAGAAGAGCAGGATTTTCATTCCCATTTTACGGATGAGGAAGCTGAAGCACAGAGAAGCTAAATAACTTGCCATAAACTGCGGGACCATATTCCTGTGTCATTCCCATCAAAGGATGAATAATAATAATAATAATAATAATAACATTTATTAAGTTCTTACTATGTGCAAAGCACTGTTCTAAGCACTGGGGAGGTTACAAGGTGATCAGGTTGTCCCACATGGGGCTCACAGTCTTAATCCCCATTTTACAGATGAGGTAACTGAGGCATAGAGAAGCTGAGTGACTTGCCCACAGTCACACAGCTGATAAGTGGCGGAGCTGGGATTTGAACCCATGACCTCCGACTCCAAAGCCCGGGCTCTTTCCATTGAGCCATGCTGCTTCTTTAGGCATAAAACTTCTCTGGGCCTAAGTTACTTCATTTGTAAAATGAGGATTAAGAGTGTGAGCCCCATGTGGAACAGGGACTGTGTCCAACCTGATTAACTTGTATCTGCCCCTAGTGCTTAGAACAGTGCTTGACACATAGTAAGCGCTTAGCAAGTACCATTATTATTATTATTATCTTGAACCCAATCTAAGCCCACCCCCCTGCAAAATCAAATGGATACTCAGTTGTCAATCACAGTCATATTATTACCGAGCACTTAAAAACATCTAGGCAATATATCATCATCATCATCATCAATCATATTTATTGAGCGCTTACTATGTGCAGAGCACTGTACTAAGCGCTTGGGAAGTACAAATTGGCAACATATTGAGACAGTCCTTACCCAACAGTGGGCTCACAGTCTAAAAGTCTATAGGAAAGAGCCCCTTCTTTCCTCTCCCCCTCGTCCCCCTCTCCATCCCCCCGTCTTACCTCCTTCCCTTCCCCACAGCACCTGTATATATGTATATATGGTTGTACATATTTATTACTCTATTTATTTATTTATTTATTTATTTTACCTGTACATTTCTATCCTACTTATTTTATTTTGTTGGTATGTTTGGTTCTGTTCTCTGTCTCCCCCTTTTAGACTGTGAGCCCACTGTTGGGTAGGGACTGTCTCTATGTGATGCCAATTTGTACTTCCCAAGCGCTTAGTACAGTGCTCTGCACATAGTAAGCGCTCAATAAATACGATTGATTGATTGATTGATTGATAAAAGGGTGAGACAGAGAACTAAACCAAACATACTAACAAAATAAAATAAATAGACTAGATATGTACAAGTAAAATAAATAAATAGAATAATAAATGTGTACAAACATATATACATATATACAGGTGCTGTGGGGAAGGGAAGGAGGTAAGATGGGGGGATGGAGAGGGGGACGAGGGGGAGAGGAAGGAAGGGGCTCAGTGTGGGAAGGCCTCCTGGAGGAGGTGAGCTCTCAGTAGGGCCTTGAAGGGAGGAAGAGAGCTAGCTTGGCGGATGGGCAGAGGGAGGGCATTCCAGGCCCAGGGGAGGACGTGGGCTGGGGGTCGATGGCGGGACAGGTGAGAATGAGATACGGTGAGGAGATTAGCGACGGAGGAGCGGAGGGTGCGGGCTGGGCTGGAGAAGAAGAGAAGATACACCGAATGCAGAGAGTTGCATATGGCCTCACATCCCTCAAGCCAGGCATGCAGGGATGTCTAATGATATTGTATGCACCATGCACCGCTCTGAAGTACTTTATATAAGTCTACCCAAATCGAGTGCTTTCTCTGGTGGGATTCCTGTCCTCCTCCCACCCCTCCAGCCTCCCCCTTTACTAGCTCCAAAGGCTTAACGTTCTCTTCCCAGTTCTCTGTGAACATGGGTGGCACTGCAAGCCATGGAAGTCAGTATCAGGAGCTTATACAGAGGAAGGTCAGAGGGTGCTTAAAGTTAACATATCAGCGCCTTGCCCTTACCGAACATAAAATAGACCATCTTGGGTCCAAACAATCCAGTATGAAATGGAATGAACGGCCGCTCTGGTTATTATATCCATTTGACCCCATTATTGGAGCATTTAAAGTCTGTGAAGTTTTTCATAGATTTTGGGATGAGTGGTGCTATAATTTGTATGATGTTATTGTTGCATATACATTTTCCATGTGTATGATGATTAATAATAATAATAATAAGCACTTTTATTAAGTGCTTACTATGTACAAAGCACCGTTCTAAGAGCTTGTTGTCCCATGTGGGGCTCAGGTTGTCCCATGTGGGGCTCACAGTCTTAATCCCCATTTTACAGATGAGGTAACTGAGGCACAGAGAAGTGAAGTGGCTTGCCCAAAGTCATACAGCAGACACTTGGTGGAGCCGGGATTTGAACCCGTGACCTCTGACTCCGAAGCCTGGGCTCTGTCCACTGAGCCACACAAAGTATAGAATCCATCTGTTTAGTTATATGGACCCTTTGGAAGTGAGACAATTGTATTTCTAATCATTTTCCATCTTACTTCTATTTTTCTTTTTTAGAATATAATTAGCACCTTGGGTCTTGCATTATATAAAGGAAAAAGAGAGATTGCAGAGGCAGCATGGCGTAGTAGGTTCCAGTACTGGCTCCACTTTTACTCTTCTCTGGGACCTTGGACAAGTCACTGAATTTCTCTGGGCCTCAGTTTTTTCATCTATAAAATGGGTATAAAATACCTGTCCTCTCTCCCTGTTAAGCTATGACACCAGTATCAGCTCCAAGGTGTAGCATCCAATAAGCAATCAATAAGTGCCATTATTATTATTATTATCCAGTTCCTGTATGATCTAATTATCCTATTAAAACATATGAAATATTTATTTTCTGTAGGGACATTAGATACTATGTCAATGGAAGGTATAAATGTGGATTTTGTGCTACAGGCAGGTAACGTAGTGAAGGATGTAAAAATCAGAGACCTCTGAGACTAGTTTCTAAAACTATTCTCTTTCCCTCACCCAAAGGTGCTGTTTTTTTATGGTGTTTGTTAAGTGCTTACTATGTTCCAGGCACTGAACAAAGCACTGGGGTAGATAAAAGATAACACAGTCCCTGTCCCACATAGGGGTCACAGTCTTAATCCTCATTTTAGAGATAGGTAACTGAAGCACAAAGATGTCCCATGACTTGCCCAAGGCCATATAGCAGACAAGTGGCAAAGCCGAGATTAGAACCCAGGCCTTTTGACTTCCTTTTCCTACTAGGCCACTCTCAAAGTTTGAAAATTGTTTATTTGGGGAAAACATTCGGTTGCACTCAGTGTACCGGCCAATAGAGTTACTGAATTCCAATGTGTATTTTACCTTTCTCACTGGAGCCAGGAATGATTCCTTCCAACACTTTCACTGGTGACAGTGAAGGAGGTCTTGCCTAGGAAATTTGGTCTGGAGTGTTGTTTCTTGTGTTCGGCTTTGGTACACTAACCGCAGGTCTCTCAGGAGCCCTTCAGGCAGTTCCCACTGATGATTTTGGTTGATAAATGCTATTTGACCTGTGGTCAGTGTCGGAGAAAGGCTCCAGGGACCGTAGTCTCTACTCAAGATTCCTTTGTCAGGCATCGATGGATATGAGCTTGCAACAGAACAGAAAAAAACAGAGAGCAAGAATTACACTTTAAATAGAATAGGAGGTTTTGGACCCGCAAGAAGCATTTGATTAAAAAGTTCTGCTTGAAGTAGAAGTCACTTTCAGAAATAGCTAACGTAAGTCCTTTTGCCATCTATGTAAGCTCATTATGATCTGGAACATGTTTACTAGGGAGAAGCAGCGTGGCTCAGTGGAAAGAGGCCGGGCTTTGGAGTCAAAGGTCAGGGGTTCAAATCCCGGCTCCTCCAATTGTCAGCCGTGTGACTTTGGGCAAGTCAGTTAACTTCTCTGTGCCTCAGGTACTTCATCTGTAAAATGGGGATTAAAACTGTGAGCCCCCCGTGGGACAACCTGATCACCTTGTAACGTCCCCAGCGCTTAGAACAGTGGTTTGCACGTAGTAACCACTTAACAAATATCATTATTATTATTATTATTACTAAGTCTGTTGTGTTGGACTCCCCCAATCGCTTAGTACAGTGTTCTGTACTCAGTAAGCACTTATTAAATACCATTGCTTGATGACTGGGTTTTTGTTGTAGGCATCACCAAAAGACAGTCTGTTTATTACTTGTAGAATCGGCAGCATTACTAATTCCAATTCTAAAATGTCACTCACCATTTGTGCAGTTGCAGAGTGACCCGAAGCAGGTAATTGTGAAACCCCGCATCGGTGCCAAACAGACATTGCATAAATCCTTCATTTGAGGTAGCACTGACAGTTGGTGAGTAATGGGCTGTTCCTTGAAACAGATTTATATTCAAGGCCCAGTTAGTAAATGTTCTTCCTACTTCTTCATTTCTCAATAACTGACTGGAACTGAAGCACTCAGTTATTTCACAAATTCTGTTTTAGTGATAGGATAATCAATAAGCAGCAACGATTAATTTAGAACCACTCAAATCTACTAGTTTTACTATATTGATTACTTCAGTCATTTAACTTATAGGAAGGATGCCAGCACTCAGACCAGACATTTTGAAGGTCATAGGTATCTTTCATTTTTAATGACTCATACCTACGGTTAGCACCACATTTTTTAAAAATTAAACCTCTTCGTCCCTCCTTTCTCGGCCCTACCATTCAGGAATAATAAATGAGACTATAATTATTTCACTGATTATATCCACCTTTTCCCTTTCTGAAATTAAAGGGTCAGAAAACAAATTCTGAAGTAGAAAATGATGGTCAAGTTATGTCTTCAGCTTTCAGAAATAGGAAAGTGGGGAATGGGAGATGTGTGGTCAAGCTGTGGCCTTTTCCTTGTTTTTCTTATTCATCCGAGACTATCAATTGGTGTAATAATGTGTTGCGCAGAAACAAGTGGCCTCGTGGTAAGGACGTGGACCTGGATTTTAATCCCCTCACCACCTCTTGCCTGCTGTGTAACTTAACTTCTCTGTGCCTCAGTTGCCTCACTGTAGAATGGGAATTAAATCCATGTTCTCCATCCCCCTTGGACTTGTGATATCACAATACTTACTATTTCACAATTATTATTCTGGAAGGGAGTTTTCCCAAGTGACCTGTGCCCTCTTTTTCCTGGCTCCGGCCAAAGCCGCTAGCTAAATGATGGCAGGGGTGATTGGGTGAGATTGATGATGATAATAATAATAATAATGTTGGTATTTGTTAAGCGCTTACTATGTGCCAAGCACTGTTCTGAGCACTGAGGTAGATACAAGGTAATCAGGTTGTTAATCAGGTTGTCCTATGTGGGGCTCACAGTCTTCATCCCCATTTTACGGATGAGGGGACTGAGGCCCAGAGAAGTGATACAAGGTAATCAGGTTGTCCCATGTGGGGCTCACAGTCTTCATCCCCATTTTACGGATGAGGGGACTGAGGCCCAGAGAAGTGAAGTGACTTGCCCAAGGTCACACAGCTGACAAGTGGTGGAGCCGAGATTAGATTGATGGCGGTCAGAGAGTAGCTGCCCATGCTGCTTTAGACTGTGAGCCTGCTGTTGGGTAGGGACCATCTCTATATGTTGCCGATTTGTACTTCCCAAGCTCTTAGTACAGTGCTCTGCACACAGTAAGCGCTCAGTACATATGATTGAATGAATGAATGCTGCTCTTCCTGACCTCCCTGCCCAGTGAGTGTACTCCAACTTAAAAGATTACAAGGGGAAACACTTTATGTGCCTTAGTAGCGATCACCAAATGACCATGCTGTCAGCATGATGTGGTCTGGGGATCAAGTTGCACTGTGAATTGGAGGGCCAACATGTTAGGCAGATCATGCGGCTTGCAAAACCTTAGCAAAGATCCTCAAATCACATTTATGTGAACTTATAATTTTTAAACTCGTGTTAGCATCTTCACAGGCATCAGTTTGTGGTGTTTATTGAGCATTGGTACATTAATTGTATTTGTAGACATTATCCCTTGAAGATTTCCAGAAAAGAGAGGTTTATTTGATATTATTTGGGAATAATTTTAGATCGTATGAAACTAACCCTAATTTTGTCATTATCTCTAAGTGATTAGATTTAGGAAATGGTCAGATGTTTTTAAAAAATCACAAATTGGTTATAGAAAAGAATCAGTTTCATTTGACCTCTAATTCAGTACATTTCCCTGTTATTTTTACAAATAAAATGAAAGACACCAGTATGAAATACAGCTCCTTTTGGTCATCGTATGGGACTTTTATTTCTGTAGTGCTCTCCTATCTTTCCCCTCTCAGGGTCACACCTGGAGAGTTTCCAGTACTCTGCCAGTTTTGAGTAAGTTTTTATTCAAATTTTTTTATCCATTTGAGCAGATAAGTGCACATTTTTAAGTCATATGTGAATGTAGGAATAGCTGATCATCCCAGAAGCCATTAAGATTGTATACATTTAAGAGGGAAGTTCCTGAAGAGGCCTTCCCAGACTGAGCCCCTTCCTTCCTCTCCCCCTCGTCCCCCTCTCCGTCCCCCCCATCTTACCTCCTTCCCTTCCCCACAGCACCTGTATATATGTATATATGTTTGTACATATTTATTACTCTATTTATTTATGTATTTTACTTGCACATATCTATTCTATTTATTTTATTTTGTTAGTATGTTTGGTTTTGTTCTCTGTCTCCCCCTTCTAGACTGTGAGCCCACTGTTGGGTAGGGACTGTCTCTATATGTTGCCAACTTGTACTTCCCAAGCGCTTAGTACAGTGCTCTGCACACAGTAAGTGCTCAATAAATATGATTGATTGATTGATTGATTGACTGTGGGAGGGAAAGTCAAGTGGAGGCATACCCATTTCATTCCCAACTTGGGCAGTGGCTAGCGAGTGGAAGGCAATCTGCTACAAGTCAAAACTCCCCTGTGCTGGGCAGCAGCGGTATAGGAGAGAGCCGAGGGTGGAGACTCAAGTTGCCTGCACAGAAGGAGGCAATGGTAAACCATTTCCGTATTTTCCCAAGAAAACTCTCTGGCTCCACTACCAGAACGATTGCAGATGGAGGTGGGTCATCTGGGAGAGATAATAATAATAATAATGGCATTTATTAAGCGCTTACTATGTGCAAAGCACTGTTCTAAGCGCTGGGGAGGTTACAAGGTGATCAGGTTGTCCCACGGGGGGCTCACAGTCTTCATCCCCATTTTCCAGATGAGGGAACTGAGGCAGAGAGAAGTGAAGTGACTTGCCCAAAGTCACACAGCTGACAGTTGGCAGAGCTGGGGTTTGAACCCATGACCTCTGACTCCAAAGCCCGGGCTTTTTCCACTGAGCCACGCTGCTGTGGCCATGGCATCGCTATGGGTTGGAGGTGACTCGACAGCATAAGACAAGACTATCCTATTTGCTTAGAGAAGCACCATGGACTGACTAGAGGATAGAGCACAGATTGGGAGTCAGAGGTCAGGGGTTCAAATCCCGGTTCCACCAACTGTCAGCTGTGTGACTTTGGGCAAGTCACTTCCCTGAGTCTCAGATCACTCATCTGTAAAATGGGGATGGGGATGAAGACTGTGAGCCCTCCTTGTGGGACAACCTGATCACCTTGTAACCTCCCCAGCGCTTAGAGCAGTGCTTGGCACATAGTAAGCGCTTAATAAATGCCATTATTATTCATTATTAGATGAGCTGTGTTCTAATCCCGGCTCCTTTGTTTACCTGCTGTGTGACCTTGGGCAAGTCACGTAACTTCTCTGTGTCTCAGTTTCCTCATTGGTAACACAGGAATTCAATACCTGTTCTCTTTCCTAAGGACTGTGAGTCTCAGGTGGGGTGATTTTCTTGTAACTACTCCCACGCTTAGTACAGTGCTTAACCATTTAATAAGCATTTAACCACAATTATTACAGAGCTTTGCTCTCAGTGGCTACAAACGTCCTAGAAAGCCTTCCCCCCGGTGATTAGATTGGCTTTATTCTACAATGTGTATGGTTAATATCCCAGCCATTTTGAAAGCTTTTTTGTAAGCATCAATTTAAGCAGAAAATTATTTTAAGGAAATCAGAAATCCAAGCCTTAGACAACTGGGAAACTTCTGCCTTAAAGTAAATGTGCTAATAAAATCAGTTGTTTTGAAAGGATGTTAACTTCCTTATCAGTACTCCACCACCTGGATTCTTGATTAACTGGAAAGTTTTATTAGGTACAGCATGAAAGACCAGCTACAGAACCAGATTTTTTTTCTTTGTGGGATAATTGAATGCAAATGAGTTGCATTTTGTAGTATGTAGGAAAGTAGTATATAAAGAAAAAGAGCTAAACTTACATACTTCCTGCATAGCGAGTGGCTAGTATTCTACCTACAGTTGTGGCAATATAAATGGTTCTTTCAGAGTTTGAACCCTGACTTGCCTGTGTGAATACTGAAATATTTATGACTTTGCATGTTACACAAATGTTATGTTCCATCAAGAGGAATAAAAATTGAAGCATAAATAATCCTCTTCTATTGATTCCTACAATGACTCTGTGGGCATTTTTCACAAGGAAATAAAAACTTTGGTATAATGTGTGTAAATTTCTGTATATTTGTGGGCATATGTATACGTATAAAATGTGCTCATAATATACAGTAAAGTGTATCTATATACAGTAGTGTACGTGATTAATTTTCATTATCTATTCATTATATATAATTATAATGAAAATTAAGCACATACACTATTTCATAAACACAACAGAATTAGTGGAACCATTCTAAATCTGATCAGAATAAACTGATTGAAATTAAACAAAGACTCTGATTACTAACTACCAGTTTTGTCTTAAACGGTAACATCTGGCAGAATTTAAGGAAAATATGCCGAGTGCAGAAGTGTTTGTTCCAACTTTCAATTCATGCATGTATAGAACACAACATCCACGTCCTTCAAAATTCCTGTCGCTTTCCATATGCGGTTCATCTCGAGGGTTCAAGAGTCCTTATTGCATGGCCCATCTAGATGTGGAGGAAATTCGATGAGAAGGAATTATTCCCATAGTGACTTCCCAGGGTCCTTGGGTCTACCTCCATCTCAATCTCCTCTATCTCCTCTCAGACTTCTCGCTTACATCCTGCCTCTAGCCCGGAATGCCCTTCTTATAATAATGTTGGAATTTGTTAAGCTCTTATTATGCTCCGAGCACTTTTCTAAGTGCTGGAGTAGATATGGGGTAATCAGGTTTTCCCACGTTGGGCTCACTGTCTCAATCCCCATTTTACAGACGAGGTCACTGAGGCACCGAGAAGTTAAGTGATTTGCCCAAAGTCACACAGCTGACAAGTGGTAGAAGCAGGATTAGAACCCACGACCTCTGACTCCTAAGCCTGGGCTCTTTCTACTAAGCTACGCTGCTTCTCTCCTTCTTCTTCATATCCAACCAACGATTACTCTCCCCAGCTTCAAAACCTTGGTAAAGGCACATCTCCCTGATGAATCCCTCATTTCCTCTTTTCCCATTCCCATTTGAATCCCCCTTGCATTGGATTTGCAGCCTTTATCCACCCTTCCTTCAGTTCCACAGCACTTATGTACAGTTTATTTATATTCAAGACCGCCTCCTCCTTTTGACTATAACCTTGTTGCAGACAATGTCTACCAACTCTGTTTTATTGTACTCTCCAAAGCTCTTTGTACAGCACCCTGTATGCAGTAAGCTCTCAATAAATTTATCTCATTGATTAAATATGATTGATCTAGACAGGCATAGCTAGAAGAGACAGTGACAATATAAAGGAAGTACCATGCAGTAGCAAATTGGAGGAGTTTGCCCTAGTGGAAAGGATATGGATTAGGAATCAGAGGATCTGGGTTCTAATTCCACTCTGCTACTTGCCTGGTGTATCACACCGGGCAAATCACTTCTCTGGTCTCAGTTTCCTCATTTGTAAAATGGGGATTCAATACCTTTGCTGCTTCCTACTTAAATGTATTCCCCAAGTGAAACTGGGACTATGCATCCAGTTCATTATCTTCTATCTACCCCTGTGCTTAGTATCGTGCTTGTGGTACCCAACAAATACCTCGATAATAATTACCATCATCAAATCCAGAGGCCTGGTATGAGGTTGGATGCTACTGCCCATCTTGTTCTGGAATAGATTATGAAACACTGAAAATATCAGTGTTACTGAAACGATCAGACCTGGTCGTCACATCAGCCTTGAACTGGTTCTGAATGCTTCATTTCTCTAAAAAGAAACTGGAAGACTTGAAAAATATAAATATTTTCAACCCAGGGGTTGGGCGGGACTATAAACTCCTCTGCTGTTCCTTGCATACAATATATACAGTACACTTTTACGATGTGCTAATGGTATTTCTAAATAAGATCAGGACTCTTCAGTAAACAACCCACCTGCATCATTGTGGGCAAGGAACATGTCTACTGACTCTGTTACATTGTACTCTCCCAAGCGCTTAGTACAGTGCCCTGCACACAGTAAGCATGCAATAATTATGATTAAGTTGTACGATATTGGTTTTATTGTTTCCTACACATTTTCCTCAGCACTGAATATAGTGGTTTAAGTATTTTGGGTGCTGTAGAATGAGTGAATCCAAGAGGACAGGCTGTTGTATAAAGGGTACTGAAAGACCATGCAATAAAATTATTATTTTGTCCTATTGTCACCATAACAAAGCTTCCAGGTGAAAAGAAAAAGACTAGATATTAAAACAAGAAAATAGAACTGCCAACACAGAGCTGAGGTCTACTGAAAAGAAATATTGACAGTAAAAAAAAAAAGGAACAAGCCAATCAGTGACCTCTCTGTCTCCAGCATCCATCCACTGGCACAGAAATACAACTATATTAAGAGATTGAGCAGGTAGGTGCAATCTGTAGTCCTGATAGCTAGGAAATGAAATGACAGCAAATACTCAATAATTGCCCTCAATTAACCTATGTAAAGCAAACATTAATTACCAGCATTGGAAAAGTTCAACTTTAACTCTCATTCCAAGGTTTCACTTACACTGAGTGGTCCTTGGGTGATATCAAAAGTGATCCATTGCATTTGATAACTTGCTTTCCGTTTTTCATTTAAAAGGGGACGATCCTTTTATAGGAGAGAGTAAAATCAAATCAATCCAAGAGCAGTGGTCTAAAACCTACAAGGACATTGACATTTATTAGTGAACACGACAGTTCAGGACTGATCACGTTAGTACAATCACTCATCCTATCCCGACTGGATTACTGCATCAGCCTCCTTTCTGACCTCCCAACCTCCTGTCTCTGCCCACTTCAGTCCATTCTTCACTCTGCTGCCCGGGTTATCTTTCTACAGAAATGTCCAGGGCACGCCTCTTCTCAAAAATCTCCAGTGGTTGCCTATCAACCACCATATCAAACAATAGCGCCTCACTATTGCATTCAAAGCGCTCCATCACCTTGCCCTTTCTTAGCTCACCTCCCTTCTCTCCTTCTACATCCCAGCCCACACACTGCGCTCCTCTGGTGCTAACCTTCTTTCTGTGCCCCATTCCCCACCACAGACCCCTGGCTCACCTCCTACGTCCTCCCTGGAATGCCCTCCCTCCTCAAATCCCCCAAACAATCACACTTCTCCACTTCAAAGCTCTACTGAAGGCTCACCTTCTCCAAGAGACTTCCCACACTATAACCCCCCTTTTCCTCAGCTCCCCCTCCACTCCACATCATTCTGATTCACTCCCTTTGCTCTACCCCCGACTTCCCGCCCCACGGCACTTGTGTATATATTGCACCTATCTAAAATTCTATTTATATTGACACCCGCGCACTTATTTTGATGTGTACATATCTATAATTCTGTTCATTTATATTGATGCCTGTTTACTTGTTTTGGTGTCTGTCTCCTCCCTTCTAGACTGTGAGCCCATTGTGGGCAGGGATTGTCTCTATTGCTGAAGTGAACTTTCCAAATCCTTAATACAGTGCTCTGCTCACAGTGAGCACTCAATAAATACGATTGACTGAATGAATGAACGAGTACTGTATGGGGTACAGTTTTAGGAATTAGCAGTAGTGTTTCAGCTTATGTGCTTGTTATGAAATGTATTTTGTGCAGTTTTACAATTAACTTGGCAATTAATGCTAGTACTTTAATAAGAAAAATACACATCCCAGTGCCATGTTTCATGTCCGTAAGATTTTCTTTTTCGTTAATTGAGAGATGCGTTTCTCCCTTAAACCAAAGATCATTAACATGGGGAGCAGTCCTGTACTAACTCGCCACTGTAATAATCAATCAATCAATCGTATTTATTGAGCGCTTACTGTGTGCAGAGCACTGTACTAAGCGCTTGGGAAGTACAAGTTGGCAACAGAAGTAACTAGTAACTAGAGGTCACCAGGTGCTTAGCTTCAATTTCACACAAAAGTGTTTATTGTAGCTCAAGCACATTTGTGCGGTAAGTAAAATGAAAAACAAATTGGCAGTGTACTGGTTAAATGGCAATAATAAAGTTTCTAAGCCAACATTCCACAAAGATAAATAAGAAAGATTAATGCATATTTGAGCAATTGCTAAGCTGTCCCTGTGGCTAGCTCTTTGCAATAGAGATACATCAAGGTTTCAGGGGGAAAAGTTATCTTTGTACATGTTTGACCTTGTAAATATTTGTGTGTGCGTGTGTGTGGGGGGAGTGGGCAGATAATATAGGCTGGAACATAACTTTGGGAAGACACTCCTTGCATGTTTGTTTCTAGCTTTTCCTCCCTAGGTGCAGAGCCTGATATAGGTCTGGAAGAGATTAAGTACTTGTAAATCCTGCAGGCAGAAACATCTCTTCGATAGGCCAAATAAAGCAATTGCATCCACTCAGCACTCCCCGGTGAACAGTAATAACTTGCGCTCACTTCATTGTTCTGTTTAGCAGATGTACTCAGTAAACATTATGGATGATACTGCTACAAAGGGAACCGGAGAACCTGAGCCTAATTCTGGCTTGGGTGCTATGTGACTTTTTGCAGGTCACAACTTTTCTCTGCCTCAGTTTCCTCACTCATAAAATGGGGATTTAATGCCTATTCTCTTTCCTATTTAGACAGTGAGTCCCAGAATTGGGTCCATCCTGATTATCTTGAACCTATCCCAGTGGTTATTAGAGTGCTTGGCACATAGTAAGCACTTAACATGTGCAAATATTATCATGAAAATTATTACCTCTCTATCCAGTAATTCTTGCTCCTCCCCTCTGGCAACCCAGCTCAATCACTTTGTTCCGTGCAAACCCCAATAACTCACTGTACCTCATCTTATCTCTCCAACAATCAAGCTCTTGTTCACATTCTCCTTTCTTGCTGGAATGCTTTCTCCCTACACATATGGAAAACTACTGCTTTTCCCATCTTCAAAGTCCTTCTAAAATCATATCCTCTTTATATCTTCCCAACCACTTCAGCACTCCTATATTACTTAAGCACTCATGTACTCACTACCCCCACCCCACAGGACTTAGGCGCATATTGTTAAACTTTGCTGTTTCCCACTGTATGTGATTTATTTTAGCTTCTTTCTTCTCTGTCATATTTGAAGCAATTTGTACTCAAAGTGCAAGGATCACGTCTACTTTTTTAGTTTCCCAAGCATTTTACTGCCCTGCATGAAGTAAATGTTCAGTAAATAATAAGACTGATTGATTATTGAGCAACAACTATGTGCAGAATAATAATTGTGGTATTAAGTGCTTAACATGTTCCAGGGACTGTACAAGATACAAGATATTTGGGCTGCACACAGTTTCTTGTTCCAAATGGGGCTCACAGTCTTAATTCCCATTCTATAGATAAGGAAACTGAGGCATAGAAAAGTTAAGTGTCTTGCCTAAGGTCTCATCACAGACAAGTGTAAAAGCTAGGATTAGAACCCAGGTCCTCTCATTCCCAGTCCCTTTTTCTTTTCATTAGGCCTTGCTGCTTCTCTCTGTAATAAGTCCTTGTAGTTCAATCAGTGGTATTTACTGAGCAGGTACTGTGTGCAGAGCACTGAACTGCTCTGCACACAGTAAGCGCTCAATAAATACAATTGATTGATTGACTTCGAAAATAGGTGGCGAAGACATGATAGCCTATGAAGATCTGACAATCTAACATCTGTAATACTTTACAGATATGATGAGGAAGTTCTTAAAAATTAGAGAAAGTAAATTGATCTATAGAGAAGTGCAATGGAAACTCGTAAGTGAAACTGTTAATCTGATAGCTGGGCAGATGTAAATTGGGAACATGCTTAGTGGGGAAGGTGAAGTTGGGAAGAATGGGGAGTGTGATCTGGGATGTAGTAGGAGAGGATAGTAGCTTAAGGGTGACACTTCTATGCAGGTGTATTGCTGTACTGGCCACAAAGTTTCCTCCTTAACCCCTTCCTCTCTGTCCTTGAAAGAGGGAACTTTCCCTGAGCCTCCAATTTCCCTAAATCCCTAGGTGAAAGTTGACCTCCTCCTCTGGAGTCAATCTGATATCAACTGCTAGAGATTAATAAATGCCTCTTCTTAAATCCTAGTTATACCCAAGATGCTTTTTCTCTTGTTTGATCATCCAAAATATTGTGTGGGTGACAGGTCCGGAGCAAAAGTGAAATGTTTATATTTACCAATATTGCTGCTGTCAGAAAAACAAAGGTAGAGCTGGGTGTCAAGAAACCTAGGTTCAAAACCCGACTCTGCCAGTTTCCCACTGCGTGACCTTGGGCAAGTCATTAAACTACTTTACCTCAATTTCTTCCTCTGTAAAATGGGAATAAATACCTGTTCTACCTCACCTTTAGACTGTGGGTCCTATATGGGCCAGGAATCAATCAATCAATCAATCGTATTTATTGAGCGCTTACTATGTGCAGAGCACTGTACTAAGCGCTTGGGAAGTACAAATTGGCAACACATAGAGACAGTCCCTACCCAACAGTGGGCTCACAGTCTAAAAGGGGGAGACAGAGAACAGAACCAAACATACCAACAAAATAAAATAAATAGGATAGAAATGTACAAGTGAAATAAATAAATAAATAGAGTAATAAATATGTACAACCATATATACATATATACAGGTGCTGTGGGGAAGGGAAGGAGGTAAGATGGGGGGATGGAGAGGGGGACAAGGGGGAGAGGTAGGAAGGGGCCTCATATCTACCATAGTGTTTTGCCTATAGTATTCACTTTAAAAATATCACATTTATCATTATTGATAGCATTATTATTACCGTGTAGTCCAATTATATTTTTATTTCAACATCATTGTCTCTCTCTCTATATAGATATACATACATATAAACGTATAGTGAAATATCTCAAGTTGATTGGGTTGCTAAATAGTGGCATTTCTGAGATATACTTGTGTGAATCCAAATAGAATCTTTCTCTTTACCGTTGTCAAGTATTTGCATAGGATGCTCAGTAGGGTGACAATTGCTACTGCTAAATATGTTTGTGTGTATGTGTGTGTGTGTGTGTGTGCGCATGTACAGCTGTCTTTCATTGTTAATGAAAGATGAAAACATAGATATGATCTCATCCACATGTGTACATGTGGAGAAACAACTGATGCACTTTGTTTACTGCATTCTTTGCCCTTAAGGATGGATCTTGTTTTGAGCCCGTTGTTTTTGGTTTCCAGATGTTTGCAAAAGTTTTGTTCAAGGAAGAGATTCTTCTCCTGATTGCTGCCCATTGGACTGGTCTGTTCATGTCTAGTTTCCTAAGGGAATTCTACCACTTCCTATTGTTTGAGAGAGCCCTTCACTACATCATCTATCCACTCACTGGGCTTATGTTTTGTCCTTTTCAGTTAGTTGACTGTGGAGAAGCTGCTTAATTATCCTACTTTGGTCCAGTCTTCTCCCAAGTTCTTCCCACTGAACCATTTGAGTGGGATCGTGGTTTATGGATAGGTGTCTGTTAGACGGCAAGATTACAGCCACAACAGATCCGGGAGGAAACTTGCCGAGAAGGGAGCAGAATGACCCCTCACCTCTTCTCACTACAGAAGCAATAGGAACAATCTGGGGGAAACTGACTCCTCTGCCAAAACTGGGAAAGCCCCAGCCTGCTCAGTTTCCCTCAAGGTTGTTCTCAGAACTTGGAAAGGAAGTTCAGCTTTGGCTTCCTGTGCATTCTGTAGTTTATGGTCTTGGCAGGTAACTAATTCTAAGAATAATTTGCTGCGGTAATATATTTCTCTCTGCATGAACTGTTCCTGAGGATAAAAGTAAATAAACTAGGGTAAATTTTTGCCTGGACCCTCTTTCCAACCCCTCCAAGGCTAAGCCTTCAGTTAGCCATGTGGACAACCACATGTTGACTGGTTTCTGGTAGACAGGCTATCAAGTTTGGCACTTGCAGCTGCATCAGATATCATGTTACAAACCCTTTTTTTTGGTTTTCCAACACAATTTGTAATATCGATTAATCTCAGCTCCCGTCATTATCTGGCTTGGTTCACTAGTTTGGCCGTGATTTCGGGAGACCTCAAAGAATCATCAACCAGATCCTGGCTAGAGTATCTAACCCCATGTCTCCTTGGATTCTTATAAATGCAGAGAAGCCGTAACTTTGATCCTGGTTTGTGACATCTCAGCTATGCACCCTCAATCTCAATTATATTGAGCTCAGCTTTAGGCTTTTAATAGTGACCAAGATGAAATTGCTCTAGAAACTGGGTATAACTAGGCCTCACAGCCAGATTAGAGATTCTCATTTTGGTATAGGGTTTGATGCCTCTGAGCCAGGACAGCATCCTGGTTTGGGAAAAGAAAGCGAGCCTCAGTAATCTTATGGGTACAACCTGAAACTATAGCTGAATCTATATTTGATTCTTGTCTTAATGATTTTCCGTGGTTGAAAGCATTGATATCCCAGACACATTTCCAAAATGTACAGATACCATTTCTGGTGTTTCCTTTTTGTCTGTCTGACAGTCTGTTTACATCTCTGTTTATGTCCCTTCTTGAACCGAAATTTGCTCTTAATGAAAATATTAGCAGGTAGAAAATTTGAAATCTGCCATATTTGACAGAGTGGTATTTTGAGGGTTTTCTTTAGCTCATTTATCACCAATGACTCCCTTGTGTTCGCTTGAGAATACTTTCCCTTTGAATTTATATTCGTTCTTTTGGATGACAAAGTGGAGTTTCGTCTACCCAGTTTTGAACAATGAAGGATGATTTGAAATATTTACTTAGAAATATTCTGTTTACTAGCAGGCTTCATGTTGAATATCCAAAGTAGGTAATAGAGTAGAGTTTGTACGCAGGGTAGAGTGTTGAAGAGCCAAATCAGGTGATGTAAGCATATGCAACCAGAAAAGAGTACTCCCTTGTGTCTTCAATTAGCAGTGGAGTGAAAATGAGACAAACAATCATGTATAATTTAGAGGATTGCTTTTCTAGCTCTTCCTGTTGTGGTAAGCCTTTCATTAGGAAGGAAGCATGATCTAGTTCGCAACCCAGGGCTGGGAGTCAGGTAACCTGGGTTCTATATCTGGCTGACCTTGCAGAGGACAGTGTCTCATGGGGATAAATGAATTTATTATAAAGTGACTTGAGATCCCTAATTGACAACAAATATTTGTAAGAAAGAAAGAACTGCATTTAGATCTATATTTACTTCATGATGAAATTATGATGCTAAAATACTTGTTAATCTGAAAACAATTCCTCTTTGTAAGTTCGTAAGCTCATAGTTAAATCAGTAATGGATAGTTCTGATTCATAGTCAAATACAGAAACTTTGAAAATTAAAAAAAAATGGGCTGCAAAATACCGGTCACTTTATGGGCATGATGTGACAAGGCTGAGTCTTTTAAGTTGATTTTATGTACAAAACGTCCCTGACTTTCATTATCTAATGTTAATAGATAAAGAAAAAAAGCATGGCATTTCTGATAATGAGAGATTGTTAAAGGTAAATCTTGTATAGCTAAAAAAATCCTGGCCATCTAATCTGGGGATATATTAGGATCTGTGCAGCTTAATTATATTCGAAGACCATTTTGAAAGTACCTTTCTAAGAAAGAACATGACGGAGAACTCTGTTGAGAAAAAGAAATCCTCTGTAAGTTTCAAAATATCCTAAATGAATATGTAGTCCGTACAAAAGAATTTTTACATAAAAGCCATTAGCTGTAAGTTGTTGTGTATTGATTTTTTTTTCTTTCACGGTATACCCCAAACTAAGGTACCACAAAGTCATTTACATCTGACCACCTAAATTGTCATTAGACATTTCAAGATAATGAATTCTTAATAACTGAGAACTTGTTTTTCTGGTCGCCTCATCACTGAGCTATTTGTATCTGTTGATCATTAAAAAATCAAACGGTAATATTTTCAGATAGTGTACTCAATATAGTTCCTTTAAATAGTAGGATTAATAAAGATATTTGAGTGCCCACTGAGTACAGTGCCCCATTCCCTGCCCACAGGCAGCTTACTTCCTTATTATTTGAAATTTTGGCTTTATGAATTTTCATATTGGGAAGATTTAAATGCTAAGCCACAGTTTTCATCCTTATATAAAATCAATTCATTACCGAGTGAGTTTTAGCCTCACCTTTGTTCTTTTATTATGATTTTTATATTTCCTTTTAGATATTAAGCTTCTTGTCCTTTTTTAAATTTTTTGTACATTTAATACTTCTGGGATTAACTCCTTCCTCACCATTTCTAAAATCCTCACCTTTGACCAGGCATCCACTGTAATCCTACTCAGTATAGCCTCCTCATTGGCTTCTGTGCCTCACACTCCTTCCCCTAATTCATGCCACTTCCTGGTTCATTTCTCTAAAATTTCATTCTATATATGTTTCTCCAATTCACCCCGACAGTCATCGAGGAATTCCTCACTGTTTCATGGAGAAATCCTGACTGACTGTTATCTTTTAGAGACACCCCCATCAGCAATCTCCCTTTTATATATCAGTTTTTATCTCCAGTTCACACTCATAGTGTACCTCTAGCTAGACCTTCAGTTGGCCCTTGCTCTTAAATCTCCTGCTTTCAACCCTTTTCTCATGACTATATTCCTGCCTGGAATGCCTACCCCATTAAAAGTTATAAAATCCTCTTTGTATCTTCAGTCTTCCTAAAATTCCACCGCCTCGATTCCTCTATTAATTTTTCTTTTTCAAAGTCAATATTTTCCCAACTTCCACTTCAGCACTCTCCCAGCCACCTGCAATAAAAGTGATGGTATTCATTACTTACTATAAGCCAAGTGCTAAGATAGATTTTAAGTACTAAGTGCTGAGGAATATATAAAGTAATTAGGTCCTATATGGGGCTCACAGGCTATGAAGGAGAACAGGTACAGATTCCCCTTTTTTGCAGATGAGAGAACTGAGGTACAGAGCAGTTAAGTGACTTTCCCAAGGTCACATAAGAGAGTCAGGATTAGAACCCAGATCCTCGGACTCCCAGACCAATGCTCTATCCACAAGGCCACACTTCTCCTCAGCAATACTCCGTTCAATCCAAATCCCTTTTAAAAAGATATCAGTAAACATATGCTCCCTTAATTTAATTTTTAAAAACTTAATTCATGTTATAAACCAATTAAAATGCAATACACTTATGGAGGAAGAAAATCTTTGTTCATTCAAACATAGAAACTAATGTAATAATTTCAAACACATGTACTTTAAAACATTTTAAAATCTTTTGATGTGCCTTGAGTGCCCAGCCTTGATTAGACTTGAATAGTAACTATAATACTGCAGGAAATAAAGAGTTAATAATGGAATGCTGCTGAAATCTTAAAGGATTATTGATTTGTACATGTAGAATTTTTTTATCATTTTCTTCTTGGTTAAATTTGTGAAATTTGGCTTCTAATACCTTTTAGCTGTTTGGAATAAAGGTGCAATATTTTCATTTCAGCAGATTACTTTCCTCCTTGTACATTTTAATTTGTTTTCAACTCTGAAAATATCAGTTGTCATAAGATAACTCATCATTTTCAGTTATCTTGATAGAAACCACAGGATTTGCTGTAACCATTCAATTAATACAGAAATGGCATGAAGTATTCACCACCACATTAGCATGAGATATGATTAACCCCTGACAAAGGTCATAGGCTTTTAATTTTGAAAAAAAAAACTTCAAAGATTATATTTCAAATGTTCATATAGACTGTTATTTGAATATGCATATTAATTACAGAACAGAAAAATGTCTGTACTCAATCTAGAAAATCTACGATAAA
This sequence comes from Tachyglossus aculeatus, assembly GCF_015852505.1. Classification (NCBI taxonomy): domain Eukaryota; kingdom Metazoa; phylum Chordata; class Mammalia; order Monotremata; family Tachyglossidae; genus Tachyglossus; species Tachyglossus aculeatus. The sequence goes on along the minus strand of NC_052082.1, from coordinate 24,986,559 downwards.
GAAGTGCATCACATTGAAGCCTTCACTGAAATTAATCCATGTCAAGCATTTCTTATGATAGAGTGAAACTAAAGCGCCTGATCTATTGCTGAACTTTTACTGAGCCCCTAATCTTAGTAATAGTAATAATAATAATAATAATAATGACAGCATTTGTTAAGCGCTTGCTATGTGCAAAGCACTGTTCTAAGCGCTGGGGGGATACAAGGTGATTAGGTTGTCCCACGTGGGGCTCACAGTCTTAATCCCCATTTGACAGATGAGGGAACTGGGGCTCAGAGAATAAGTGACTTGCCCAAGGTCACACAGCTGACATGTGGTGGAGCCGGGATTCGAAATTGGCCCAGAATCTCAGGTACCTCGATGATCTAGAAACTTGATGACCTAGAACCTCCTGAACCCAGAAGCGCAGCGATCTATAGCCTCGTGAGTCTAGAGCCTCGGTGATCAAGAACCTACTGAGTCTAGGAGGTTGATGAGCTTGATGGGTCTTGATGAGCTAAAATGGGGCATGGGAGGAACCCAGAGCCCCCGGGAGCGGGAATCTAGAACCTCAAGCACCTAAAACCTCAGTGATCTAGAACCTCACAAGTCCAGAGCCTCGGTGATCTAGAACCGCACGAGTCTAGAAGCTCAGTGATCTAGAACCTCACAAGTCTAGAGCCTCGAAGAGCAAGAACCTCACGAGTCTCGAACCTTGGTGAACTAGGCCGACGGGACATGGGAGAAACCTAGAGCCTGGGGGCACTGGAGCCACCTTGGGAACCTAGAGCCTCCGGGAGCGGGAGTCTAGAACCTCAGGTACCAAAAAGCCTCGATGATCTAGAACCTCAATGATCTAGAACCTCCCTAGTTTAGAACCTCGATGATTTGGACGCCAAGGCTGGGCTTATCTTAGGGAATATAGAAAGAATGCTGACTGTAATTGCCCTGGAACTCTTCTTTCGCACCACTAAAACTCAAGGTTGCATCTGAAAATGCAACAGTTTAGAGTGTTGGACTCATGCTACAAAGATAGTGGTGTAGTGGCAGACAAGAGAGGTCTCAGGAAATTGATGAGCATTATGAGATTGAAATGCACACCTGACTTTGTCTAAAGATGCAGATTTACCCTATTTACAAACAGGACCTTTGATTAAAAAAATACTGATTAGGAATTTGTTTAAAAAGGGCTCCGATTGGCCTACAGAAATCCCAATCAAATAACCCTGGCAAAAGAAAATCAGAGATGAATATGGAGTGATGTATAGAATTAAGGTTTGTCAAGAAATTCAGGGTTCTTTTCAAATAATGCAGATATGAAATGCTATTGAAAGTTTTAGCATTCCCACAGGATAGCTCTTGTTTCATAATGTAGTTCGGTCCTGAATGGAGCATCATTTTACTAAGCACAGTTAGAGTAGAAAACTGCCCAAAAATCTGATCAAATATTTTGATTTATGTTACTGATCAAATGTAATAGGTGAGTTTTTCCTTTTTATATTGTTCAATATCTAGGAAATTTGTACTATTTCTTTAGGTTTTTTTCTCTATATCTCACTGGAGTTTTAGAATAATGTCCCATCTGTTTAATGGACTGGTAGGTCGCCGTTGGCCCCTCATTGTTTGCTGAATCTTTCTGCTTGACTTTTATTTGATATCCTTATTCCCAGTTTTACATACCTTGGAGAAAAAGGAAATAACAGAAAGTAGCAAATTTCAATAAACATAGAAAACTAGAATGGAACATCATACACACCCAAGGGCATTTGAACACATTTTTAATTGATTTGATAGGAAGAGAAGTATCATCCGTTGCTTTACTCTTATTTTTACAGATATGGTTTTAGAAAACTTCTTTAGATACAGATAAAAGTATTGAGTGAGTGAATCTTTTTATTAAATTTCTCTTTGTAACCTTTACTTCAAGGAACATGAAAAGGGTGTCTACTCTGTTTACTCATAAAGGACATTGGGTTTGTTGAATGTTAGAAACTCTCATGCTTGTAAAATAAATATTTGACCAAAATTTATCCTTCCTCTCCCTGCAAGGAGGTGGAGTAGCAAGGGCCAAGGAGAGCTGGGCTTTTCTTCCAACTGGCAGCTCCCCAGGGCCATTATCTTTGGTTGCTTGGGGTTTTGTTTTTGTTTTTTAGTGGTATTTGCTATACACTGGAGTAGGTACAGGCTAATGAGGTCAGACACAGTCCTTGTCCTGCATGAGGTTCAGAGTCTAAATAAGAGGAAGAACGGGTATTTAATCTCCATTTTATAGGGACAAAACTGAGGCATAGAGAAGTGAAGTGACTTCCCAAGATCACAGAGCAGACAAGTGGCAGAACTGGGATTAGAACCCATGACCTTCTGACTCCAAAACCCATGCATCCACAGTTTTAATCATTCATGACAATATAGTTCATGTTAAATGCATGTCCTTGAACTTTTCTAAGCAATAGTTTGGGGTCCCTGACATAGTAGAGATGTTCTTTCTTTCATGGCAAGACTGATCCCCTCCATAATTAAACATTAGATAAGCGTTAGCACCTCTCTGCATGTGGCGCCATTCAAAGTGAATTAAACATTTCCAGTTCCCATCTTTTACAAATTTACCTTCTATTTATAATTCATTTCACTACCTTGAGGGCAGGGATCATAATACTACTTCTCTTAAACTCTCACAAATGCTTAGTATAGGGTGGGCCGCACACACTAGGTGCTCAGTAATTAATGAGATTGTTAGGTTGATTACAGTCAGAGGCAAATAATGCTTACCTAGGAGGCAAAGTGGACATACAAATAAGTGGGGGAAAAATGGAATGATTTACACTGTCTCTCTACTCCTTCACAGTTTTTCCAATCAGTCATATCTTTTATCAACCAATCAGTAATATTTTTTGAGTATCTACTGCATTTAGAGCACCATACTAGGCACTCGGGAAAGTAAGATCTAGGTAGGAGATTTGATCTCTACCCTTAAGGGGATTACATTCTAGTAAGAGAGGCAGTTTCAAAATAAATTGTAGATAGGAGGTAGAAGGGAAGAAAAATAGCTATATTCTAGATATTTAGAATGTAATAATGATGGTATTTGTTAAGCGCCTACTATGTGCCAAGCACTGTTCTAAGTACTGGGGTAGGTACAAGGTTATCAGGTTGTCCTACAGTGTCACAGTCTCACAGTCTTAATCCCCATTTTACAGACGAGGTAACTGAGTCACAGAGAAGTTAAATGACTTGTCCAAAGTCACACAGCTGACAAATGGTGGAGCTAGAATTAGAACCCATGACCTCTGACTCCCAAGCCCGTGCTCTTTCCACTAAACCACGCTGCTTCTCAATATGTAAACTGTAAGCTCCTTGAGGGCAGAGATTGATTCTACTAAGTAGTTAGCACAGTCCTTTACGTACAGTAAGCAATCAATAAGTACCATTGATTGATGGGTACGGAAATTTATTTTGTTACTGATGTGCACGTAGTTATAATTCTAGTTGTTCTGACGATTTCGACAGCAGTCTACATGTTTTGTTTTGTTGTCTGTCTCCCCCTTCTAGACTGTGAGCCCATTGTTGGGTAGGGGCCATCTCTATATGTTGCCGACTTGTACTTCCCAAGCGCTTAGTACAGTGCTCTGCACTCAGTAAGCGCTCAATAAATGTGATTGAATGATTGAATGAAAGTACCAGTATCATGTGACCCAACATTGTGTGTTGCCGAGGTGCACAACCAGCATGCCTAATCTATTAGAAAGAGAATAAACAGAACAGGATTTCTTGTAGAGGCTATGAAACACTGTGTATTAGTGTTGGGCATCATTTGTTCACAGTGCAACATTTAAATTTTCCTTAAAAGCTGATAGGTAAAACGTATATTGCAAAGATCATCTCTTACACTGTTCTTACACTTAGTTTACCCAGTTGAGGTGTTTCTGAAATTAGACCTTCCCAATGCAGCTGGGGAACACAGCGAGGCAGCGTGGCTCAGTGGAAAAAGCACAGGCTTTGGAGTCAGAGGTCATGGGTTCAAATCCCGGCCCCGCCAGTTGTCAGCTGTGTGACTTTGGGCATGTCACTTCACCTATCTGAGCCTCAGTTACCTCATCTGTAAAATGGGGATTAAGACTGTGAGCCCCCCGTGGGACAACCTGATCACCTTGTAACCTCCCCAGCACTTAGAACAGTGCTTTGCACATATTAAGCGCTTAATAAATGCCATTATTTCTATATAATATTGGAGCTGTCACAACAAACACACAGCAAGAGGTTCAGGTACACTGCAAATCTCCACTGAGAAGTTGATCACTCTGAATAACTGATATTTAGTGTCCCGTAGATGATGTGTGAATTTGCATATAAATGGAAATATTTTCAAGAAAGGTTAGCCCTTCAGTTGAAGAGGCATCAAGCAAATTATTATTTTTTCACTGGATAAATAAAAATGACTTAAATGATTTAAGTTGTATTTTAAAAGTTCACATTTTAGCGTTCTATTGGCGGCTCCCAATCCAAACCCTCCCCACCCCTCGCACCCTTCCCCCTCCCTCCCCACCCTCGACAGCTGATGCCAAGTGTGGCCTCTGGAACCCCCGCTCCGTTTTAAGTAAGATTCCTTTCATCCTGGACCTTTTCCTTTCCAGTTCTCTACTCCTCCTCGCCCTAACTGAAACATGGCTGTCGTCGGACGACACGGTCTCTTCTGCTGCTCTCTGCAGTGCAGGCCTCTTCTTCTCCCACTCCCCCAGACTCACTGGAAAAGGAAGAGGTGTCGGTTTCCTTCTCGCCCCCCAATGTCGCTTTCGCACTATCCCTCCTCCCCCTTCCCTTTCCTTCCCCTCCTTTGAAGCCCACATTATTCGCCTCTACCACCCCCTCCAGATTCTTGTAGCCGTCATCTACCGCCCTCCGGGCCCCACTTCCAACTTCTTTAACGACTTTGACCCCTTCCTCACATTCCTTCTCTCCTTCTCCATGCCCACTCTGATCCTTGGAGACTTCAATATCCACATGGATATCCCTAACGACTCCTCTGCCGCCCGCCTTCTATCTCTCCTTGACGCTGCCAACCTCTTCCTCCACCCCACCTCACCCACTCACCAACTTGGTCATACCCTCGACCTCATCATCTCCTACCGCTGCACTGTGTCCACCCTCACCAACTCTGTGATCCCTCTCTCTGATCATAATCTTCTCACCTGCCTCCTCACTCACACTCCTTTCCCCTGTAAATCCGTATTACTCCCTCACAGAGATCTCCGCTCTCTGGACCCCACCCATCTTTCGGAACGCCTCACACCCCACCTCGCCGCCCTCTCCTCTCTACCCAGTCTTGATGATCAGATTACTGCTCTCAACTCTACCCTTTCTACTCAGCTAGACTCGCTCGCTCCCCTTTCCCTTCGCCGCTCTCGCACCACTAACCCACAGCCCTGGATCACTGCCAATGTCCGCCTCCTTCGCTCTTATGCTCGAGCTGCCGAACGCTGCTGGCGAAAGTCTAAACACCATGCCAACCTCGTTCACTTCAAGTTTATCCTTTCCTGCCTTAACTCAGCCCTCTCTTCTGCCAGACAAAACTATTTCTCCTCCCTTATTGACACCCATGCCCATCACCCCCGCCAGCTCTTCCGTACATTCAACTCCCTTCTCGGGCCCCCGGTTCCTCCCCCTCCTCCTTCCCTCACCCCCAACGATCTGGCCTCCTACTTCATTAACAAAATTAAATCCATCAGGTCCGACCTCCCCAAAGTCTCTTCCCCCCTTTCTCCAACCCCCCGGCTCTCAACATTCTCTGCTACTCTCCCATCCTTCCCAGTGGTATCCTCAGAGGAACTCTCCTCCCTCCTCTCAAGTGCTACTCCGGCCACCTGTGCTTCTGACCCCATTCCCTCTCATCTTATGAAATCTCTCGCTCCATCCCTTCTCCCCTCCTTAACTTCCATCTTCAACCGCTCACTCTCCACTGGTTCCTTCCCCTCTGCCTTCAAACATGCCCGTGTCTCTCCCATCCTAAAAAAACCCTCTCTTGACCCCACCTCACCTTCTAGTTATCGTCCCATATCCCTCCTACCATTCCTTTCCAAACTCCTTGAACGAGTTGTCTACACGCGCTGCCTAGAATTCCTCAACAACAACTCTCTCCTCGACCCCCTCCAGTCTGGCTTCCGTCCCCTTCATTCCACGGAAACTGCGCTCTCAAAGGTCACCAATGACCTCCTGCTTGCCAAATCCAACGGCTCATACTCTGTCCTAATCCTCCTCGACCTCTCAGCTGCCTTTGACACTGTGGACCACCCCCTTCTCCTCAACACGTTATCTGACCTTGGCTTCACAGACTCCGTCCTCTCCTGGTTCTCCTCTTATCTCTCCGGTCGTTCTTTCTCAGTCTCTTTTGCAGGCTCCTCCTCCCCCTCCCATCCTCTTACTGTGGGAGTTCCCCAAGGTTCAGTGCTTGGTCCCCTTCTGTTCTCAATCTACACTCACTCCCTTGGTGACCTCATTCGCTCCCACGGCTTCAACTATCACCTCTACGCTGATGACACCCAGATCTACATCTCTGCCCCTGCTCTCTCCCCCTCCCTCCAGGCTCGCATCTCCTCCTGCCTTCAGGACATCTCCATCTGGATGTCCGCCCGCCACCTAAAGCTCAACATGTCGAAGACTGAGCTCCTTGTCTTCCCTCCCAAACCTTGTCCTCTCCCTGACTTTCCCATCTCTGTTGACGGCACTACCATCCTTCCCGTCTCACAAGCCCGCAACCTTGGTGTCATCCTCGACTCCGCTCTCTCATTCACCCCTCACATCCAAGCCGTCACCAAAACCTGCCGGTCTCAGCTCCGCAACATTGCCAAGATCCGCCCTTTCCTCTCCATCCAAACCGCTACCCTGCTAATTCAAGCTCTCATCCTATCCCGTCTGGACTACTGCACTAGCCTTCTCTCTGATCTCCCATCCTCGTGTCTCTCTCCACTTCAATCCATACTTCATGCTGCTGCCCGGATTATCTTTGTCCAGAAACGCTCTGGACATATCACTCCCCTCCTCAAAAACCTCCAATGGCTACCGATCAATCTGCGCATCAGGCAGAAACTCCTCACCCTGGGCTTCAAGGCTCTCCATCACCTCGCCCCCTCCTACCTCACCTCCCTTCTCTCCTTCTACTGCCCAGCCCGCACCCTCCGCTCCTCCACCACTAATCTCCTCACTGTACCTCGCTCTCGCCTGTCCCGCCATCAACCCCCGGCCCACGTCATCCCCCGGGCCTGGAATGCCCTCCCTCTGCCCATCCGCCAAGCTAGCTCTCTTCCTCCCTTCAAGGCCCTGCTGAGAGCTCACCTCCTCCAGGAGGCCTTCCCAGATTGAGCCCCTTCTTTCCTCTCCCTCTCCCCCCTCCATCCCCCCGCCTTACCGCCTTCCCCTCCCCACAGCACCTGTATATATGTATATATGGTTGTACATATTTATTACTCTGTTTATTTATTTATTTATTTATTTTACTTGTACATTTCTATCCTACTTATTTTATTTTGTTGGTATGTTTGGTTCTGTTCTCTGTCTCCCCCTTTTAGACTGTGAGCCCACTATCGGGTAGGGACTGTCTCTATGTGATGCCAATCTGTACTTCCCAAGCGCTTAGTACAGTGCTCTGCACATAGTAAGCGCTCAATAAATACGATTGATTGATTGATTGATTGATTTTAATTTAAAAAGTTTATGAATGCATTTTAGTGTTAGTGAATTCAGAAATATTTACCATATCACTATACTCTTTAGGTATTTAAAATAAACTAAAGGAACTTCTGTGGAAACTGTTTGTAATAGCCATCTTATCCAAAGTAATGACTCGAGTAAGCGTCACATCAAAGTACTTAGCTAAATTTCAGAGACCCAAGATTTGAAGAGAAAGCAGAGTCACTTGGGTTATAGAGAGACAGTAATATGCCTCGCAGGGTGTAGTACAGAAGAATTTTTGCTAGTAGTCAGCCAGCTTTTTGTTTTTGAAGGGACAGGAGAAATATCAAAACAGGCTGAAAAACCTGTAATTTTCCTGTGTCTTCTGACAGGATAGACATAACCTTTTCTATCCTTCCTTTGATAATGTGAGCCAACTGATGTTAACCTTTTCTGGGCATATCCGACAGGATGCTATGAACTTTTTTTAAGAGCTAACAAGTTTTGCATAATTTCAAAAAAGAACAACAATCCATATGTGAACTTTTGGTGCAAAGCCAGCATTTGCTTTAGGCTTAGTTGCCCAGAGAGAAGTTCAATCATTTTTTATCTTAACTCTCCCATATCATCTTAGTTTAAAATGTATGAGATTTGTCCTGATGTGCTACTGCATCACTTTCTGGTATCAACAGAATCAAAATGCAATGCTTCCTCAAACACCCAGAGATGAAATATGAATAAAAGGTGAGTTCCAAGTCTGCATTCCAACAAGATGAGGAAGTTATGCCCACTCGAGAATATATTTCATAAAATGAAAACCCCAGCATAATATTTTAGTTTGGGCCATTAAGGTTCTTATAATAAAGAATGTATAATGGCCAATAGGTTCATAAATGCACAGCTACAGAAATTCCCTCACAATTTCTGCAAACATTTTTGGTTGCCAAAGTAACGTTTCTCATAAAAATGTGACATCTTTGCCTGGTAAACAATTCCATGAAATTCTGAAATTCCCAGAAAAAAATGTGTTTTCCGTAAGAATTGGTCTTGGAATGGGACATAAACTCAGTGCCTTGCATATGTGCATGTGCGTGTGAGAGAGAGAGAGAGAGGGAGAGGGAGAAAGAGAGAGGAATGGGTTGGGGGGGGATATTACCCATCTGGTATTTCAAAGTATTTCAAAATTAAGCATAATTGACAATCAACAATGATGACCTATGAACTAATGTGAAAAAGTTACTGTTCCTGCACCCTGTTTGATAATATAAGATTAATGTCTGTCTCCTCCTCTAGACTGTCAGCTCAGTCTGCAGTGGTGGGCAGGGAATGTGTCTGCCAAGTCTTTTGTGTCGTCCTTTTCGAAGTGCTTCATATGGTGCTCTGCACACAGTAAGTGCTCAATAAATACCATTGATTCATTCATTCAAATCGTATTTATTGAGCACTTACTGTGTGCAGAGCACTGTAGTAACTGCTTGGGAAGTACAAGTCGGCAACAGAGAGAGACAATCCCTACCCAACAATGGGCTCACAGTCCAAAAGGGGGAGACAGACAACAAAACAAGTTGACAGGCATCAATACCATCAAAATAGATAAATAGAATTACAGATATATGTACATCATTAATGAAATAAATAGAATAATAAATATGTACAAATATACAGAAGTGCTGTGGGGCGGGGAAGTGGGTAGAGCAGAGAGAGGGAGTAGGGATGATGGGGAGGGGAGGGGGAGCAGAGTAAAAGGGGGGCTCAGTCTGGGAAGGCCTCCTGGAGGAGGTGAGCTCTCAGTAGGGCTTTAAATGGAGGAAGAGAGCTAGTTTGGGGGATGTGAGAAGGGAAAGCATTCCAGGCCAGAGGAAGGACGTGGGCCGGGGGTCAACGGCAGGACAGGCGAGAAGGAGGCACAGTGAGAAAGTTAGCGGCAGAGGAGTGGAGGGTGCAGGCTAGGCTGGAGAAGGAGAGAAGGGAGGTGAGGTAGGAGGGGACAAGGTGATGGAGAGCTTTGAAGGCAGTAGTGAGGAGTTTTTGCTTCATGTAAAGGTTGATAGGCAACCACTGGAGATTTTTGAGCAGGGGAGTGACATGCCCAGAACGATTCTGTAGAAAAATAATCCGGGCAGCTGAGTGAAGTATAGACTGAAGCGGGGAGAGACAGGAGGTTGGGAGATCAGAAAGGATGCTGATGCAGTAATACAGTCAGAATATGATGAGAGATTGTACCAGCAAGGTACTGGTTTGGATGGAGAGGAAAGGGTGGATCTTGATGATGTTGTGAAGATGAGACCGGCAGGCTTTGATAACGGATTGGATGTGTGGAGTGAATGAGAGAGCGGAGTCGAGGATGACACCGAGGTTGAGGACTTGTGAGATGGGAAGGATGGTAGTGCCATCCACAGTGATGGGAAAGTCAGGGAGAAGACGGGGTTTGGGAGGGAAGATAAGGAGCTGATAATGATGATTGAGGGTTAAGACGACTATGGTCAGACTGTGATAAACTTTAGTATAAGTTTTGCACTAGTGTGTTTATGACAATATTTTTCAAATTCAAAATATGCTGTAAAAATACAAGGTGAACCACTAATTGATAGTAAATTTATAGTGGATACAGCACCTATGAAATCAATTACTTGATTTTAGATGTGAAAATAACATGCAACAGGTCACAAAACTAGCCCTAAACGTCCATCCAAGGATCAATGTAGTGGGAGTTGAATTTTAAATTGTATAAAATCAAGTCAGCCAACCATGTAAAACTAACGTTAATATACACTAGATGGCATTTTAGTCATTTCCGGCTTTAGAGTAAAAACCACATTGTAGGCATTGCAAGATACACATTTACTCTGATGTGAAAGGCTAAATTGATCACTCTTGTGGCAGTCATACTAATCTCTCATTTTGCTAAATACTCACAACTAGGCTCAACATCATCATTTAGAATAATTAGCATGTTGATATTGAAGATCCTTCAATGATGCGTCCTGTTATGCTTATGTATGTGTGAATTAGGTCGGCAAAAAATAACTACGGTAGCATTTGAACATAACTGTGATTGTCCTCAGGCAGCTAATTCAAAATTGGAGGGTTACAATTCGTTTTATGTCATCAACAAATTGCTTTATGAAAGGATTCTCTGGAATATAGGGACACATAGGAAAAGATTTTGTCTGCTAACACCAAAGCAACCTTTACATTTCAAAAATTCAGTTTACAGATCACATAAATTACATTTTATGTTTGTGTTTAGTTAGCCAATTACTGTTTTAGCATACTCATTTGTCTATAATAGGCACCTGAAGGTGTCTAAATATTACTAACTAAAACAAAATCGAAGAAAGCACTACCTCTATGTAGTAGCCTATCTGGGTTTCAGAACACTAAGTGGTCAACAAATGTTACTTCCTTTTATCTTTTCAAGTATGACAGACCTTCTGGAATACAGGTTCTGCACTTAAGACCACCTGGGGTTGATTAGAGCACAGACAGGAAAGACACTTTGGTCAAAAACTCCTACATCTAAATTTTGCCAGCCATGTTGCTCTCTGCCTTAGCCAGAACACAAAAAGCCTACTGTCGTCCCTCTCGTCGATGTGCTCCAGCAATTGTAACCCAAAATTAGAAAGGAATTACTCCCACCCCATGCCTTAGAGATTTGAGGTTTCTGGAAAGGTGTGAAAATTTTGGGTGGCTCCCTATCCTTCTCCAATTGGGGTTGGTCAGAAAGGAATTATTGAATCCTACCTCCTTGTCCAAAGGTTAATGTGGTTCATATTAGCAGGATCTCCCAGACTGCAAGCACACAGAGAATTTCTCTTTAATTTAATAAGATTAAAGGTATTTACATAGACACAAGGTAGTTATTGTATTAATATAAATCTTTCCATCAAAAAATAACGTGTTTTTGTAATAAAATTACTTGAAAGTCACCAACAGCCTCACCATTAGGGACGTACTAGATATTGCCACTCATCAGAAGCAGCGTGGCTCAGTGGAAGGAGCACGGGCTTGGGAGCCAGAGGTCATGGGTTCTAATCCTGGCTCCACCACTTGTCAGCTGTGTGACTTTGGGCAAGTCACTTAACTTCTCTGAGCCCCAGTTCCCTCATCCGTAAACTGGGGATGAAGACTGTGAGCCCCACGTGGGACAACCTTATCACCTTGTATCCCCACCAGCGCTTAGAACAGTGTTTTGCACATAGTAAATGCTTAACAAATGCCATCATTATTATTATCAGAACCAGTATCTTTATGATAACATTCCACTTGACTTTCTCATCACAGTTGAAAAACCTCCATTCTCCTTGTTTCTGAAGTCCATAACTTTGCCTTTATTCTTGACTTGTTCCTCTATATTTCAATCCCATATTCATAACTGCCAAATTATGTAATTTCCTTACTCCATCTCCTCTTCTGCATCCAAATTGCCACCAAACTGGTTCAGGGCTTCTCATATCATGGTTTGTCATATCCTCCCTAGTATTTCTTCCTCCAGGCTCTCCCCTCTTCAGTCCATACTTCATTGTGTACAGGTCGGCTTTCTATACTGTCATTCTGCCCACATCTCTCAGGTCTGCCCAAAATCGAATTTGTATTTGGCCCATTCCTCTCCTCATCTTTTCCCACTCCATGCTGCATCACCCTGACATGTTCCCTTTATTCACCACCACTGTCCCCAACCCCATAGCTCTAATGTCATAGCCATAATTTAGTTATATTAATGTCTGTCTCCCCCTCTATACTGTTAGCTTGTTGTGGGCAAGGAACGTGTCTGTTATATTGTTGGGTTGTACTCTCCCAAGTGCTTAGTACAATAAACACATTCGATTGATTGATGTAATAGAAAATCCTGACCATTGACCTCAAGGCACTCAACCAGTTCTTTCCCTTCTATTTATTCTATTCTCTTCTTTACCTCACTCTAGCCCACAAACTTTGTTCCTCTCAAGCTAGTTTATCCTCTGTGGCTCAGTCTCATCTCTCCCATAACAGACTTCTTGCCGACAACCGCTTCCACCTGGATTTCCCTCTCCCTTCACGTGTGACAGCTAATTGCTTTCTCTCTATCTCCATAGAGTTTCTGAAATCGTATCTCCTCAAAAGGATCTTTGCCAATTAATTTCTAATTTTTTACACCTTCTTATTGACACTTCAGCCTTTCTAGTACCAATTGTATTTACTAGGCACTTGAAAACACTGTACTAAATGCTATCTCTTTGCCACTTTAACACCTAGGCAATCTCGCCTCTCTGTATCACTTAAATAATGTTTCTATTGCTTCTTCCAACCTCTAATTTGTGTCCATGCCTGTATCCCCAGCTAAATTGTAAGCTACTTGAGGCTAAGCATCATATCTACTAATTCTATTATTCTTTCCCTGGTGTTTGGTATAGTGCTCTGCCATGCAATAAGTACTCAGTAAATATTACTCATTGACTGGCAGCTAATTGAACTCAGCTCCTTCAGAGAACATAAGAGGAAGTGAACAAGAAAGGAAGTCTTCCCAATAGCAGCAGTTTTATTTATAGTACATTATTGTACTTGAGACCTACATTGTCTAACAAAATAAACCTACAAAAGTGACTTTTCCATTAATATTCAACACGGTTTCTGACAGATTTTAAAAATAGGGCCTGCTTGCTTGCCTGTGAAATAGAGAAAAAAAGTGTTTGTTGGCCTTCTCTGCTATCAAGTGATGCTGCCAAATGGTAAAATATTAATTCTATTGCTTTGCATGCGTATACAAGAGAACTAGAAGCAATTACCCTGACTTTAATCGCTCTGTAGATGAACACAGTCATGATGTTACACTCATTCTGTCTGTATTCTCAGCAAAAAATAACATTCACAATAGTCAGAAATTTCATTTAAAAGTAAACCTTACCAATAGTGAAATATATTAAAGCAATAAACTGAGAGATTAAACTTTCATAAACAGTAAGAGCTCATTGTTTTGTAAATTAGTGTATAATAATATCTTTGTAGCTCAAATGAAGCCATAAAACTGACTGGGGGCCTCAGTCTTTTGGCAAACTTTTGATTTATCTTTTTAATCTATTGTTAGCATTGCATAGCAATTAAAAACTGAAAATGGCTACAGCCTTCTTGTGACATTGCTCTGCTCCTATTTCATTTTTGTCATTCCTTTTATAATGACAGGCAATTTAGAGGCGCTAGAAACAATTAGAGTGTTACGTATTTCTCACTGTACAGGTGTTTTGTCCTAATGAATAAAAACGACTGTTATACTAGGAAGGTAAGACTTACTATATTAAATCCTTGTGATTTTGTGAATCGTATGGTCTGGGAACCGAAAATAAGGAAATGGTCCCAAATGAATCTTTTGTAAACATAAACAAAAGCAAAGTTCATAAGTTGAGGACCATATGGATCTGTTCCATATTCATCATTCCTAGCAATAGCTTGGCAAGAGAAGGTGCAGAAAACCAAACTGTTTATTCTTTTTGTTTCCTCATTGTTGTGTATCGGTTAATGACAAGGATTGCACCTCCCTTGTTGATTTATCAAAGTAGCTCATTTTAATTTACTTTACACACATCACATACTATCCGTGTATTCCATCCTTGGAGAATCAGGAACATAGAAACAAAGGTTCAAAGATATTGTGATGTCTGCGTATCCCATAGTATATCCAAAAAACCAAATGTTCTTCTACTGAATTTACATGTTATTACTACTGAAAATTGTATTTTTCATGTCATCAGTTAAGTGCTTACTAGTGCGTAGCACGGAGTTGTCAGAAGAGACCCAGTCCTGTGCCCCATGGGACTCACAATCTATTTTACCACCATTTTATAAAGAAACAGAGGTCCAGAAAGGTTAAGTGGCTTGTTTCCCACCAGTCAGTGGTAGAGATGAGACTAGAACCCAGGTCTCTCATTTCTGGTGATGTCAATCTGGTAAACTGTATTTTTTTTTTAATGAAGCCTCTCACTTATTGTTTGTCTGGAACGAAAGGGACATGATAAATCTACGTGTATCAAGTATCCCATTCATTCATTCAATCGTATTTATTGAGCGCTTACTTTATGCAGAGCACTGTACTAAGCACTTGGGAAGTACAAGTCGGCAACATCTTGAGACGGTCCCCACCCAACAACGGGCTCACAGTCTAAAAGGGGGAGATGGACAACAAAAGAGAACATGTAGACGGGTGTCAAAATCGTCAGAACAAATAGAATTAAAGCTATATGCACATCATTAACAAAATAAATAGAATAGTAAATATGTGCAAGTAAAATAGAGTAATAAATCTGTACAACTATATGCAAGTGCTGTGGGGAGGGGAAGGAGGTAGGGTGGAGGGTGGGGAGGAGGAGAGGAAAATGGGGCTCAGTCTGGGAAGGCCTCCTGGAGGAGGCGAGCTCCTCCATTAAGACAAAGCTTACTTTCTATGTGAGATAGAGGAGGAAAAGACATTAACCATAAAGTGATCCTTCATCAATAGTGAGCACCTACTGGGAGAACTTCATTAAGGACCTTACAATGTAATTGAGATGCATGCTGACACAAATTTTTATGAATAGTCCCAGCCTTCCCTCAGTCAGGGCTCCAACCTCAGCCAGACATATGGTTCCGAGGTGGGGGTTCTGCAATTGGTGGGATGGGCCTTCCCACCCAGCACAACTTATTTTTCTGATGCAGCTGCATCATATCATGGGCCCTGGGGGCTTCAGTTGACACTTCCACCCAAGAAGATCAATCCAAATCCTGATTGTTGCCACAGTTCTCTTCTGCCTGCTGCAGTGGTCTCCTAAAAGTCTATTGTTAGGTCACTTGTTATTTGAAGCAGAAGAGAAGCAGCGTGGCTCATGGGAAAGAGCACCGGCTTGGGAGTCAGAAGTCATGGGTTCTAGTCCCGGTTCCTCCGCTTGTCAGATGTGTGACTTTGGGAAAGTCACTTCACTTCTCTGTGCCTCAGTTACCTCACCTGTAAAATAGGGATTAAGACTGTGAGCCCCATGTGGGACAACCTGATTACCTTGTATCCCCTCAGTGCTTAGAACAGTGCTTGGCACATAGTAAGTGCTTAACAAATGTCATTATTATTTTTATTATTATTATTATTTGAGACAGTGCTGCATTATTCTTTAAATAATATATTCTGCTCTCCCAACCCAGCTTACATGTGCTCCCTTTCAGTTCACTATAAAACAGCTGATTCCTTGGGTTGTCCTAGACCTTTACAGCATTGAATATGTTAAATAAAAGTGGACTACCAATAGGACCTGCTTTACTCCAGACAGCAGGAAAAAGATGAGATCAGAACCTCTATTATCATATCATCAAGTAGTAAAACCTGCAGGTCTTGATTTTTTTTTTTTTGGATCAGCCAAACATATTACTAGTTTCCAGAAGCCAGATGTATGGATGGTGTTACACGTTTTATACCCCACAGATCCAGGATACACAATTTTGTATATATTGTGTTCTAGCACAACACAAGGATAGCAGCAGGACAAAATGTCTGGAGTAAAAGGGATCTTTCCAAGTGCTATGACTGATATAGCTCTATGTGATTTAATTGTTTGTTTTGGGCTTCCTTGACAGCCAGGTAGATTTTTAAGGCAGATTATAAGGGATGGCAGTTCCTTTTGTGAGCTAAAAGCCAGTTGATCAATTGTTATTGTGTTACACCCCAGGGGATATATTGTAATTAAACCACAAGAAAGGACATTAAGGAAATGCTAACAGTCTGAGTCAACCCCACCAAAACAAAGCAGAATCGATGCTGAAACTCCAAGGAACCGTTTATAATATCCTAGACTGTGAGGCAAATTCTTTTCTTGGGGAAAAGATGAGGTACAAATATTGATGGAGTTTTGTACCTGAATCTTGAAAACTATGTTAAAGTAGAATTGCCAACAAAATCATGCTTTTAATTTCAGTAACGTATATTTGAAAAGTATGCATCACTTCAGAAATTCCTGAGGATGATAATGGAGTCTTTCTCCTTAAATGATGAATGAGTCCTGTTCCACTCTTGAAGACGTTAGGACGGAGAGTGTATGCAAAGAAATTGATTTTGTTGTTAATGGTGTGTGCCGTGTCACTGCCACTTGCATTCTCTCATTCCTGCCAGCCATATTCCCACTAGAGTAACAAGCAAATTGGCTGATAGGACATATAATAAATTGACATCTTAAACACAATTTCACCCAAGTGACTTTAACAGAAAGTGATGATGCTGAACAATAAGGCCACAGAGCAGCAGGTGATTGCCCATAGAGCCATCTTTGTAATTGGTCTACACTTCACCACTCACATTAGCCAGCTATTTTCAGGATTCCTGCTGAGCCTGTCCACCCTGTGAAACACCCCATGTGGTTTTTGATCAGAAATACTAACCACTGATGGTATCGTCCCAGCAGACTCTTTCCCACTCCTGGCAGTTTCTTCCCGCCCAACCACAATGAGATGTGGGTCAGTTAAGGACAGTTCATTCCGATTTCACTTGTTTCAGTACTAGAATGGTTTATGGAAATGAGATCCAAATTCATGGACTCATAGGCCCTCAACAATAGTGTCTCTTCCATCCTCTTACCACTTGGTTCATACAGTTTTTTATCAGTAAAATTGTTGAACCTGATAAGGATAGGAATAACTCTATCAAGTCGCATTAAAAGGGAAATTTCCTACTCTTAAAATTGTCCAGAGATGAAGACTACCTTTGGTAACATATTCCAGCATTCACTATCCTTTTGAATAAATTGTTTATGTTTTGTGGTTATATTTATATTGCAACCTTCTACATTGTGAACCTATTCTAGACTGAG
Source organism: Tachyglossus aculeatus (assembly GCF_015852505.1). Lineage (NCBI taxonomy): Eukaryota > Metazoa > Chordata > Mammalia > Monotremata > Tachyglossidae > Tachyglossus > Tachyglossus aculeatus. Next base: position 24,969,118 of record NC_052082.1, on the reverse strand, counting down.
AGCCCGTTGTGGACAGGGATTGTCTCTGTTGCTGAATTATACTTCCCAAGCGCTTAGTACAGTGCTCTGCACACAGTAAGCCCTCAATAAATATGATTGAATGAATGAATCTTTATTCATTCTAATGCACAGTAGAACTCAGAGAGGAGTAACAGTGCTTTGCACATAGTAAGAGCTTAATAAATGCCATTATTATTATTATTATTATTATTATTATTATTATCCCAGGTAATGGGGGTGGGGGCCAAGCAATAATGCCATCTCCATATGAAAAGGAACAAGGACATATCTAGGAATGTGTGCCTTCTTAATATATCTTTCAAATCTTCAGACATTCATTAGACAATCAGTTTTCAAGAACCTGAGAGCATTGCAAAATATTTGCTAGAATTCAACCTAGATTAATCAAAAATAAATCATGTGAAGCCAGTAAAACATTTCTCTTTGACAAATAACCAGCTGACCAGGACAATGAATTTGTTAGTGAGGTTATCAATCCTGACTTGCAGTATCTAGCATAGTCTTGTCTGAATGGAATACAAAGAGTATGCGGTGGTCAGGAAATTACTTCTATGTAATGGGAAAAGGGCTAATGGTGTAGTGCCCATTTGGGAAACCATTTAAACAGTGGGATCCAACTGGTGCTGCCCTATTATTTGTGAAAAATTGTCTTGATGGCGTGGTTCCCATTTAAATCAACTTTGTAAGGGTTACTAGCCTGGGGAGAGTAGGATGTGCTTGAAAACCATTTCATGAAACTGGAAGCAGGGGAAAAATTAATTGTCATGAAATTGTATGAAAAATGCAGAAAATATTCTAGGGAAGAATTCATGAAACTCACAGGCGCAAAACAGGAAAGCCATTCAATTGTGAGGATTCTGCCTAGCTACCCCTGGGGCCCCACCATCACCCCTCTACCAGGGGTTTATCGGACCCCCTCCTCTTGGGGCGACTCAGTGAAGAAAGCAAACAGCAAGCGACCGCTTGAAATAGGGAAGATAATAGTTACGGCAGGTAATGCATCTCTGATTTAATCCATCAACCCCTTGGAGAGTCACAAAAATCTCTTCAACTTCACAGGGAATCCTGGAATTAAGACTGCTCTACCATCTTTTTTAACCCCAGAAGATCACTAAACTTGCTGGTGCAGAGATGTGGGAGGAAACTGAGCTGCCAGGAAGACTTTTGTAGTCTTGCATACTCACTGCCCAGTGATGGCTCTCATGTTGCCCCATAAGTCCCTTTTGGCTACAGGTCACTTTTCCATCAACGAGCTGGAGGTGTACGGCTAAATCCCAGCTGCAAGGCTGAACAAGTGCCCAGAGTTAACCCTATCCAAGAAAGGAGAAAAATGAATAAATACATCAAAGAGACCTAAAATCATTAAGCAAATAAAATGTCCATTTCACTTTTGATTGATTTCACTTGAGTGCTCCCACCCTGAAACCCAGATATAAAGAACCCAGTTATAAAGAACCCAGTTAAACATTAAATTATCCGTCCACCCCTTCTATATGCTCTCACATTCAACATCTAACTTGGGGAGACACAGACTGGGAAGTGTCACCAGAACAAAGTAGTGTATAGCAAATCTGAAATAAAAGCACCTTGGCCCCTTACTATCTGGGAATAGAGCCTGAGTGATAGAAAATATAGTGGTAGAGTCAATTCTTTAACATCCCAATCCCGCTTGTCTTCAATGTCATGTTTAATTCACTGACTTTATAAACCACATCCTTCTCCCATTCAGCCCTTTGTACTTACCTGATGAAAAGATCTAGGGAGATGTTATTATCAAAGAAATATTATTGGCTGGGAAGGGTAGAAAGGGTATATAGCTACATATATATGTAGCTATATAGAAATGTTACTGTAGATATATCCATGTATACACACACACACACACACACACACACATATGCAGCAGCATGGAAAAGAGCAGGAACTTGGGAGTCAGAGGTCTTGGGTTCTAGTGCTACCTTCGCCACTTGGCAGCTGAGTGACTTTGGGCAACTCATTTAGCTTCTCTGTGCCTCATTTACCTCATCTGTAAAATGGGGATTAAGACTGTGAGCACCCCGGGGGACAAACCTGATTACCTTGTATCTCTACTAGCTCTTAGAACAGTGCTTAGCACATAGTAAGTGCTTAACAAGTATCATCATTATTATTATAATTGTAGCACATGGGAAGAGAGATTACTAGCTGTGAAATTCACCTATCAGTCCTTTGTTGGTGTTGCTATTGCAGAAAAGGCCACATTTTACACACAAACAGACTGTTCCTTTTTGTGTAGTCAGTTTTAATGTTTGGAGAACCTTACACTGTTTTCTCTTTGACTTCCTCATCTCTCATTCCTTAGGAAGTTTTTATTCCAAAAAAGCCTCGCCTTTCAATAAATCATTCAAAAGCAGCATGGCGTAGTGAATAAAGCACAGGGCTGGGAGTCAGGAGGGTCATGGGTTCTAATCCTGAATCCGCCACTTGTCTGCTGTGTGACTTTGGGCAAATCACTTCACTTCTCTGTGCTTCAGTTACCTCATCTGTAAAATAGGGATCAAGATTACCACAGGGACTGTGTCCCAACCCGATTTACTTGTATCCACCCCAACACTTAGTACAGTGCCTGGCACGTAGTAAGAGCTTAATAAATACCATTGTTATTAACAATAATAATAAATCAGTGGTATTAATTGAGCATTTACTATGTGCACTGAAGTTATGGCATGAGAAAGTACAGTACAGTAGAGTCGGTAAGCACATTACCTACCCACAAGGAACTTACAGTCTGATTAGCAGTGTGCTTAACAATTGGTTCTCAATTTTCAGCTGGGAAGTAGCCTTTTCTAAAACCTTCTGTCTTGTGTCATTTCTACATTTCCTCTGTTCTCCTTGCTTTTGCTCTCCCAGTTTCAGCTTTCCCTACAGCAGCCGATTGCGTTTCCAGCCATCACACAATCTCCGCACATGTCCCAACCAGCATAGATGTGTGAAGGTGTGCCTGGCTTCCGTGATAGGAGGTTAAGTTCCAGAACTTCATTGTTCACGATATGATTGCCTTGTCATTTGATATTCGGTGTGGCCCGTAAATAAAGCCGATGGAACCGCTAAAGCTGCCAGAAGTAGGACTCTGAATGTGACTCAAGTCACTTGGAGTCATTGAGACACTTAGGTAATGCTACGACTGTAGACCTTTAGTTTGGTCTAAGCCTGACACCATGCTGCCGCCACATTCTGCTTAACAGTATCCCAAAGTTTGTACTGGCCTACTGGATTTGGTTTTCTACGTCATTGTCTATCACTGCCCCTCTAGTCAGTGTGCTGCCTAGGTACAGCTAAATACCAGGATAACGCTAGTAAATCGCAAAAAATCATGTCGCAATAGCACTAAAGACAGGAGCAACTGGGGAGCAGTGGTAACTCCTGCAGTTTGCCCAAATGGTTTTCCCTCTAAGCCATTTTTCTGTGCTCTGATAATAATTGTCTTCTGTCCAATATTAGGGAATCATTTGGCTCATAAGAGACCACTACTTAGAATCCTATACCGTGGGGAGAAGTTCATGGAGTTTCCAATCAAATTATTTGTAACAAAGGTAATAATTGTCAAGTTGTTGCAAAGCAATCCCCTTTATTAATATAATCACATTAATATTGCCTATTACCTAGTCGCTCTGGGGAAAATTTTGCCTACAGGCTTAGTTTGAATGTACGTTCATTTGACATAATGTTGTGATGGCCAATAATACTAGGATAAGAGCTCCTAGTAATGGTAACTGAAAACAACCCAATAGATTGTGGTGGTTCCATCTCAAAAGCTCTTATTTGCTTAGACTCAGGTATAAACTATCTTAGAAATGATAAAAAAAAAACTCATCTCCTCAGTCTCCTCAAAAGACTGATATTTGAGTTCGTCTCCAGACTGTGAGTTTGTTGTGGGGTTGGAATGTGTTTGATGTTATATTGTACTCTCCCAAGTGCCTATTACAGTGCTTTGCACACAGCATATGATTGATAATAAAAACGCTATTAATTAGAATTTTAAGTAAACAAAACAAAAAATGCCCTTAAAGTACTCAAGCCTAATGTTTTGAAATGTTCAGTTTAAGAAGCAATTACTGTATCTAAGTAACACTTTGGATTAATGGTTCCAAGTGAGTAGTTACTAAATTGTGTGGGGGTTTTTCATTAAATTCTGTAAAAATAACACTTTTTTAACTGTGAAAACAGCGTTGGTCCTTTGTTTTTGGCATGCCAGATAACTTCTAAATACTGTGATCATTTGTTTTTCAATTCTTAGATTTAAAATGAGTGAACATATGTAATCCAGAAGCCAATCTTCACAGCTGTTCAAAAAACAAGATTTATCATGGATGTTTAGGTGAAAACATTTAAATGTAAAATGCAATTGCATTAAAACCAATTGCCCAAGAGAATTTTTACTAATAAAGAAGTTTTTAGCTGCTTCTCCTCCATATGCCATTTTTTTCTAGAGCTTCCACAGGTAAAGTGAAATGGAAATTTGTTGAGTTATCTGGCAGATTTAGGAACTTGGAGCATCCAATTTGGATAATTTTCTTTTCCGTTCATTTCACACTTTGCTGGTGTTTTCTAGTTATTTCAAAAGCCTGCACCAGGAATGGTGTTTTTCCCAACTGAATATTTCAGACACAAGGATCTTTTTAGCAATGGTTCCATATGGGACAGCCCGGAGCCCGGTAGATGAAACAAACGTTAAGAGAAAACATGCTGCTCTGTTTATCTTCAGAACTAGCCCAAGGCTCTCCCAGCAGCCATCTGCCCTGTTTTATGGGGTCAATTTGAAGGTTTGCACAGGGTTCTCTATACCATGACCTTTTTTCCATGTGTTCAGCCCAGTATTCTCAAGGCCTGACACTAAATTGTGTCCCAAAATGATTGACTACGAATCTCCCAAGCGGTAGGGAATACTGCAGCAACTAAGCATATGTATCTCTTCATCATTAATTGAATACTTTTTCCAAATAAGCACTTAGTACAGTGCCCGGCACATAGTAAGCACTCGATACCATTGTTTGATTTATTGATTTATTGACCCAACTGCAGGGCAGTTTGCTCTGTCCATACAAAGAGTTTTTATTCTCCCAAATGGCTTTTTTCCATTATGTTCTGTGGAAATATTTTAATGAGGGTATTGCAGATGAAAGTGGGATAAGGTAATGAGAATGGCCGTCATATCACACATGACTGATTTTTGACATGTATGGAGGATGGGTGCATTTCCATTTAGATTCACAGAGAGAAAGCTGGTCAGAAGAATATTCCCTAATTCCCCAACAGCATGCCATCCAAAACACATTGTGAAAAATTGTTGTTGGTATATAATTCTTTCTAGGCTGTGCGTGCATACTTAGCAGTCATGAAAGGTGTCTTCTTCGTACCCTCAAGGAACCAGTTTTATTTGTGGTGTCTATGAAGTGCTTTCTACATACTGAGCATTAGGCTAAGTGCAGAGCTGGAGAGCAAAAAAGCAGTTTCAGATGCATTTTCCATCTCACGAGGACTGTGAACCCACTGTTGAGTAGGGACTGTCTCTATATGTTGCAAACTTGTACTTCCCAAGCGCTTAGTACAGTGCTCTGCACACAGTAAGCGCTCTATAAATATGATTGATTGATTGATTGAGGGGCTACCGTTTAAGTGGGGAAGGGCAAGGAGATAGAATTAGGAACAAGCTGTAAACATCAGAGTATTGAACAGTTTTCTTTGTGCAGAATTCAGTACTAAGTCCTTGAGAGAGTACAGGAGAGTAAGATGCAGTAGGTTTCTTCAGAAGCATCATCACTCCAAGCCGTGGTCCTTAGGTGTGAAGTACTATCAGTCACGAAAGCAGGCTTCTGGATTTAATAATAATAATGGTGGTATTTGTTAAGTGCTTACTATGTGCAAAGCACTGTTCTAAGCACTGGGGAGGTTACAAGGTGATCAGGGTGTCCCACGGGGGGCTCACAGTCTTAATCCCCATTTTACAGATGAGGTAACTGAGGCCCAGAGAAGTTAAGTGACTTGCCCAAAGTCACACAGCTGGCAATTGGCAGAGTTGGGATTTGAACCCATGACCTCTGACTCCAAAGCCCGGGCTTTTTCCACTGAGCCACGCTGGTCTCTAGTTTGCCATTCTTCCTGCAAGGAGGTAGAAATAATAATAATAATAATAATAATAATAATAATGATAATAGCAGCATTTATTAAGCGGTTACTCTGTGCAAAGCACTGTTCTAAGCGCTGGGGAGGTTACAAGGTGATCAGGGTGTCCCACGGGGGGCTCACAGTCTTAATCCCCATTTTCCAGATGAGGTAACTGAGGCCCAGAGAAGTGACTTGCCCAAAGTCACACAGCTGACAATTGGCGGAGCCGGGATTTGAACTCATGACCTCTGACTCCAAAGCCCGGACTCTTTCCACTGAGCCACGACTAGCACGGGGGTCGCCCGGGCCCAGGCCCAGGAGGGTTGCTCCCTGTTGCAGGAGCCGGGGATATGGACGTAGGGACCAACCAAGCACTGGAGAGCTTGGAGGGACAGAGGGGCTACAGCCCCTTCCCCACCACTCTGAGGCCTGGAGCGAGGGGGTTACTCCCCCACAGTGGTGGTTGGGGGCTCTGGACTTGGGGCAATTCCAAAAAACCCTTGAGCAGTTGATGGGGTGGCTGCTCTGGTAATAATCCCTTGTCACCATTATTGCAGGGACTCCTTTCAGTCTTGTAAGGGGTGGGGAAAGCCTCCCACTCTGGTGGTCGTAAGGCAGATGCTGCTCCAGACCTCCTCTGAGGCCACGCCCTCTTATAATAATAATAATAATAATAATGATGGCAGTTATTAAGCGCTTCCAATGTGCAAAGCACTGTGCTAAGCGCTGGGGAGGTTACAAGGTGATCAGGTTGTCCCACAGAGGGTTCACAGTCTTCATCCCGATGGGCCCGATGAGAAGCAGCGTGGCTCAGTGGAAAGAGCCCGGGCTTTGGAGTCAGAGGTCAGGGGTTCAAATCCCAGCTATGCCGACTGTCAGCTGTGTGGCTTCGGGCAAGTCACTTAACTTCTCTCGGCCTCAGTTCCCTCATCTGTAAAATGGGGATTAAAACTGTGAGCCCCCCATGGGACAATCTGATTACCTTGTAACCTCCCTAGCACTTAGAACAGTGCTTTGCACATAGTAAACGCTTAATAAATGCCATCATTATTATTATCCCCATTTTTCATTCATTCATTCAATCATATTTATCGAGTGCTTACTGTGTGCCGAGTACTGTACTCAGCACTTGGGAAGTCCAAGTCAGCAACCTATAGAGACAGTCCCTACCCAACAACGGGCTTGTTGTCCATCTCCCTCTTCTATGCTGTGAGCCTGGTGTTGGGCAGGGGCTGTCTCTATATGTTGCCGACTTGGACTTCCCAAGCGCTTAGTACAGTGCTCTGCACACTTTAAGCGCTCAATAAATACGATTGAATGAATGAATGAACAAATCAAAACATGGAGACAGGTGTCAAAATAATCAGAACAAATAGAATTATAGCTCTATGCACATCCTTAACAAAATAAATAGAATAGTAAATATGTACAAGTAAAATAAATAGAGTAATAAATCTGTACAAATATATGCAACTGCTGTGGGGAGGAGAAGGAGGTAGGGCAGAGGGAGGGGATGAGGAGGGTATCTGGAGGCCCACGGGGACTCCACAGCTGGTGATAGTGTGGTAACTTAATCACCTTAAAGATGGCTTGTGCTACACCTGAAATGCCATCTGCAGTTGTGCTTGACACACAATCACTAATTCCACCTCCTGCAGGAAGAATGGCACATCCAGCACCCTGCCTTCAGGACTGATTCACACCTAAGGACCAAAGGACACAATACAGAGTTAGGCCACCTGAAGGAGTAGGATCAGAATGCCAGAGTCAGGAATTAGAGAGAAACTAAGATAATGACCACATTTGAGTCTTAGAAAATGATGAATATTTTTGTTTGGCCTTATAGAATTAATTCTTGTTGGTCCTCCACAGATATTAAATCTGAATACATTTGATCGTGAATAATCTCCAGGGGGAATTACATTGTAAAACGATGTTAATTAGACCATCTATGTGTTGACAGTGTATGTTTAGAAATAAAAATCTTCATTCATTCAATCGTATTTATTGAGTGCTTTACTGTGTGCAGAGCACTGTACTAAGTGCTTGGGAAGTACAAGTTGGCAACATATAGAGATGGTCCCTACCCAACAGCAGGCTCACAGTCTAGAAGGGGGAGACAGACAATGAAACAAAATATATTAACAAAATAGAATAGTAAATATGTACAAGTAAAATAAATAGAGTAATAAATCTGTACAAACATATATACAGGTGCTGTGGGGAGGGGAAGGAGGTAGGGCGGGGGGGGATGGGGAGGGGGAGAGAAAGGAGAGGGCTCAGTCTGGGAAGGCCTCCTGGAGGAGGTGAGCTCAGGGCTTTGAAGGGAGGAAGAGAGCTAGCTTGGCCGATGTGCGGAGGGAGGGCATTCCAGGCCAGGGGGAGGACGTGGGCCAGGGGTCGACACCTGCGGGACAGTGAGAACGAGGCACAGTGAGGAGGTTAGCGGAAAATCTTCAAATAATACATTTTAAATTTATTATTTATTCATTATAAATATTTATTATTATTATTTATAATATTATAAATTTATTATTTAAATTTAAACAAAGTGAGTACTTTGTTTCCAACATTAGTAATGATGCATTTTGAAATGGATTATTCATGGATTTTTTTGGTTTAGCTAATGTTTGCCTCCCATCTTCAGAAACAACTTCATTACTACTACTTTAAGTAAAAGTAGCATCTCTTTATGGCGTGTCTTTAATGTTTTGCACATTAGTTTCAACATCCCCATTTTCTCTTCCCCGTCTGAGCTTGCTTTCTCTCTCGCCATCTCCTTTGGAATCCTGACTATTGGGGACCACTCAATTTGAAATTTTTGACACGCTGTGCTGAAGCCAGGCTCAAAAGGACACAAAAAAACTACATTGGCAAATGATCTGTCGAGTGACCCGTGAACAAAATCGAGATTGAGTCACCCTTTGAAATCAACCTATTTGAATTTTATTATCTCCAGAGTACCTTGTGTGTCTAATCTTGTGAAAGGTTAGTGTTCCATCCATCAGACCAAGATTAGAGAGACCAAGATTAGAGAGCTAGTGGATGTCTGTGCTAGATGATAACTTAGCAGGTGGGCCTTGAGGATGGGGATTCATTACCAACAGCAATTCAGAGAAAGAGTAGGTAAACAGGTATTGAGGGTAGTAAGCTTATAATATAGACTAAATGTACACGGAAATCAGAAACTAAAAAATGAAAAGACTTTTGTGTCATTAAACTGATTTGAAGCACCCTCACGAAGCCCTCTCCTTCCCCTCCACCACCAATCCTTACCTTACTCATATTGCCAATGACCTATTGAAAAATTCTGCTGCTACTGGAAAACGAACCAGTGTTTTTAGACATTGGATATGAAAGAGAAAAACTAAGTAATATACAGTTTACTATAGTCCAGTAATAGCCATCTCTCACATGTCTCTGCTGATGGTGGTTTTACTCATAATGAGCAAATTCACCACAATCAATGGTATTGATTGAGAGTTTACTGTAATAGTAATAGTAATAATAATTATGGTATTTGTTAAGCACTTATGTGCCAAGCACTATTCTAAATGCTGGGATAGATGCCAAGTAATCAGATTGTTCCATGTGGGGCGCTCAGTCTTAATCCCCATTTTACAGACGAGGTAGCTGAGGCACAGAGAAGTTAAGTGACTTGCCCAAAGTCACACAGCTGACAAGTAGCAGAGCCGGGATTGGAACCCAAATCCTCCAGTTGCCAGGCCCGTGCTCTTTCCACTAGGCCATGCTCCTTCAATTATTATTATGTGAACAGTACTGTACTAAGTGCTTGGAAGACTACAGTATCATAGAGTTGGTAGCCATTATCCCCACCACCAAGGAGTGTACAATTTAATGACAGATACAAAGATTAAAATGAATTAAAGGCAGGGGAAGCTGTGGGGCTGGGTGAATATCAAAATGTTAAGGGGTATAGACCTAAGTGCTTAGGTGACACACAGGAGAGGGCACATATGGTGAAGAAAAGAGGTTTTGTCAGGGAAGGCATCTTGGATTTAATTTTAATAACACTTTAAAGTTCTATTACAGTCCTTCAGTCTTTTAGACTGTAAGCTCCTTATGGGCAGGGAACATGTCTATCAACTCTGTTGTATTGCATTCTCCCTAGTGCTTAGTTCAGTGCTCTACACACAGTAAGTGCTCCATAAATATCACTAATTGATGGATTGAAGATGAATAGATTGGTGATCGGGGAAGCAGCGTGGCATAGTGGATAGAGGACAGGCCTCGGAGTCCGAAGGTCATGGGTTCTAATCTCTGCTCCGCCACTTGTCTGCTTTGGGGCCTTGGGTAAGTCACTTCACTTCTCTAGGCCTCAGTTCCCTCATCTGTAAAATGGGGATCAGTGGGGAGCCTCATGTGGGACAGTCCCTGTGTCCAACCCGATTTTCTTGTGTCCACTCCGGGGCTTAGTATAGTGCCTGGCACATAGTAAGTGCCTAACAAATACCATAATTATTATTAATCATTATTTTTATGTGGGGGGAAGGAGTTCCAGGAAAGAGGGAAGACATGAGCAAAAAGGTCAGTGATGAGACAGGCAAGATCAAGGTATAAAGAGAGAGCTCACCTCCTCCAAGAGGCCTTCCCAGACTGAGCCCCCTTTTTCCTCTCCTCCTCCCCATCGTCCCCCGACCCCTATCCTCTTCCCCTCCCCACAGCATCTGTATATATGTTTGTATAGATTTATTACTCTATTTTACTTGTACATATTTACTATTGTATTTATCTTGTTAATGATGTGCATTTAGCTTTAATTCTATTTATTCTGATGACTTGACACGTCCACATGTTTTGTTTTGTTGTCTGTCTCCCCCTTCTAGACTGTGAGCCCGTTGTTGGGTAGGGACCGTCTCCCAAGCGCTTAGTACAGTGCTCTGCACACAGTAAGCGCTCAATAAATGCGATTGAATGAATGAATGAGTAGACAGGTATTAGAGGAGTGAAGTGTTATAACAGGAGATTAGTCAAGGCATTAGAGGAAGAGCTGATTGTTAGAGAACTGATAAGGAGTTTCTGTTTGATGTGCAGATGGATGGATTTGCAAACATTGGATTTTTTTTTAGGAGTGGAGAGATGTGTCCATAACGTTTTATAGAGAATGATCCAGGCAGCAAAGCGGAGTATGGACTGGAGTGGGGAGAGACTGGATGCCGGCCAGGAGGATGATGTAGCAGTTGAGGCTAGGTAATATAAGTACTAGGGCCAGTGTGGTAGCAGTTTATATGGAGAACAAGGGACAGGTTCTCTGATGGGATTTGGTGATAGAATGAATGAGTTGAGTTGAGGTGGGCTTGTGACACAGGGAGGATAGTGGTATTGTCTGTGAGTATGGAAAAGTCTGCAGGAAGACAGACAGGGTTTGGGTGGGAAGATAGAGAGTTCAGTTTTAGACATGCTAAGTTTGAAATGTCAGTGGGACATCCAAGCAGAGACTTTCTGAAGGCAGGAAAAAATGTCAGACTTCAAAGAAGGGGCCAGATTAGGGAATCATCTGTGTAAACTTGGTAGTTAAATCTGAAGGAGTGAATGAGGCTTCCGAGAGAGTAGGTGTATTTGGAGAATAGAAGTAGACCATGATCTGAGTCTTAAGGGACTCCTTAAGTTGGGTGAGGTGAGGGAGAGATGTGGCTAAAAGACTGGTATGGGATTTCCACACCCTCTTGCATTTTTTCAAGTAAGGGTAAATCCCTGTGTTTGTGTGCTTCCACATGGGGCTTGTTTCTACTTTGGATTTGTCTCCTTTAGACCCTATGCTCTGTTCTAGAACAACCCCTCTTTAGATTTCTGACTCCTAGGTTCATATGTCTGCTGTGGACATGCCCTCAGTCCACTGCCATGTCACTTTCCTGTATATATGTATATATGTTTGTACATATTTATTACTCTATTTCAATCAGTCGTATTTATTGAGCGCTTACTGTGTGCAGAGCCCTGTATTAAGCGCTTGGGAAGTACAAGTTGGCAACATATAGAGACAGTCCCTACCCAACAGTGGGCTCACAGTCTTATTTATTTATTTTACTTGTACATATCTATTCTATTTATTTTATTTTGTTAATATGTTTGGTTTTGTTCTCTGTCTCCCCCTTCTAGACTGTGAGCCCACTGTTGGTAGGGACTGTCTCTATATGTTGCCAACTTGTACTTCCCAAGCGCTTAGTACAGTGCTCTGCACACAGTAAGCACTCAATAAATATGATTGATTGATTGATTTCCTCTAGACCGTTCTTCACTGTGTCTATAAAATTATAATAATAATAATGGTATTTGTTAAGTGCTTACTATGTGCAAAGCACTGTTCTAAACACAGGGGAGGTTACAAGGTGATCAGGTTGTCCCATGGGGGGCTCACAGTTTTAATCCCCCATTTTACAGATGAGGTAACTGAGGCACAGAGAAGTGAAGTGACTTGCCCAAAGCCACACAGCTGACAGTTGGCGGGGCCGGGATTTGAACCCATGACCTCTGACTCCAAAGCCCGGGCTCTTTCCGCTGAGCCACGGTGCTTCTAGAATGTGCCTTCTGTCCTCCAGGGTTCATGTATTCCATTTTAATTCCCCTGCATAGATTTGGATATTGTGCTTTGATCCATTTTTATAACATATCCAAACTTAGTGGAACTCTGTGACCGTAACCCACCTCCACTGCATGTATGCTGTGTGACCTTGGGCAAAGACCCTTCACTTCTCTGTGCCTCAGTTACTCCATCTGTAAAATGGGGATTGAGGATGTGAACTCCATGTGGGGCAGGAACTGTGTCCAACCTAATAAATATTCTTGTATCCACCCCAGTGCTTAGTATAGTTCCTGGCCTGTAGTACACACTTAACAAATACCACAGTTACTATTATTTCATCAGCATCATGATCATTACTATTTACTGAGCACCTACGGAGTACATAACACTGTACTAAATGCTTGGAAGAGTGCAGTAGGGTTAGTAGACATGATGTCTACCCTCAAGGGGTTTACAATATAGCTGTGATGCCAGTTGCATTCAGGGCCCCTTTACCGAGAAGAGAAGCAGAGTGGCTCAGTGGAAAGAGCACAGTCTTTGGAGTCAGAGGTCATGGGTTCAAATCCCGGCTCTGTCAATTGTCAGCTGTGTGACTTTGGGCAAGTCACTTAACTTCTCTGGGCCTCCTCTCTAAAATGGGGATTAAGACTGTGAACCCCAAGTGGGACAACCTGATCACCTTGTATCCTCCCCAGCGCTTAGACCAGTGCTTTGCACCTAGTAAGCACTTAACAGATGCCATTATTAATATTATTACTGGTAAGTGGGCATCTTGTTCTGCAATTTAATATTTAGAACATTTCATAAGAGATGCTGATGAAATCGCTCCAGAAGTTGAAGTCTGGAGTAAGTCCAGGCCTCATCCACATAGGAGGTTGAACACCACAGCGGTCTCATAGACATTTTAATTTGTATGAAACTTGGTGTCCTGTGGTCATCACACTGTGCCCAGCTGAATTCTGAAGCCCCTGTTGGCCTTTTTTTATTCTCTTTTCCATTTCTGGAGCACAACATATGCCTAATTGCCCGGGGAAATAGTTACAAACCTACCCAAAATCCACACAACCGAAAGTTCAACAAGCACGTAGTTTCAACCCTGTAGCTGAGTTTGTATGGCCAGGTGAAGTGGGGAGTTGCTAATTATCGTAGTTATTTTGCTTCATTAAACAACTTGAAACGAGTCCTTGATTTTCTGTGAGGAATTGTTGGCCTGAATGATCAAAATGAATATCATTTGTTTTTGTTTGTTACATAATTTTAAAGAGTAAAATAATTTGAAGTTTTAAAAATAAATGATTCCACGGAGGCCACATACTTACTTACTTTATGATTAGTTATATTCCATCCTCAAGCAAAATATAAGAAAAATTTAATGTTTAGAGGATTTTCTAGTACACAAATTTGAAAGACAGTAATTATCTGGCAGCCAATACTTTATGCCTTCTTTTTCAATATGGAAATTGTCATAGGCAGACAATGACAAAATACGTGGTATAGTGAAAATGCCACAATCTTCATGAGTTGGCTGTATTCAGAAGACAAAGAAAAGTATTCCTGCTAGTTTGGGTGTAATAATTGCAAGCTAATAATAATAATAATGATGATGATTGTATTTGTTAAGCACTTACTATGTGCAAAGCACCATTCTAAGCACTGGGGGGGATACAAGGCGATGAGGTTGCCTCACGTGGGACAATCTTAATCCGCATTTTACAGATGAGGTAAGTGAGGCCCAGAGAAGTTAAATGACTTGCCCAAAGTCACACAGCTGACAATTGGCGGAGCTGGGATTTGAACCCGTGACCTCGCACTCCAAAGCCCGGGCTCTTTCCACTGAGCCACGCTGCTTCTCTAAAGCTAAACATAAAGTTAGTAGGAAACTTTCTACATAGTCAATATACAGCATATATGCAGCACCTGAATATTTTTCAACATATGTTGAAATCCCAGGTTAGGTTGCTAGTAGTAGTAACTGATGCTAATAATTATCATTACAATGCCACATCAATCAGTAGTACTTATTGAGTGCTTACTGAGTGAAGGGCGCTGTACTAGTGTAAATCACAGTGGTACCTGAAGATGGATCTTAGAGTTTATTTTTAATTGTGTGATATTTTATCCTCATGGGTGTCTCCTATTTAGGGTGTCAGCCTGGCCTAGGTGGAAAAAGCACAGAATTAGTTGTTAGGAGATCAGGACTCTAATGCCAGCATCACACATACTTGCCTGCTGGGTAACCTTCTGCACATGGCTTATTTTCTCTATGAATCAGTGTCTTCATATCTGTAAATTAAGAGTTAACTATGTGTTGTCTGCCCCCTCAGACTTGTATCTGAGAGGCACTGGTCTTGATCTGATAATCCTGTATCTAATCCCAGCATTTGGCAAATAGTAAAGATTTAACAAAACCCACAGTTTGACACAGTTTGACCCAGTTCCTGGGTGCTGTGGAATCCATCACGCCCCAGCATCCGAGTTCCCTCCAGAGGAACAAGTTTCCCTGTTAAATTTCACAATGCCGCCTGTCAATCAGGGATCCCAGATGGAAGGGATCTTAAATCTGGGTGAAGTAGGGATATTGGTTCAAGTCTCAGAAAGTCATTCCCTGCACGGTAAAACCCTTCCCATTGTAATGTTGGCCCTGAGCAGATTTTTGAACAAAGTTGATTTTTCATCAGGAAAACTGCTTTCCAAATGTATTTTATTCTGGGATTTCAGTTAATCTCAAAGATGATGAACGATAAAAACTGCCGTTTTCAGTAATGCAGCAAGAGTAAGATCAACTATCCGCTATTCCTCCAAATATGAAAATGACACCTGTCCTTTTTTCATAAAATGCCCTATTAATGGATAACATGTATATCATCCTTTGAGAGTTCCTCCAGAATCTGTTTTTGCAATAAAAATCAGTGTACTTATTTAAAGTAGATCTGAAATTCTACTTCCTGATGTTTGTTCAGAGGAGTGTTTCCAGTTTTCCATCTGTAAAATAGAGGCAGTACATGGGATTTCCTGGATTACCATGCACAAATTTTAAGTTCCATCTTTCTTCATTAACTTTTTCCTACAGATTTGCTCTCCTCCTTCCCCTTCCCATTTTGGTCGGAGAGGGGATGAGGGTAATGGGAAACCTAAGTTAGAAGACAGATCTGGGGAAATGAGCTTCCAGATGTGTGAGTGAAAGGAAATCTGATGTCCAGTTTGGTGCATGAGAGCTCTTCCACAAACTAGACAAGGATACAAAGATATTTCTTTATATGTACTTTAATCACCCTAAAGTACTAAAAATATTGGTTATATCTCTCTCTGTTCTTTTCAAAATTATTCCTTTCTTTTGTCTGTAGATTTTTCTGTGACACATTGTTCTGTAGTTTTGGTCAAACAGCTTTTTTGCTGCAGCAGATGAAAGCTGTCAGAGAAAGTAAAAATCTACTTTTTAAACATATCCATTTAATGTCAACAATTGGCAGAAGGAAAACTTAGCGGTGGATTTCAACTGTGTACTATTCTTACATTTTTTTTTCAGATAAATTCTGCTTTACCAATTTGTTCATCCTGAAGCCTACTTCTTTGCAGTTAGATGTCGGCAGCATTTCTGATCTCTTGATCAAAGCAATGCTTTCTTGTCATGGCCCCTTAATCTGTGGCCACTGCACAGACTTTCTGCATCGCAACTTCCCGGTGGAGGAAAAACATATCATCTAATCTCCCGTTCGGCTATAAAAGAAGCTATGCATCTCTATATAGTGGTTTATCTAAATAAGCACACATCCTGTCATTGAAACGCAGTCTCTTTCACATTCGGCAGAAGAAATACAATAGTATAGTCCTTCATTCAGTTGGGTGAGCATTACATTCGTAATTGAGACTGCTTGTACTCCGCAGATGTTCCTAGCTCTTTGTGATGGCATTTATTAAGCGCTTACTATGTGCAAAGCACTCTTCTAAGCGCTGAGCACTGTTCTTTAGCTCTTTAAAACCAGAAGGCTAATGTGGTGCTATCTACCTATGCCTTCGATTTGTTTTTGCCATAGGGGTGATGGGTTTGGTGATCCAACCCCTATTCATTCATTCATTCATTGTCGTATTTATTGAGCGCTTACTGTGTGCAGAGCACTGTACTAAGCGCTTGGGAAGTACAAGTTTGCAGCATATAGAGACAGTCCCAACCCAACAGTGGGCTCACAGTCTAGAAGGGGGAGACAGACAACAAAACAAAACATTTATATGTTTATATTTATATGTTTATATTCCAAATAAAATAAATGGAATAAATATGTACAAGTAAAATAGAGTAATACATATGTACAAGTAAAATAGAGTAATACATATGTACAAACATATATACATATACATATATATATATATATATATATATATATATATATATATATATATACACAACCCCTATGTGATCACTATGAGACCCACAACGCACATCGGAGAGCAGCGGGCAAAATATGCCTGTGAAACCCATTACATGTGTATGCCCCAAACTGGTGAATTTATCCATTCTGTCAATAAATCAATCATATTTATTGAGCACTGAGTGTGTGCACAGCACTTTAATAGGCATCCGGTAGAGTACAATATGACAATAGATTTGGTAGACATGTCATTCCCCCCTGCACGCCCAGAACGAGCTTACAGTGTTAATGGTGAGCTCCGTGTAGATGAGGACTATGTCCGAGCACGGACTTGGGAGTCAGAGGTCTTGGGTTCTAATCCTGGCTCCGCCACTTAGCTGTGTGACTTTGGACAAGTCACTTAACTTCTCTGTGCCTCAGTCACCTCGTCTGTAAAATACATATTAAACAGTGAGCCCCACATGAGACAACCTGATTACCTTGTATCTACACCAGTGCTTAGAACAGTGCTTAGCACATGGTAAGTGCTTAACAAATACTATTATCATTATTATTATTATTGTATCGATCCTGGTCCTTAGAGTGCTTGACGCATAAGAAGGCCTTAAAAAATACCACAGTTATTTGTCACATGCAAATTGAAATCAGCCACAAAACTGGACCTGATTTTGAATTAATGATCCCTACTTCACCTGCCTTCAACACTGTAGACCACCCCTCCTGGTTGACATTTTGTCCAACCTTGGCTTCAGTGACATTGTCCTCTCTTGTTCTCCTCCCATCTCTCTGACCAATTCCAAATTACCACGTCACATAAAAACCAGAGATATATTCTTCACTAATTGCTAACATAGACTAGGATCCATCCTGCATTATGCCCAATCACTTCAGTGAATTTAATTCCTTTTCTACCTATTTCTTCCACCTCCTTCCCAAAACGCGGGCTGAAAGTTAGCTTCCTATGCTCTATCCAATTAGCACAGAATTGTAATGTAGTAAAAAAAGGCTATCTAAAGCCAGAAATAATAATAATTGTGGTATTTTTAATACCTTTCTATGTACTGAGAACTGTACTAAGTGCTGGGATAAATAGAAGATAATCAGATTGGACACAGTCCCTGCCCAACATGGGGCTCACTGAATAATGAGAGCAGCAGTGTGGCTTAGTGGAAAGATCATGGGCTTGGGAGTCAGAGGTTGTGAGTTCTAATTCTGGCTTCGCCACCTGTCTGCTGTGTGACCTTGGGCAAGTCACTTCACTTCTCTGTGCCTCAACTCATCTGTAAAATGGGGATTAAGACTGTGAGCCCCACTGTATCTACTCCAGTGCTTAGAACAGTGCTTGGCATATAGTAAGTGCTTAACAAATACCATTATTATTATTATAATGGGGAGGGAGAACAGGTATTTAATCCCCATTTTACAGATAAGTAAATAGAGGCACAGAGAAGTTCATTCATTCGTTCAATCATAGTTATTGAGTGCTTACTGTGTGCAGAGCACTGTACCAAGTGCTTGGGATGACTTACCCAAGGTAACATAGCAGGGAAGGGACAAAGCCAAGATCGGAACCCTTGGCTTCTGATTCCCTGGAAAAAATCTCTGCTCTTCTACCTCACCTTGATCCTATGCTAGGGTCAGATGATAAAGGGAAAGCTCTCTCTCTCCAGCAGCAGAGGAGGAGGTGATCATAGCTGCCTCTAAGGCACTAGTTTTCAATAAAGTAGAAGAACTTTTAAAATGTTTGAAGAAGTCCCTGATAGAGACATAATAAGGTGTGTGGAGTTCAATCAGTCAATCAATCGTATTTATTGAGTGCTCACTTTGTGCACTGTACTAAAGTGCTTGGGATAGTATAACATGTTCCCTGACCACAATGAACTTACAGTCTAGAGGGTGAGCCAGACATTAATATAAATAAATAAATTATAGCTATGCACGTAAGTGCTATGGGACTGAGGAGAGGGACCAAGTCAGGGCAGTGCAGAAGGGAATGGGAGAAGAGGAAATGAAGCTTAGTTAGGGAAGGTTTCTTGGAGGAGGTGTGCCTTCAGTAAGGCTTTAAGTTGGGCAGAGTAATTGTCTATCAAATGCAAAGTGGAAGGGTATTCCAGGCCAGAGGTAGGAAGCGGGCAAAACGTCGGTGGCGAAATAGGTGAGATTGAGGTACAGAGAGTAGGTTGGTAGCAGTAACATGTTAGCAGTCGTTTTGATTGAGAGCAGGATCTCTGGAGAAAGGGAAGATGTTCAGAGATGTTCAGAGGGATTGAGGTGGCACAAAAAGGTGCTCTGTAAAGAAAATAAGCAAGTGTTTGTTCAACCTACACTAGATGAACTTTATCATTAAAGTTGAAGAACCACTTCCACAGTCAGCAAAACAAGCTTTTTCAGCCTCCTGCAAAGAATTATAATCATATTATAACTCATTAGCTGATGTTGGAATATGCTTTGAATTCCTTTAACATTTTAATAGAGAATAAACAGTAAAGTGATGTTTCATTATACAGAATATTGTATGTTAAACTGCTTCTTACATAATTATAGGGGTTCAGGATCAGATAGCAGTTTGTAACATTCATATGGGGAAAAGCACGATTGACAGTAGAGCTGTTCATGTTTGATTCATGTTATGAGGGACAGAGAACTGAATCATTGATCATTTCTGTATATGTCTATATTTTACTTAACATTGCCATTTTTTCAGGAAAAATGAGAAAATACTTTAAAAATGTATAACGAAACAACATCATTTCATCTTTCCATGACAATATCTTTGGACATTTCATAAAATTTCTTCTTTATTTTTGAAGCTCCACTTTCTAATAGAATCATGCAGCTGGATAGTCAGTTAGCACATATTTTGGCTCTTGAAAACAGCAAAGAAAGGAATCAAAGCTTTTCTTTTGAAGACTTTATATCCAATGCAAGCACCATCTCTGAAAATGAAACAGAATAACAGGCATGGGGATGCAAAGCCTTAATTATATCAGTAGTTAGGAATCAAGGTCTGAAACTATTTCACTTACTGATTAAAGCAGAAGCAGTTTTGACATGTTTACCCATAACTGGATAATATGGTTTAAAAAAAAATCCAGCTTAATATCATTGGAAACTAATAATATTTGGCATAGTGAATATGTGAAATATTAGCTTGTAATGACTATTATCGGCCACCCAAATTAATGGGATGAGTGTATTAAGGGTAAAATAGTCACATTTCAAATGTATCATCATATAACATCAAGGCAGTGGTGCACTAATTGTTTCCACTGTATGAGTTGCTGAGCATTTTCAGGCCCATGGTTCATATGCACGTCAGTTCTGCCAATGCACTGAAAAGCAGCACTTACATCATCAAAAAGACTAAATATTAAGCTTCTGGAGTACAAACAACTCTGCTAGACCTGCTGTGTGAAATCCCAGCAGCCTTACTGAAACAAAAAAATTCTAGCTATAGGTAACTATGTGATGAGCCTTTGAGTGTTTCTCAGAAACACTGCCATCAGGCAACCTTCAAGACTGAGACTGGCGAGAAGACACCATAACAACAAGACTGACTCAAACGACTTGGAATTTAATATGACCTGCATTAGACCAACAAATTAATCCACAAATCCTTGCAGAACCTCATGATCATAACAAGAGAGGCCTGCAAAAACATGTGATGACCATTCAAATTGAGTTAAAAATACGTGTGACCAAATATTTTTGCCAAAGCTGTGGGAAATCCAGAAATATGCTGCTTGCCACCAAACTAAGGACTTCTACTTATCCTTGTCCCACACACCAGGCTGTGTTAACCACCATCGTTAGCCTGGGAATAAATGAGTAACAAGGGGTGCCCCTGTCTAGCATGATGCGTGACGATGTGATGCCGTGGCATACTGTGTATTGCTAATATTGGACCTGGTTCCCTGGTTTAACTGATAAAAGTCCCTACGGAGAAAGCGTAGTCCCATATCGCTCTCCCAGAAGGACTGATTTTGTATTTTTCCATTCACCATCCTAATTCCCCTTCAATTAGTACGTGCTATTGGATCTATATTAGCATTTAAGCCCCAGGACAGATGGTTTTTTGGCTCTTGCCACAGCTGGTGAGACTACTTTTCGGTTAGGCCCCTTGAAGAAGACGAAGGTTGTTGAAGTAAAGGGGAGAGGAGAACAAGTGAGGAAGTGATTGAGGGGATTCATTCATTCAATCATATTTATTGAGCACTTACTGTGTGCAGAGCACTGTACTAAGCGCTTGGGAAGTACAAGTTGGCAACGTATAGAGATGGTCCCTACCCAACAACAGGAGGGGATGATCCTCAACCCCCAATTCTCTCCCTGTTAGTAATAATGGTACTTAAGTGCTTCCTGTGTGCCAAGCACTGTTCTAAGTGTTGGGTAGATACAACTTAACCAGGTTGGACAAAGTCTCTGTCCTACATGGGGCTTACACTTTTAATCCCCATTTTACAGATGCGGTTACTGAGGCCCAGAGAAGCAAATTGACTTGTCCAAGGTCACACAGCAGACATTTGGCAGAGCCAGGACTAGAACCCAAGTCCTTCTGAATCCCAAGCCCATGGTCTGTTCACTAAGCCACAGACCTGTTGTTCTGTAGACTCACCCCCTTCCCGACTTCCTGAACTTTAACCAGCCTGGTTGACTAAAGATCTATATGCTTCTCATGTGTCCCTTCCATACCATTCCCAGAATCAGGCTCGAGCTGCAGAAGGGGACGAGACCTCCAATAATAAATAATAATAATGACATTTATTAAGCACTTACTATGTGCAAAGCACTGTTCTAAGCGCTGGGGTAGATACAAGGTAATCGAGTTGTCCCACGTGGGGCTCACAGACTTAATCCCCATTTTCCAGATGAGGGAACTGAGGCCCAGAGAAGTGAAGTGACTTGCCCAAAGTCACACAGCTGACAAGTGGCGGAGCTGGGATTCGAACCTATGACCTCTGACTCCAAAGCCCGGGCTCTTTCCACTGAGCCATGCTATCTTTTGACCCCATTCATGTATGTATTAGCTTCCATATCTAAACTACCTTCCCTTGGTTCATTCACTCATTCAATAATAATAATAATAATGGCATTTATTAAGCACCTACTATGTGCAAAGCACTGTTCTAAGCACTGGAGAGGTTACAAGGAGATAAGGTTGTCCCATAGGGGGCTCACAGTCTTAATCTCCATTTTACAGATGAGGGAACTGAGGCACAGAGAAGCTAAGTGACTTGCCCAAAGTCACACAGCTGACATTTGGCAAGCTGGGATTCAAACCCCATGACCCCTGACTCCAAAGTCCTTGCTCTTTTCACTGAGCCATGCTTCAATCGTATTTATTGAGCGCTTACTGTGTGCAGAGCACTGTGCTGACCCACAGCCCTAGATCACTTCACAGTTAGCTGGGCAGAATCCACAGAGCGCTGCTGGTGGAAACGTCAACCTCAGTTCATCCTTGTGAAACAGCGTGGCTCAGTGGAAAGAGCCCGGGCTTGGGAGGCAGAGGTCATGGGTTTGATTTCCGGCTCTGCCCCTTGTCAGCTGTGTGACCTTAGGCAACCCACTTAACTTCTCTGGGCCTCAGTTCCCTCATCTGGAAAATGGGGATTAAGACTGTGAGCCCCACGTGGGACAACCTGATTACTTGTATCTCCCAAGCGCTTAGAAAAGTGCTTTGCCCATAGTAAGCGCTTAACAAATACCATTATTATTATTATTATTATTATTGTGCTTTAATTCCACCTTCTACTTGGCCTGGAAAAATTATTTCTCCATCCTTATTGACAGCTCCCCATTTCCCCATCTGTGCCAGTCCCCTGTTTTTGTTTTTGTATCAACCCAAGTGATATCAGTTGTCATTACCAAAATAACAATGACATTTATTAAGGCTTACTATGTGCAAAGCATGGTTCTAAGCGCTGGAGAGGTTACAAGGTGATGAGGTTGTCCCACGGGGGGCTCACACTCTTAATCCCCATTTTACAGATGAGGTAATTGAGGCTTAGAGAAGTGAAGTGACTTACCCAAAGTCACACAGCTGACAAGTAGTATGTACAGTACCTCTGTGAGCCCTATATCTGACAATAGCCCCCTTCTCACTTGGACTCCAGCCCTAGCCAGGGGAGTGGGGAAACAGGCAGATTGGAACAAGATGTTGTCAGCAGCTATTTCTGTGTATAGAGCTTTCCATGAGCCACCCTGCCCCTCTCCCCATCCGTCTTGTCATCAACAGCTGGGAATGTTGGGGTAGAAGTGGGCTACAAACTGGTAAGAGAAAGAGAGGGGTGTCACAACAGCATTGGCAGTCACTTTTACAGTTCTTACAACTGTCATTACCTTAGAACTACCCAGAAGAAAATACTGAAGCACAAAGCCAGAGTCTTTGAGGAGACTAGAATGGAGCTGGGGAAAGGAGAACTTCTACAAGAAGGAATGGGGAATGGACAAAGATAGGGAAGGATTGGGAAAAGGTTTTTAGTCTGGACTCATCAGTACTATTACCAGTTGGGAAGAAGTTTTACAATTTAATTGGTAGCAGTACTCTTGGGTCCAGGCTGATTCAAGGTAGTCATGTTTTAAAGGAACATAACCTGGGTATTACTGTGGCATATTTCTGTAACTGGAAAATTTCTGTTCACACGGTAGATTTGTCCACCTTTCGCTCTACTTCTCACCATGAGCAGAAACACTCAAGTTGGACAATCTATCAATGTAGTAGTTTATAAAGTGCTATCTGCAGGTGTCTTTCTTTTATATAGCTACATTAGAGTCCTGATTGTGAACAAATCTTGACTGGTTTCGTTTATATGTGTTTTCAACTGAGGGAGGTGATATTGATCTTTGTAGTGAATTGATTTTTTTTTTAATATGTATTTGTGATTGTCGATTGTTTTATGCAGTTTTATTAAAGCTGTCTTGGTAAAATTGTATTTGATTACATTAGCTGTAATGGAAAAATTTAAAGCCATAATGTTGGAGTAGATTGGCTGTTGTTGAATCCATTCTTTATTCTTGTGTTTCTCCATAAGTTGGTTTCGTTTCTGAATTTCTCCACAAGTACGATGGGGCTATTTTTTATTATACTGAATACCAAAAACACTAAAAGGGTAGAGAGTTACAGAATTACAAGGTGCAGCTTTCACCCTCTAAATCTGACAGGTGCAGTGCTCCCTGTTTTTGGGTTTTTTTTTTTTCATTTTCTCCAGGTGCTCCCATATATCATGCTCAGACTGGAGCCTTTGATATCTGCATAGTCATTCAATCAGTTTTATTTATTGAGCACTTACTGTGTGTATAACACTGTACTAAGGGCTTGGGAAAAATAAGCTTCACAACTGGAGTCCTTCTTCCCTCTTTCAGCACATCACCACTTCAAATGGTATTTATTGAGCACTTACTCTGGGCAGATTACTGTAGGACTTGCAAGAGTACAATAGATTTAGTATTCTGCCTGCTTTCAATCTAGCTTACAGTCCAACAGGCACAATCTAGTGGGACAGAAATAGTCAAACAGGCAAGCAAACAAATAAAAAATACTCTTTCCTATTGCCTGTAGTAAAGACAAAATGACAGGGACCCTATAAGAAGACTTCAGTGGTGCATGCTCATCACTTTATCATGATAAATCTATATTTTTAAGGGGCAGAAATAGAGGCAGGGCAATAAATACACACACTATAGCTAAGAGGAGCAAATCTTCTCTTCTCCATCTTCTGATGGAGAAGGGGAGACTGTAGCTGAGGGAGATATGGGATCTAAAGAAGGGGAAGACAGAAGGAGAAAGGCTTAATGTATATTTATGTATATATCTAGAATTCTATTTATATTGGTGCCTGCTTGTTTTATGTGTGTGTGTGTGTATATATATATATATATATAATTCTATTTATATCGATGCCTGTTTACTTGTTTTGATGACTGTCTCCCTCCTTCTAGACTGTAAGCCCAGTGTGGGCAGGGATTGTCTCTCTCATTGCTGAACTGTACAGTGCTCTGCACACAGTAAGTGCTCAATAAATACGATTGAATGAATGGATGAAGTGGTAAAGAATAGAATGAGAAAGTGAAATGTAGAGAGCAGAAAATGGAAGAGCATGAGGAAAGAGCATTTTGGAGGGGGAAGGGTTGAGGCAAAGATTATTAATGGAGGTGGAGAGATAGAGAGGGTTAAATGGAAGCCGTGAGGAGCAAATGTCCTCAGGTGAGTGAATCAAGAGTACCCAATTATTTGCTATTTAAAAATTCCATTGATAATAATCAAGTCACACAATATCACTTTAAATTCAGGCTTAGTTTGGAACAAAACATACATTTTTTTCCTTTTTAAATTAGTATTTTTAATAGGAATTAAACAATTTTTGTAGTGAGTCACTAGACCCTGCCTGCACCTTGCTGTTGAATGAACATAATGTAAATGAAATTAATGTGTCTGCATATGCAAACTTCTTCAAAATGTATGTTGCATTTGGGGTGGTGTATTTATAGTAAGTTGCTTATGTCAGTAGCTTAAGAACTGCTTCAATCCTTTGGTGCTTGTGTTCCTGGACATAGCAGGAGGTGATGAGAAATGCGATGTATCTTTAATTGCTATCTAATTTATTCCACGACAATGGCTAAAAAAAAGCATTTTAGTTAAAAATAGTTCATGGCGGTTTAACCAAGAGGAATGGAATATGACTTTTCATTTCCTTGACTGGGTGAAGATTTGTGCATTTGATATTTATCACCACATTCTTCTAAGTGAAGTGTCACATTGATAACAGATCTTGCTTCAAATCTTGCTTATGAAAACCAGGCCATGCATTTTTTAAGCCATTTTATTAAAGTCACAGATTTGGAAAGAATCAACAATCATGAGAGACCAATTTGGTAGCATATTTCTGTAATAATAAATCTTGTTGAAAACCAGTATTTATTTTCTAAGGTGAATTCATGCTCCCTATTATGGCTACTAAATTATTATTGTTGGAAAAATTAGTCAGAATTTACATTTGCATTTTCACAACTATTTATGACTGTTGCTTGTCATGGTGTCATACCAATAACATAGTTGCCCCTGACAATCAATGAATCATATCTGTTTAACAGTTACCACATGCAAAACACTGTACTCAGCACTTGGGAGAGTACAATATAACTGAGTCAGTTATTGGCAACCATTGAATTATGAGTGTTCTATCTTACCTATCTATCTTCCTGAATGGCATAATTTTAAATATCCTTATAATCATTCCTAAAAAAAAGATTTGATATTTAATATTTTTAATTGCACTTTTATTTTTGATGCTAAGCATTTTCTTCGGTATTTCATTTTTCTCATTTTCTTAGTATCCCATTTTAAATTAAGGGCATAATATACAAATTGACAGAACTTTCTTTAAAAAATATCCCCAAGTCTGCACCCCAAGACATGCGGGCTATGCTTTACCGCACAATTTCTCAAATAATACCCTCTATTCAAAACATTAAGCAATGATAATAAATGGACAAGTGTTAATTTCATCTATTTTTTTTCAGCTATTGCATTAAAGTATAATGCATTGGCTTTCTTTCAAAAGGATCATACCACAAAGTGTATGAGTACAGTTAACCACATAATAAAAGTGTTCATAGTGCCTCTTAAGGAGTCAGTGAAAGATTTTAAGGCAAGGAGACATATATGCTGAGTGATCCTTGAGAAGATTACCCATGCAGGTAATGTGTAGATTGCAGAGGGGAGAGGTGGGATATAGGAACCCCAGTTATGAGGCTAATGCCATAGTCTAGCTGTGTCAAGACCAGGGCTCTATCAAGTAGGTCACAGTTTGGATGTTGACGTGATGGCCCTGGGAGAAAAAAGCAGCAGTATTTGTCAGTAGACTGAATGGGAAAATGGAACCGTAGAAAAGAATCAAGGCTGACACCAAGATTGTGGGTTTCTAGGGAGAGGGAGAATGATGGGGTTACCGACTGAGGCAATGTCGCATCTTGGAAAGGATACATCTGGGTATCGAGTTGGCAGGACTCAGAATAATGGAATCCCTGAGAGTCTGCAGAGGTGGTCGCGGCCACAACTGCAAATTGATTGTAAAAGTTGCAACAAAGAAAAGCAATAACCAATTAATCAAGGCTTTCTGGGTGATTACCAGGACCTCCTGGTTAGCAGAGATCTGAGGCAATCCATCAGGAGAAATATCTGACAATACATCTGGCAATAGAAAGTCACAAAACCTTAAGCAGAACCTAACTGCAGTTCAGGGAAGGGGAATACTCCCAAAGCCCACCCAAAACCAATGAGCCGGAGTCCCTACAGCTCCTGCCTTTTGTCACAGAGCCCTGAGAGTCAAATGTGGGTCAACCACTCACTCAACTGTGAGGTGTCCCATGATTGGCCCAATATGAGCCAAAAGGAGCCTGATGAACTCTTGTCGGGAGGGAAGGAGATCACTGAGAGCCAAGAGTCATGGTAGCTTCTGATTGATTGGCTACCAAAGAGCCCCCCCCAACCCAGCCATGTCTGAGGAACTCAGAAACTGGGCCCCCATTTTACAAAGAACTTGGAAACTGAGCCCCTCATCTCCGAGGAGCTCAGAAACCACAGGAACAGAATGTTTAACCTCAAGGGCAGGCAGTTTAGCAAGCTACAGGGCCATGCCTAGGTGTTCCTTGTGGGGTCCTGAAATGGCCGCCTCTCTATCCAAAATGGAGTCAGTCATGTCAGGCTAACAGATGGGACAGTTAGAGGAAAAGTGGGTTTAGGGGACGAGATAAGGAGTTTGGTAAATGAGGAGTTAGCTGGGCATAGAAGTGGGGATTTCATGGAGGCAAGAGAAGATACAGGATTGCTGTTCAGATGAGAGGTCAGGGCTAGAGAGTTAGATTTTGGAGCCTCATGTATAGAAGTGGTAAGTGAAGCAATAGGGGGGTTGAACAAGAGAGTGTGTATAGAGGGAGCAGAGCAAAGGACCCAGGACAGCGCTTTGAAGATGTCCAGAGACAGAGGATGAGTGGTCAGAGAGAAGGAAAATCATATTATTAACAGTTCAGTGTGTATGCTCAGTAAGGGCAGAGAACATGTTTACTAATTCTGTTGTATTGCAGTCTCCCAAATATACAGGGTTTTGCACATAGTGAGCCCTCAATGAATACCGCAGATTGATCTATTGATTGATAGATTACCAACTTAAATAATTTCTCATTGAACACAGTGATGCTTAATTCTTCAAAACTCTTGTTTTATTTTAAGTGATGATAGATTAAAAACGCCCACATCTTCAGCTACCATTTTATTAGGTCACTCCCAAACCTTCCTCACTAACCCTGAACTCGCTCCTTCTGTGCAATTTCTTACTTCCTTCTGCCTCCAGGACATTGCTACCTGAATACCCAACTGGTACCTGAAGCTCATGTCCAGAGTGGAACTTCTCATCTTTCCTTCCAAATCCTCTCCTCTGCCTATGTTTTCCAGCATAGTTCGATTCCACCGACATACTTTCCACCTTTCAATACCACAATTATCTTCTACTCCTCCCTCTTCCAATCCCCATATTCAGTATATCACCAAATGCTATCACCAAATCCCTTCTTTCTCCACAGCGTTTCCAGAACGTACCCCTTCCATTTCATTTGAATGGCAACCACTCTGGTCCAGGCACTTGTCATATCCCAGTTTTACTATTGCATCAGCCCCCTCACTTATCGGCTATACTTCAATCTCTTGCTATAATAATAATGACATTTATTAAGCGCTTACTATGTGCAAAGCACTGTTCTAAGTGCTGGGGAGGTTACAAGGTGATCAGCGTGTCCCACAGAGGGCTCACAGTATTAATCCCCATTTTACAGTTGAGGTAACTGAGGCACAGAGAAGTTAAGTGACTTGCCCAAAGCCACACAGCTGACAGTTGGCAGACCCGGGATTTGAACCCATGACCTCTAACTCTAAAGCCCGGGCTCTTTCCACTAAGCCACACTGCTATCCTCTCTAGTCTAGATTGCACTCTGTTCCCCAGATTATTTTTCTAAAATATGTCTCTAGATCTTTTGTGACCCCTCAGAAGCCTCATTTCTCTTCACATTAAGCAGGAACATTGGAACATTTAATCAACCCTGTCCCCCTATTTATCCACTCTTTTCTCCCAATACACCGCTGTTCATACTCTTCCTCTTCTAAACATAACCTACACATTTTGCCTGGTTTGCTTCTCTCTTAGAATTGACTTCTTGCATCCACTCCACCACCTGCCAGGAGTTCCCTCTGCTTTTACATCTGATAGACCACTGCTTCAAAACTCTTCTGGAATTGTATCTTCTCTTGGAGACTTTCCCCAAATTGATTTCTCATGTGCCCTACTGGCATTTCTACACTCTCATGCCATCTAAGCATTTAGGTATTTACAAGGCCTATTACATGTACATACACATTGTTATAATTTGTTACTTCATCTTATTTCAAATTTCTTTTGTCATTTCTTTTAATGCTATTTGTTAAGCAGTTACTATGTGCCACAGGCACTGTCCTGAGTGGGGTCAATAATTGCAAGTTCCTTGAGGTCAGAAAGCCTGTCTAATCATTTTCTTGTATTCTCCTAAATGCAGTATCCAAGTTCCTTCCTCTGCTTACAGTAGAACTTCAATAAATATAATAATAAATTGTTGATATCTATAGATATCTATATCTAAATATATATACACTTGTTGCACTCAAGATCCCAGTGGGAATACAAATGTAAGGAAAGAGAGTTGAGGAAGTGTGACCTAGTGAGAAGCAGCATGGCCTAGTGGTTAGAGTATGGGCCTGGGATTTAAAAGGACCTAGGTTCTAATCCCAGATCCTCTACTTCACTTCTCTGTGCCTCAGTTACCGCATCTGTAAAATGGGGATGAAGACTGTGAGCCCATGTAGGACAGGGATTGTATTCACCCTGATTAGGTTGTATCTATCCCAGTGCTTAGAGTGCCTGAAACATAGTAACAAATATCAATGTTAACAAGCAACCGTTAAAAAAAATTCAAGTAAGAAATTCTTTCTCACAGTTCTTGATCCTGAATTTTCAGGGCTAGGCTCATCTATCATTGTCAAATCAGTCAGTAATATTTATTGAGCACTTACTGTGTGCAGAACCCTGTTGCAAGTGCTTGGGAGAGGACAGCACAATAGAGTTCCCTATCCACCAGTAGCTTACAGACTAGAAAGGACCTTACAGGAGATTTTGTCAGAGGACAATTTGTAGTCAGTATCATGAACATCAATTTTTTTTTTTTGTAAGGCAATACCACATGGGTTCTTAATCCTTAAAGTTTGCATAGAGTTTCAGGTGTTAACTGCAATTTTCATAAA
Organism: Tachyglossus aculeatus; assembly: GCF_015852505.1. Classification (NCBI taxonomy): domain Eukaryota; kingdom Metazoa; phylum Chordata; class Mammalia; order Monotremata; family Tachyglossidae; genus Tachyglossus; species Tachyglossus aculeatus. Next base: position 24,938,721 of record NC_052082.1, on the reverse strand, counting down.
TGTGGATAAGCAGCAGCCAGATATTTTTTGGCAGGGAATGAAGGGAAATTCTTTTCCCTTCCAAAACCCAGGAGGTGCAGTCTTGGGTCCTCTTTATCCCAAAGTGTTAAAATTTAGCTCATTTTCAGCCAAATTTGAACAATTTTGATTTGTCTCCTGAGGAAATTTTAGGCACCAAATACATCCCAATGTTGGCATAAAAATAACGTTCACATTATTGTAGCTTTCGTGTTCTTCAAGATCTCACTTATCGCTCTGTTCCACACCACAGAATAATAGCTATAATCCAAATGTGATTTGCAAAAGGAGTTCAGTACTTGATAATGGAGCTACATAGAATTGCTCCTGGTGACTCCAGATGATTTCCAAATCGACAGCAGTCATAGCAACAGGAAGACTTGTTTAATTTATAGGGAGAGTAAAACATGATGCGTTTGGTCTAAGCACATGTAACCAGGCTTAGGTATTTATAAGTCAAAATTGAATACCATACGGAAACATAATGACAAATAACAAGTGGGAAGAAGGAAGAATAGGGTTAGGAAGAGAGATGGAGAAATAGTACTTCCCCTCTTGTGTTTTCAAAAAGTCATTTTTGACTGATAGTCTTCCAAGCATCTATTGCCCACACCTATCTTTTCCCTGAAAGAATCCAATTCACAAAAGGTTCTAGGAAATATAATCCCAGAACAAAAAGATTACTTGAAAAAACTTCCTTCCCTTTTTGTTTAGACATAGATTTGACTCCCATATTATATTTGAATATTTACGTGACCAAGCTTGCCAATAGCTATATCCCATGGCACAATAATAACATTACTTATGTAAGAACCGTATATTCTGCAGATGAAGTCTGCTTCTGGGAGTCCAGTTCTGTTTAAGTAATTCCCAAATTAGAAAGATGAGTATTGTTGTTCTATAGTGGAAGCTTTATGCCATGTTAGAATTACACAGCTCCATTAGCTTTTAGGTAGGACTAAATTATGCTAATAGATTTTGCCCATTAAAATATAGCTAAAAGATTATAACACCTGGCAAAGCAAGGCAGTGACAAAAATAATTAAAATGCATGTTTGCATCTAAAACCCTCCTGACCATCATCATTTCCCTAGTAGCAATTTTCCCTCTATTTAAATTAGTTGTTTTATCACTGTAACATAATTTAAAGTCACTGAAAACTCATTATTTATAAAAGAATAATTATGAAGATGGCACAAGTAATCAAATGTTATTCTAAATATCAACTGAGTAAAGTAACACAAGCCTTGGGAATGTCAGGGAAAATTAAGGGTAATATTTAGCGAGTAATTTTTTTATTTTGCGTCATTTGTTTCCATGCATGGCTGTTTTCTTAGGAATGTCGTGACTTGGTGGTAGTAAATTAGTTTATAACGTAGCATGTCAGTTCGGTTAACAGTGGCCTAGGATCCTAGTTCATCATTCTTGGTAGCATATTTTTGCACAGGTTTTTCAATGGAGTTTAGGGCCACATAACTTTTAAAATATTACACTGTAAATTACACTGTATTCATCCACTAGTGTAATTATTATTGCATTTTTTAAAAAAAACTGAATTAATTCAATCCAGATAAAAGAAACCTGCAATATTTAAAGATCCCGGCATTTTAGTTCTTGCTCTTGACAGAAAACATCCTCCTGACTAGAAGAATGATGGAAAGACAGCAGGAGCTGAACCAGATGTGTCTTAACACCACAGCCCTGTTCTGAACACAACTCTTCTTAACTTATTAACACCATAACATGAAAGCTGTAAAAAAAAAACTACATCCAAGACAATGTACAATAGTAGGAAGTTTATAGTTGTACAATATATCTTACTGGCTAAAGGGCCAGGCAAATTTGATACATTTTTTTTCATCCTGGGATATCATTTTTTGTTTATAAAAGTCCTTTGTTTAACAAACACAGAACAATCAGTGTGTTATACATATAAAAGTAGATTAGTCATTTCTGTTAATGCCAACAAAGACTGGGTGAAAGTTACTGAATGTATTTCTGACATTCTGAAGCTGGAGAAACTTGGCATGTTATAATAATAATAATAATAATAATAATTATTATTATGATATTTGTTAAGCAATTTCTATGTGACAGGTACTGTGCTAAGTGCTAGGGTAGATACAAAATAAAATGGAGTCAAACACAAACCCTGTCACATTCATTCATTCAATCAGTCGTATTTATTGAGCACTTACTGTGTACAGAGCACTTGGGAAGTACAAAAAATGGGATTTGTTAAGCGCTTACTGTGTGCAAAGCACTGTTCTAAGTGCTGGGAGGAATATAAGGTAATCAGGTTGTGCCACATGGGGCTCACAGTCTTAATCCCCATTTTACAGATGAGGTAACTGAGGCTCAAAGAAGTTAAGCGACTTGCCCAAGGTCACACAGCAGACGTGGCAGAGCCGGGATTAGAACCCATGACCTCTGACTCCTAAGCCCGTGCTCTTTCCACTGAGCCGCACTGGTGATAGCGTACTATTGGTGGTTAAGCTTCTTCTCCCCCTCTTTCCACATTCACATCAATAGCCTGTTATTTCTTACCAACATCATACATATCTTCAGGATCTTTCCATTTAGAAACTATATGTATCCCTTCAAAGAAATCTCACCCCTTTGTACGTGCTGCATGCATAGAAATGTTCCTAATGCTATCAAGGGCAGAAAAAGTCTCTTATATACTTAACTAAGGCAGATTTGAGTGCAAAGCAAATGCTTTTGCTGTATGCTTTGTGATTGGAGATGAAAAAAACAATCAAATAGCACTTTCTTCAGCCAAAGGCAGCTTCATTCAGATTTCTGTTTATTTGTTACCTGATTAATGCATAAAGGATGCCTGCAACATTATTGAGAACCCTGACTTGAGGAGGATCTCTGGTTGCCAGGGAGATGTGTGGATCTGAGTAACTACAAATGGGGAGTAATCCTTTTCCCCATGAGCTTTCTCTAACCAGCCAGAGGAAGGGGAGAGTGGGCTAGTGCCCAAATGAATCCCCTATCTTCAGGAAGACATCTGGGTATGAGATAAGGGATGGTAGCAGCAATAGGGGTCTGGGATTTGGGGCTCAGTAGGAACAAATGTCATTTGTCTGACCCAGGAAGGAAAATTCTGAAGGGCTTTAGGATCTAGAAAAGGCTAACATGTTTTCAGGCACTCCTAAAGTAGTGCCAGGTGTTACTTCAAGCTGGGTTCAGGGCTGAGGAACCCCCAAACCATAACATATCGGTTTGTATCTATTCATTTCTTAAACCAATTTAATTCTGGTCTGTAAAACCAGAAACAAGTGCTAAACTTATTTTCTTTAGGTGGAGACCTAGTTTGGTTCCAAATTCCACTGTCTGTACTTGAAATGTAGTTGAAAATAGAGGCATATTAAGTTACCTCTAAAATCTCCAAGTTTTTCATTCACGTGATCAAAATGATTTATTCTAGATTGAAGTCTTCAAAGAGTAAATGCATGGTGAAGATGAAATGAACACATTTAGTTTTGAAGGGCATTAGCTGTATACCACAGCATCTTGAACTGCGATTAATGAAGTATAAGGATGAGGCATCTGTCATAATTGGTTGATAAATTAGTGTCTTCCAACACCAAATATTAGCTTTGACTTTATGCTTTCTAAACCTTAAAATGATTATGTACAGAGAGTAATGCTTGCTATTCAAAGATCAGTGAAGTTGAATGAAACTTCTTTTTCTCTGTAACCAGTTGGGTCAACACATATATACATCTGTATTCAAAGACAGGGTATTCGTTGTGAATGTCTTTCAAATCAATTAGCATTGCCTAGCGGAAAGAGCATGGCCGTGGGAGTCAGAGGATCTGGATTCTAATCCTGGCTCCACCTCTTATCTGCTATGTGACCTTGGGCAAGTAACTTCACTTCTCTGTGCTTCAGTTACCTCATATGTAAAATAAGGATTAAGACCAGGAACCCAAGTGGGACAGGGACTGTGTCCAACCTGATTTGTTTGCCAGCACTTAGTATAGTGCCTGGCAAACAGTAAGCACTTAACAAATATACAACTGTTATTAAGTCTATTTCAAAATTTTGATTTTCCCTTCCCTGTTTGCTTGAGCCCTAATAACTATGAGTTAATCAAAGTTAACTCTTCCTTGACCCCACAGTTATAGCCCCATCTCCTTCCTATCATTCCTCTCCAAACTCTTTGATCAAGTTGTTCACACTCACGGCCTCCTCTTCCTCACCTCCAAGTTACTCCTTTATTCCCTCTGATCTGGCTTCTACCCCCTTAACTCCACCGAAACCGCTTCGTCGAAGGTCACCAATGATTTCCTTCTTGCCAAATCCAATGGCCTCCACTCCATCCTAATCCTCTTCAACCTCTCACTTGCCTTTGACACTGTAACCACCCCACTTTTCCTGGAAACATTATGCAACCTTGACTTCGCCAACAATTACCTCTCCTGGTTCCCTTTTTCTCCAGCCATTCCTTCTCAGCTTCTTTCAAGGGTCCCTATTCTGCTTCCCACCTCCTAAATGTGGGGGTCTCTCAAACCTCAGTTACATGTCCCCTTCTGTTCTTCATCTTCACCCACTCCTTTGGAGAACTCAGTCACTCATGTGGCTTTAACTACCATCTCTATACGGATGATTCCCAAATCTACATCTTCAGCCCTGATCTTTTTCCTGCAGTCTCCGATTTACCCTCTACACTTCACTCCTCTAACGTCAACCTACTCACTGTATTTTGATCTCACCTATCTCACAGCTGACCTCTCACTTACTTCCCACCTCTGGCTTAGAACACCCTCCCTCATATCCGACGGACAATGACTCTTCCCACCTTCAAAGCCTTATTGAAGGCACATCTCCTCCAAACGACCTCCCCTTTCCTCATAGCTTTTCATCCTCACAACGTGTCCTTACAGTAGGTACTGATGTTCAGGAATGACTATCCCCAGTTTAAAGGTAAGGAAACTGAAGCACAGAGACACTAAGTGACTTTCCCCAGCATCACATAGAAGACAAGTGAGAGAGGCGAGATTTAAACCTAGAATTCCTGACTCCTAATCCTGAGCGCTTTCCACTAGGCTGTGAGTATAACTCTGATTACAGGTAGTGTAGCTGATTTGTAATTTAAGGCTCATTAGAACTCAGTACTGAGTCATACTAGAACTGAGTCATACTAGAACTGAGTCTTCCCTTCTAGAGTGTAAACTCATTTTGGGCAGGGAATGTCTTGTATTATACTCCTAAGGGCTTAGTACAGTGCTCTGCACATTGTAACCACTCAATAAATACCACTGATGGATTGAAATTCTATTTTGCTCTAAACAGCATGTTTGCGGAACACTTCAATTATTTATCCATAAAAATAAATCTCATTATATGGGAAAAAGGAACAACTGGGTGAAACAATAGTTTGGCTTCAGTCACACGACTGCAAAGTTGCATAAACCCAGTCTCTTCAGAGTTTTCCAAGAAAATCAGAATTGAGGATTTTTTCTTAGTGTTCCAGGTAGAAAATGGTGTTATTGCTTCTAGGGTAAAAACTGCCATTTACACACCTGTAAGGAATATGGATTGTTAGCCTCAGAGACAGGATCAGCAAGTGACCCACATTCATCCCCAGATTGTCTTGGAAGCAGAAGTTTCATGAGCTAGGGGCCACTATCTGGTACCAAACTAGAATTCAAACTGACCATCTGGTACTCAGAGCAATTCAGAGATAAACTGACCAAGATCCATCTGCAAAGGCACAGGAATCATGGCTGAACCAGATTTCCAGACAGAATAATTGCCAAACGGTCCTATAAAAGCAGTATAATAGTTTAAACCACTCAGGTTTAAACTGTAAATGCAAAGCTTGTTTGCCTGAATCGAAGGCCTCTCACTAAGTTCTCGGTCACATGGATAGCTGAGGACTTTTGCTTGGATAAGTGGGTGTAACGTTTAACTCGAATAGTCTCGAATTACGTTGCCATTTTACTACAGGTACTGACTAAGCAAAGAGAAATACCTTACCATGTGGGGCATTTTTTCTAACTGGGTTCTGGGGAGAAGTTATGAAAGAGTGGAGTAGCACACCAAGCTAACTGAGGCTTTTTCCAAATTTCTCTAAAAGGAAAACTCCATTTGCCTGCAGGAGGGAAGCCAAGCCTATCAGCTGCATGGCTTAGTGGAAAGAGTGTGGGTTTGGGAGTCAGTGGACATGGGTTTTAATCCCGGCTAAGCCACTTGTCAGCTGCGTGACCTTGGGCAAGCCACTTAACTTCTCTGAGCCTCAGTTACCTCGTCTGTAAAATGGGGATTAAGACAGTGAGCCCCACTTGGGACAACTCTATTACCTTGTATCTACCCCAGCTTTTAGAACAGTGTTTGGCACCTAGTATGCACTTAACAAGTACCATTTTTATTGGTATTGTTGTCTTGTGGGTGGAATAAGTGAAACCAGACCCTGGTACACCCTGGGTTTTGTAGTTCTTTATGTCCTTTCCTCCTCTGCAATTTTCTTGTGAGGCCTTTCCTGGCCTGCTTGACCTGGATTTCAAGCATACTGCTTTGGCTGTGACCTAACCATCTAACAGAAATGCAACTTCTCTGTCCTTCTCTTCCAGCTATACATGCATATGCTTGCTCGCTCTCTCTCTCTCTCTCTCTCTCTCTCTCTCTCTCTCTCTCTCTCTCTCATTTATTACTGAATGCCCATGCTTAAGGCATATGTCAATATTCTGTGATTAAGATTTGTTTTATGGGGATAGCAAACAATTGATTTTTCAAAATGAAATTAAAAAGCTCGACTAGGATATGATTATAATTCACTTCCCAGTCTAATTTTATTTGTATTTTTCAAGTGGTGAATTTACCCTTCTTGTCATCCATCATTCTAATTACCTCCCATACCCTCACTGTGACCCAAGGCCAAGTCAGTATGTCCGTGTTTTCAAAGTTTGAGTGTTGTACTGATGAAATTTTACCAGAAGTGTGTAAACTTAATATACCTTTCAGAGTGGGCGTATATTTTGAAGAATGTTTTCACTGACCACCCCAATTACTTATATATATATAAGTAATATATATATATAGTTATATATATATAACTATATATATATATATATATATAGTTTCATTCATTTTCCATTGGGTAGGATAGGTTTGTATGATTTTTTCAGAAGGGGAAAGCATTTGAGTCTCAGATAATAATAATAATGATGACATTTATTAAGTGCTTACTATGTGCAAAGCACTGTTCTAAGCACTGGGGAGGTTACAAGGTGATCAGGTTGTCCCACACGGGGCTCACAGTCTTAATCCCCATTTTACAGATGAGGTAACTGAGGCACAGAGAAGTTAAGTGACTTGCCCAAAGTCACACAGCCGACAATTGGCAGAGCTGGGATTTGAACCCATGACCTCTGACTCCAAAGCCCGTGCTCTTTCCACTGAGCCACGCTGAGCCATGCTGCTTCAGATGGGTTGAATGTGTTGCTTAGCAGGCAGTAGTGAACCAGAATGAAAAGGCTGAATGTCGAATTTAGTTCTCAACCCCAGACTTTTAAATTTGAGAAAAAAATCAGATTCTCCAGCTTTTCTGGGCGTGTTGCACTGTTCTGTCCCCTGGCAAATCCAATGGCCATTTGGGTGAGGAAGATAGATGCTCATATAAATAGCAGTAATTCAGGGAAAAATTATTTGTCAATTCTATTGGCAGTAGTATCAGGACTCACCTGGCTCACTGGGAACTTGCTAATGCTCACACTCTCTGGGAATCTGCATTAGATGACCCTATCTAAGAAGCAATTTAAACTTGATATTGCAGAAAAACGTATTTTCCCATAATGACAAGGGGAGTCTGAAAACCACCTAGTTAAGCTTCATGATTTTCATTGTATTTTTAGATTACAGAATAGCTAGTATTGAAAGACACAATTTAAATGTTCGGTATGAATGGGTCTACCGTTACTGTTTTATATTTAATTTGGCCACAAGAACTTTGGTTTGGATTAGAAATTTCCATTGAATGAAATGATTCTATCAATAAGCCATCATTAGACATCTTGGAAATAGTTTTGCGATACGTTGCAGGGATCTAGACTTTTCCTAATAGTTTAGTTCTAGAAATGCACCTCTGATTAAGGGAATGCTATCTTGCAACAAGGTAGCTAAGGTTTTTTGAGGGGTGGAGGTTTGGTTTTCATTTGGAAGCAACTGTAAAATAGTCAAATCAGAAAATATTAGTTGATATAATGCAATTCAGTTCATGAAAGGATCAGCTTACATTTTTGGACCTGCTATTTGGGGTATTATTTATTTGTTATAAGTGGTAGGCATTTCTCTAATAAAGATAGAATGGAATGTGTTTATAGAGACCTCAGATGTGCAATTTAACTTTTAAATGATCTATTTTTAATCACTGCGCTTCCATGGGGGAATCCCGTATTACCTCTCCATTTCTCTTCGTTTAGAAATAAGCTTATTTGCAATTCAAATTGCATTTGGTTTTGCTATTACAGCTGCAAGGGCAACACAGTCGGTCGAAAGCATTTTCTGTGAAGATATTGAACTTGAAAGCAGCTGATTTTAGAAGTTGCTCAGGTTTTCTGACTTTTCTCCATTCTGAATCCCCCCTCTTTATTATCGCCGTAGAATTTTTCCGAGAACTCCTGGAGAATGCAGAAAGGTCTTTGAATGACATGTTTGTCCGGACCTACGGAATGCTGTACATGCAGAATTCAGAGGTGTTTCAGGACCTCTTCACAGAACTCAAACGGTACTACACAGGAGGCAATGTGAACTTGGAAGAGATGTTGAATGACTTTTGGGCCCGCCTGTTGGAGCGAATGTTCCAGCTCATAAACCCTCAGTATCACTTCAGTGAAGACTACCTGGAGTGTGTGAGCAAATATACAGACCAGCTCAAACCATTTGGGGATGTTCCCAGGAAACTAAAGGTCCAAATCACAAGAGCCTTCATTGCCGCTCGAACCTTCGTCCAGGGGCTGACAGTGGGCAGGGAAGTTGCGAACCGAGTTTCCAAGGTAATTGAAAACAAACTACTATATTTTTTCTTGGCTTTAGAGTTCATATTTTTTCTTGAGATTGCTTTTCTTTTTTGCACGTGGGCCTATACTTTAATACTTACAGCATATCCAGCATTGCTTCTAGACGTGAACTTTGTCGCTAAGTTTCGTTCTCTTTGGGGAAGTGCTTTTGGGTGATAGCAATATTAGAGAGAGTTCTATATTGTTTAACGCGTAATGTAAGTGTAGATCAGCGCTGTACCGTGGCAGCATTTATCACATAACATGCAAAAACAAGTGTCTCTTACAACAAAAATAAGATGACATTTATGATTGAGGATATAAGGATGACAAATGTACGTGCCACTGTTCCTTCAGCTACTGAAGATCCCCCCAGAAAATGAGAAGGTGGCAGTCTTCATTAGAGCTGCAAATGATTGACAACTCGTGTTAGGAAATCCAGCATATGGTATTCCTTTCATCTCTATCAACTTTGTCTATGAAGTGTAATTTCATAGTGGTGAGAGAAAAAGCCTAATTCTGACATCTTCAGAGGTGCAGCTAGGGAAGAATGGTAAATCTAGATTTTCAATTTAGGCTTAGTATTTGGTTTTCTGATTCAGGTGGGCATGCATTTAAAAAAATACCAAGAATTCTTCCCGCTACACTCCAAATCATCTTGTTCTTCATAATGTTATTAGCTGGTCCCTATGGATGAAGTCAGAGATCAGAGAGATATAGAGAGAAAGAAGAGGTAAAAAAGAGGATGAATTGAGCTAAATTCCTTAAGAATGAGCTCCTACTCTTTCACTTGCATTTGCAAGACAGGATTTGATGAATTTCATCAATGACAAGTTGGGGTAGTTGGAAAATTACAAGGATCTGAACTTCCCCAGTAGGCTGTAGGTTTTTAAATCCTTAAGCCTCTTTAAAATCCAATACCATTAGTGCACTAAATGAACTGGAGCAGTTAAGAATCCACTTCTCTCCCTTTTTTTTTTTTCCTAAGAAGAGTTAGGCTTACTCTCTCATCCGGCTTCTGGGGGCTGATGAACAGAATCAATCAGTTTTGTTCACTGAGCACTTACTGTGTGCAGAACATTGTACTGAGCACTTGGGAACTGTGCTGAGCTGAAGGGAAACTGAATTTATTCCAGTGAGCACTTATTAAGTGTTTACAACGAGCTAAGTACTAGGGCAGATATAAGATAATCAGAAAGTCTCACCCTCTAAAATGATGGGAAAGCAGATTATATCTACATTTTAACTGAGTAACTCAAGAAGGGAATGGAGGCACAGAGAGTTTAAATGGCTAAATGGTTCAAAGGTCACACAGTGAGATCTCAGAGAAGCAGCATGGCTCAGTGGAAAGAGCCCGGGCTTTGGAGTCAGAGGTCATGGGCTCAAATCCCGGCTCCACCAACTGTCACTTGTGTGACTTTGGGCAAGTCACTTAACTTCTCTGTGCTTGTTACCTCATCTGTAAAATGGGGATTAAGACTGTGAGCCCCCTGTGGGACAACCTGATCACCTTGTAACCTCCCCAGCACTTAGAGCAGTGCTTTGCACATAGTAAGCGCTTAATAAATGTCATCAAAAAAAGAGCAAGTGAAGGATATGGAATTCTTCTTCTTATTGTGTGATTTGTTAAGGGCTTCCTATATGCCAAGCACTGTACTAAAAGCTGGAGTAGAAACAAATAATCAAATCAGATGCAGTCCCTATCCCACAGTATTGAACAGAGATCTCCTGAACCCCAAATTCATGCCCTTTTCCCAGCTCCATGTTTGAACCAGGTGAGTGTCTGATTCAAGCAGAAAATGACTTTGAGGACAGTACTGCCCCATATTTTCCCTTGCTCCTATCTCTGCAGGGGAGCTCTTAGAACCATAGTGACAAAGAGTCAGAGAGAAAGCAGCCAAACTCCTGAGATAAAAGGAAAATCACCTTCAACACATTTTTACCACTCCAATATGCAAAACACTCACATATCTAGCTCATAGCTCAACATCCTTGCTCTAAATGTAGGGAGAGAGATGTAATCTCCCTCCTCCCAATTTCTCCCTTACTATCACTAACATTTTGGTAAGGATCTCTTCAGGGGCTTGACTAGTTATTACTGTTGTGGGGTGAGCGTTATCTGACCTTAAATATAATGCATTGCATTTTTTTTAATTTTTACATGTCTTGTCCTTAAATGGCAGACAGTTATTGTCTGGAAAAATGTATGTCTTCTGCCTTGACATTTAACTGAGCTTCTAAGCCTGGTTTAACAAACACCCTGAAAGTTGTTTGCATTAAAGAAAAATAAAAGGTGATAGATTAAAAAAACATAACTTTCGTATCCAGAGAAGGTCATATTTGATCAAAGGTTACAGCCAAGTACTGCCATTTTACCTCACAGTTGTGACAAAGGGCAGTTCTATGGTTGTCTTTCCCACAAGTATTGATTTCCAACGTGCTTTCAAAACTGACCTGCTTGGAACTCTCTGGCATGATCTCATACTTGCCGTATATGATTTTCTTAACAGTGAATCAGTCAGTGTCAGTAAATAGTTAAGGGTCAGGCTCGCTGATGTTAGACACTGCAAAATAAGAGGAGTTACTTCTTCTGGGAACCCATTTTAGTTTCTGAGTATAAAGGGGAGACAATTATCTACTGATATCTGAAGAAAGATGAGTAAAATTTCCTAAGAAATTCTTTCTAAAGGAGCTCCAGCAGCCAGAATAATGAGAGTTAATCCCTGTATTAAAATGTTCAAGAAAGAAAGCAGAGTCCCCAAGAAAGGGAAACAAAGGAAGTTTGGTCCAAAGGAAGAGGAGCAGGGATGTTCATGTTACTTAAATGCTAGGATTTCCTTCCAGGGCAAGAAGCAAAACAAGGTCCTCCAGTCCCATCAGAACTCATTAGTGCTCTCAGTCATTTCATGAAGACTTCTCTGGCTGTGACCTAGAACCAGTTTTTCTGGTCACAAAAGTTGGCTCGTGCTCTCTTTGCAGTTCACGCCTGCTCTTGTCTTCATTTAAGGGTTCACAAGTGATCACAGTTCTTGGAAGCAAAGTTGTTGTGGCTCTATCCTGGGCAAACAGCCCAGAAATTTATGTGCACACAATAATAAAAACCATAGTATTTTCTAAACACATATTATATGCCAAACCCTGGAATAGATGCAGTATAATCAGATCAGACACATTCCCTGCCCCACACGGGGCTCACAGTCTATGCGGGAGGGAGAATGGATATTTCATCCCCATTTCATACTTGGGGAAACAGAGGCACAGAGAAGACTTGCCCAAGGTCACACAGCAGGCAATTGGCAGAGTTGGTTTTAGATGAACCCCTCCTGACTGTCAGTATTGTACTCTCACAAGGCTTATATGTTCAGCAGGTTGGATCCAGATGAATCTGAATAGCCTCCTGTCTTTGGCCTTGGCAAACTCTCTTGTGAGGGAAAGAAGAACAAAGCAAAAACAAACAAACAAACAAAAAAACCCAAAACTTGAAATGTTTGTGTTGAGGGGCAGGATCTATGTTTGACAGAGAGAAGGGCCGTACAAAATAGCTCAGAAACTGCTCAGAAAGAGACAGTTAGTTTTACTTTTCAGTTTGAGAGAGAGATAGATTGTCTTACTGTCCCACAAGGAATCAATATAACTCATTAGATGGTGGTGGGAGGACTGAATTAATATACAGACATGATCGTATTATATTGTGAGTCCCTTGAGGGACAGGTGTCTAATCGCCACCTGGGTACTCTTGCCCATTGCTATGTACAATACATTGCATACAATAAGCATTTAATAAATACTATTACTGCTGTTGCTATTAGTAATAATAATAATAATTTTGGTACTTGTTAGGCGCTTACTATGTGCCAAGCACTGTTCTAAGTGCTGGGGTAGATACAAGGTAATCATGTTGTCCCACATGGGGCTCACAGTCTCAACCCCCATTTTACAGATGAGGTAACCGAGGCCCAAAAAAGTTAAGTGACTTGCCCAAGGTCACACAGCAGACAAGTGACGGAGTCTGGATTAGAACCTACGACCTCTGGCTCTCAAGCCCGTGTTCTTGCCACTAGGCTACCTGTCAGGTAGAAATCTGGATCACTAAAGGATTTGGTTTGAATGAGGGTGGGTTGGAATGATCCAGGCAGTGAAGAAAATGAACCTTAAGGCAGATCTCAGTCTCTCGGGCAGTGGAGGTGGGAGAGAGAAGGAACAGCTGAACGACAGGTCAGAGGATATAGCAATCCCCGAGGCCCAGCCTCTGTGTCTGTGTCTGCCTATTGCCCCGGCTCTACTTCACAGAAACCAAAAGTGCCAATCAAAAAGAACAAGAGAGGAGAAGTGGTTTTTCAAATAATTTCAATGTTTTCATTGACAAGCCTTGGTTCCATTAATGCCTGCCAGCTGCTCTCCTTCTACCTCGGTCAGAATTGGACTTACCTCTGCCTCAGGAACAACCAAGACAGACAGTGTTATCGTCTTGTGCACCAAAATATTCCGGAGCCTGATTGGGGTTGAAAGAAAGAAAATGGGGAAGAGTATGTCAAAATTAATTAAAATGGCATAAGAACCTTACTTATGAAAATGTGAATTAATCGTATTTATTGTGCACTTACTCTCTGCAAGGCGCTGTACTGAGTGCTTGGGAGAGTACACAATAACAGAGTTGGTAGGGCCTCTACACACCATGACCTTACAGTCTAAAGGAGGAGCTTAGAACATGGAGGACAAGGCAAATTTGGGATTTGGGGGAGTTTGTAACTTTCCAAAGTCCTAACAGTGCAACTGCCTACATTGCATTTAATTAGCTGAACTAAATAAATGAATCTTTCTTTGAGAACCCCGGTCACAGGTCTGGACATCAACTCCTATTCCTAGCCAAACTGTTGTGATTTAGAGCTTCCCTGGCTAATTTTGGAGAAAGTGGGCTGGGGACATACAAAAATTAATAAGGATTTTTAGGACGTTACCTTTCCCCTTCAGAAGATCTCTAACAAAAGTGACCGGTCCTCGACTGTGTTTGTCGTGTAGCTAGAAATGTGACAATGAGACACTGCTGTGTTATCAGTGTTTTTGAGTAAAGTGATTAAGCAGGCGCTTGTACTTGAGTAAACAACTGGATATTAGAAATAATTTATCACCAAATCTGATCAAGTGAAGGCAGTGATATGAGTTGATTTAGGCTTCTCCTGTTCATGATAGAACATCCTTTATACTATTTTTCAATAGTCTTATTGGTTTAAAGCCCCCAGGACTAGAAGTGATACAATGTTTCTATTTAGCTATGGGTCTTGGGGAATGGGTTTAGTTATGAAATGGGATAATTTATTGCTGACTATTATAGTATGGATTTTTTTAGTTTGTGCCTCCTAGTGGTGCGCCGTCTGTGTTTTAATTAGGTCATGTTGCCAAAGTGATTTGAAAGTGAAAATCACTAAACAAGTGGGCAGTATGATCAATTTGGGTCTCAGCGATTTGAACCCTTTTGAGTTTTTTTTCCTGTAGTGCAATACACAAGGCTTCCCATAAGTACAAGTATGTCCCCATACGTAAATGTATAAATCAATATCCTTAGTCTTAAAGATGAAAGTTTTCAACAATATGTGCTTAGATATGATGATTTCTTGCTTATCTTGTGCATGTGAATGTTGTCTTTTGTTGTTTTGTTGTCCTGTTGCATTTGCTACCTGCTGTCCCAGTGTTGCTTTTATTCTGCCTCTGAGTATCATAATATATTTGACTCTCTTGCAATAAATGGTGTAACTCATTTCTACTTTCCACATATTGGAAGTGCCTGGCCTTCAAAGCAGACTCCGAACAGTCCATTGCTAGACCACATTTTCTGAGTTTTTTCCTCTGCTATATCAGTATAATTTTTCTTCTGTCCCATCTTTTAATTATTCCCTGATTTCAGGTCATTATATACCCCCTTCTTTCCTGATTCTACTTGCCCGTGTTCCATCTATGTATGGCATGGCACAGTTTCCCACATTCCTATAGGGCTGTGTGTCATTTGATTTTAAATATGGCTTTTCAGATGACCCTGATGAAGATGTCGAGGACATTAGCTGTGGAAATTAGGGCAGACTACCAGATGGGTTCCTTTGCCTTTTGATATCTTAAATCTACTGTCATTCTGGACTTTCAGTTGACTGAAGCTCAGTGTCATAGTCACATTTTGTCAGTTTCCCATATGACATACTGGCCTTCCTTTAATTGGTTTTCTGCTTTTTAAAATTAGTTAGAACATTTCACTGGTTTAGTAGACCAGTGCAAACAGGCAATTCTGTATTCCCAGTTGTACATAAGGCTGAATGCTGCTGCCCAGATCCTGGACTTGGGTTCTAATCCTGGCTCCACCACTTGTCCGCTGGGTGCCTCAGTTACCTCATCATTTGTTAGTTGGGGTTGAAGACTGTGAGCTCCATGTGGGATGTGGACCATGTTCAACCTGATTAACTTATATCTACCCCCCATGTTTAAAACTTTACCTGGCTTATAGTAAGCGCTTAACATAGGCCATAAAAAGGAATATACTCATAGTTAAAATTAATCTTTCAGTGGAATTTCAACCCTATTAAAGAAATTATGTCTTTATCCACTTGATAGTAGTGGATAAAGAAAAGGTTAATAGGTCCTACCATCCAGGGCCTAAGGCTAGTATATTTCAGTTCTTCACTGGGGAGGATGTCTCTCTGAAGGGTTCAAAAATCTTAGGTTGGCAGGCTTAATCTGCTGATTGAACTGGAATGTTCCAGCAACCTACGCACCTTTTGATATCTTGATCCTTTGTTAAGAAAAGAGCAGAAAGAGGCAAGTGGCCAGGACAGATCAGAGATGGCCCCAACGATTCTCGAGTTAGATTCAACTCTTGGCCACCTGCATTGTCAGTCTTAGATAAAGGGCATTAGAACAGCGCATCTTCATGTTAAAAATTATGTAACTCATTCTGTTGTTGTATTTATTCATGAGCTAGTCACTAAGATTTGCATTTCTTAAAAAAATATAGTATGAGAAGCAGAGTGGCCTAGTGGATAAAGCACAGACCCGGGAGTCAGAAAGACTTCTCATTTCATCTCTGCCACTGGTCTTGTGTGTGACCTTGGGCAAGCCACGTAACTTCTCTGCCTCAGTTACCTCATCTGTAAAATGGGGATTAAGATTGTGATCCCCATGTGGACATAGACTATGCCCAATGTGACTAACTTGTATCTAACAGAACAGAAACTCTTTATTAATAATAATGATAATAATAATAATAATAATAATAATAATGGTATTTAGTGCTTACTATGTGCAAAGCACTGTTCTAAGCGCTGGGAAGGTTACAAGGTGATCAGGTTGTCCCACGGGGGGCTCACAGTCTTAATCCCCATTTTACAGGTGAGGTAACTGAGGCATAGAGAAGTTAAGTGACTTGCCCAAAGTCATACAGCTGACAATTGGCAGAGCCGGGATTTGAACCCCTGACCTTTGACTCCAAAGCCCAGGCTCTTTCCACTGAGCCACACTGCTTCTCTACCACCAGCTTTAAGGCACTCAATCAATCACCTTGCTCCGTCTTATCTCGCCTCACTAATCTCCTATTAGAGTCCAGCCCGTGCACTCTACTCCTCTTGTTCCAGTTTACTCACTGTGCCCCCATCTCGTCTGTCTCACCACCGACCTCTTTCCCACGTCCACCCGCAGACCTGGAACACACTCCCGCTCCATATATACCAGACAACTACCCTCTCCACCTTCAAAACATCGTTAAGGTCACATCTTCTCCCAGAGGCCCTCCATGATTAAGTTCTCCTTTTCAATGGTATTTGTTAACCACTTACTATGTGCCAAGCACTGAGAACTGTTCTAAGCTCTTTTCCTTGGCCCGCTCTCCCTTCTGCATCATCTATGCACTTGGATCTGTGACCTTTGGACATTTGCTATTTGCCCCATCCCCACAACACTTAAGCACATATCTTTAAATTATAGCCTATAAATTACTCATTCATATTAATGTTTATTTCCCCCCTAGACTGTAAGCTGGTTATGGGCAAGGAAAGTGTCTGGTAATTCTGTTGTATTAATAATTATGGTATTTGTTAAGTACTTACTCTGTGCCAAGCACTTTTCTAAGTGCTATAGTAGGTACAAGTAGATACAACCAGGATGTCCCACAGTCTTAATCCCCATTTTATGGATGAGGTAACTGAGGCACAGAGAAGTTAAGCAGCTTGCCCAAGGTCACTCAGCAGACAAGTGGTGGAGTAGGGATTAGAATCCATGGCCTCTGACTCCCAAGCCCGTGCTCTTTCCACTAAGCAACACTGCTTCTCTTGTTTGTATTGTACCCTCCCAAGCGCTTAGTACAGTGCTGTGAACATTGTAACCCCTCAATAAATATGATGTATTGATTTTGTATCTACCCCAGCACTTAGTACAGTGTCTCACAATATAATAGGTGCTTAGCAAATACTATTTAAAAAACTCTGATTTACAAAGGTGTATTTCTGATAACTCAGTGCAATGAGGTATCTTTGACATGTTTGGTCAATATAAACTTTACCACAGTGTTTTGACTTTTGCTTATAATTTTGGTAGAAAATGGAATGAAAGAAATATGTAAAATATATCAAAAAATAGGAATCACAGATTTAATTTTGTGTTAATTTTGTGTACTCTTAAATGCACAAATGGGGACCTTCAAAAAACTGAAGGGCAAGCCATTAAAAATAAATAGCTTTATCTGAATTAGAAGTTTCAATAATTACTCATTTTTAATGAAAATCATTTAAATATCCAAGTAAGGGGTAGCCCTGGATCAAGACCATAGTGTCATCAGCAGGAGGGTAGTTGAATGAATTTAGTTATGGAATAACTGTGTGTACTAAATGACATTCATTTACAAGTGGCCTCTTATTCATTCTTCATTTCTATTCTTCTTGCTTCTATCTCTCTTCTCTGTTTAGCGTTTCAAGGTACTAGATATGCAGGGAGGTTATTTTAGAGCCTATTGGCAACAAGCAGTAGCCATAACTACGGGAAAGCACTTTTTCCTAAGGCTTCTACTTTTGACTTTCATTATCACAATCTCTTTAATTCTAAGTGTCAGTATACAGTAGGTTCTTTAACCTCTCTTAAAACCCCATGCCAAAGTGTAATATATTCTATGGACTTTTTGGCCACTGTACATGTACCGAATGATAAGCCTAGAATAAGCAATGAGCTTTTTCTAATGGCAACCCTTAAACATACCATTTTCATATATATATTTTTCATTTTTTTAAATGAAGTTAACCTACAAAAATATATAAATACACAAAGATATGTACGTATATATGCAACCATATATCAAAGCTATATGAATGAAAAAGCAAATTAGGACCCATGTAAATTTTAGTTACCACACCTGTGAACTAAGCTTTCCATGAAATTGTCCTTTGCAGCTTTTATTTTATCTCAGCTATGTGTCTCTTCAATGGTTAACTCTCTCCTTATTAGGATATTCAATAGGAAGAAATGGAATATTATCCATGTTGTGATCACATACCCTCCCTCAAACTGGTTCGCATAATGTGTTGTCAGAAAAATAATCAAGACACCATATCATAGGCTGGTCTTAAAAGTTTGAAGCAGAACAATCTTTTTTAATGTCCCATATGCAGAGATTCAACGCTACAAGGACATTCCCTTAGGCCACATCAATACACTACAGAGGTTTATGAGCCAAGATGCACATCAAAAATAATTTTAATAAAGCTTGACAGATATATTGCATTAATAGTGCTGTTGTAGTGGAGTAGGACCAATGGCATGACAAACACATTATTTTTGTTGGATGAGTTATGGCATTCTTTCATTTGCAGAAATGATCCCAAAGAAAAAATTGAATTACAGTTAACCAGTCGATGGTATTTATTGAACATTTACTGTGTGCAGTGCACAGCATTAAGCGCTTTTGCTGACCCTTACATTTTTTTGACATAGCTTTTTTCCAATTTGTCAACACACATACAATAAAACGATTTATTTAACATTTATTTACTGCATATGAAAATTCAAACCCAGATTGACAGTACACAGTCTATATGATATAGAAAGTTCTCATCAAAATTCAGTTTAAACATGAACAATTATACAATACAACGGAGTTGGCACTCACATATCCTGTCTACAAGGAGCTTGCAGTTTGTACCATTGTTCTGCCAATTTTTGTTATAGCTGCATAATTATATTCACCTACCTATTCTCTTACTCCATTGTATTATTCTTTTGAGTTTTGATGAGCCAGCACTAGGCTGGATAAAATGGAATAGGTCTTTTTCAGGTTTTCAGAAACTTTGCTCATTCTAAAATTGTCATTTGACATTTACTTTTGTCTATGTTTTGTCTCTATTTACGGGAGAAGAGGAGTAGCTGGGTTAGCACTGCATGGTTTTTGTCAAAATAATTCAGTCCAGTTACTTACCAGTTACTCTGGCAAGAGCCCGGGCTTGGGACTCAGAGGTCATGGGTTCTAATCCTGGCTCTGCCACATGTCTGCTGTGTGACCTTGGGCAAGTCACTTAACTTCTCTGAGCCTCAGTGACCTCATCTGTAAAATGGGGATTAGGACTGTGAGCCCGAAGCGGTACAACCTGTTCACCTTGTATTCCCCCCAGTGCCTAGAACAGTGCTTTGCACATAGTAAGCGCTTAACAAATGCCATCATCATTATTTTATTATCATTACTTATAGGCAGCTGTCTATGGGTCATTAATGCCATTAACACATTCAATTCTGGTACTTTCAAAATATTGTGGATTTTACAGTAATGTAATGTACGGTCCTTTGCCATTCCCAAGAGTTATTCCTTGCAGTGGATGAGGGGAGGAAAACTGTAATTCAATTTTGCATTCTGACCAGAAATTTGAGTTTCAGAAATATCCATTCTTATCTGCTGATAAGGAATGTTGCCAACTTGTACTTCCCAAGCACTTAGTACAGTGCTCTGCACACAGTAAGCACTCAATAAATACGATTGAATGAATGAATGGAGAGTGTCAGTGTGTGCAAGGACAAAATATGGCATCCAGGGCAAATTCAGCAAAAATATGGTAGGCTAAATTAGGATTCATTAAGTGGTCTTGGCTTTTTCATGACTTTTAAAAAAATACTTAGACCAAGGGCTGCGAACAGTTGAAAGGCCCATCAAAATTCTGGGCATTAATAGGAAGAAAATTACAAACAAAACAAAAATCCTAGCTTTACCACATCGAAAGCCATAGAATTTACTTGAAACGTGAGGTACAGCTCTGGTAATCACTTTTAAGAATGATGTGACAAGATTCAAATAGGAACAAAGAAGAATATTTTTTATGAAGCAAGTTAATTAAGATGTAGTCTAGAAAGGCAATGATTAAAAAGGAAGTAATTTAAATCTTCAAAAATCTAGAGGATTTGGGTACAGGATGAACATAAAATTGTCTTTCCACCAACCCCATAAAACAGAATTATATGCTTCAAAGAGGTTAGAGTCAACTAATTATAAGAAAGCACTTTCCGTTGTAGGTGGTGAGGAAGCACACAGCATTTCAATGTGCAGAAGAAAGACCCAAGTAAGAGGGAAATCAGGCATTTATGGGAGTCCAGATGAGGAAACTGAGGCATAGAGAAGCTAAATGACCTGCCCAGTGATGCACAGCAGACAAGTACTGGTGTAGGATTATAACTCAGATCCCCTGACTACTGATCACAAGAAAGTGTGTTCTTTCCACCATGTCACACTGCTGGACCATTTGTCTGATGTTTTCCAACATTATCATATGAAATCTGACTCAATGTATTTAGTTATTTACTAAATACATTAGTAATACATTAGTGTTAGAAAATGATTTAGTTATTTAAATCATTTTCATTGAGAGCAAAATGTAAAAATGATGGATGGGGCTTGGGAGAAATAAGGATTCGGGGAATCCAGGAGACCATTTCACAAGATTATAATAGTCATCAATATTGAGCACCCACTGTGTTTAGAATACTATGCTGATTGGAATTATTACTAACACTAATTAAATGTTTACACTGTGCAGAGAACAGGGGTTAATGCAAGAGATTTTTCTGACCATAGCATTTTTTGGGTATAGCCCTTTTCCAATTAGTCAACAAACACACATACAATACAATGATTTATTTAGCATTTATTTACTGCACATGGAAATTCAAACCCAGATTTACAGTACACTTTTCATGTGATATAGAAAGTTCTCATCGAAATTCAGTTTAAACATGAACAATTTTGACTTTATGTTCAGTGTACTGGATAAACAATACGTCCCTAAGAAAATAGCACCTACAATTTTGCCGGATCCACTCAGATATCTCTCTACAGCACTAGATCAATTACACACAAAAAAAGTACATTCATTCAATCATATTTATTGAGTGCTTACTGTGTGCAGAGCACTGTACTAAGCGCTTGGGAAGTGCCAGTCAGCAACATATAGAGACAGCCCCTACCCAACAACGAGCTCACAGTCTAGAAAGTTCAGATATTGTCCTTCAAGCTTGTAAGAATCTCAGTGTTCTGGGGCTCGCAGTTACATTAAATAAATAATAAAACAAAGTTAATTTAAAAAAACTTTAAAAAGTAATAGTTCAAAACTATTAACAGTAGTATTTAAAACTTAAACCAGAAGGGACAGTCTCTAGGTACCTTACGACTTGGGGCAAACTCGTCATTAGTGAGAAACGGCCATAATCAATCAATAAATCAATGGTATTTAATCGATTAGCAGACATTTTGCCTGTGCATGATGAACATACAGTGTAGAGGAGGAAACAACGTAGCATTCTGTTTTGGCCCTCCTGGGCGGTGAGAGGATGTGAAGTGGAAGCTACAATCCAATGCCATACCCATATTTGATTGGTATTAGTGCCTGAAAAACCTGGTAAATAGCATCTTTAATGGTACATAACCCAGAGGCAAGAGTTTAGACTGCAAAATGATACCAAATGAATATCAGCTGGTAATCCTCAGGAGCAAATTCCGAACTATTAGGCTTGAAGAAGGTATCATGTTGAAACTTTCATGCTTTTGAAGTGGAGGTTCCCAATATGTCTACGTGCCATGCACACTGCTGGGCCATGAACAGACTTTTGCTGTGTAAATCTCAGCAATTCGTTTTTCACTCATTTTCACAAAAAATAAGGCTTAGCATTACATGGATATTTTCTGGGCAGCCTCTGGGGTTTAGGAGTCTAAATTTTAAACTCTAAACTCTAAAGGTAGGACTCTCTGCTTCTCAATTGGGTAAGAAGATTATATTCTGAGAGTGAGAGTTATCCTTGTGTGGCTGCAAAACGGATAAGACTTCAAGCTTGAGAGAGGGATTTTGCCCCACCTGATGTACCAGTCCTAGCGCTTTACTCAATGTGGTTCTAAGAACAGTGCCTGACACGTAGTAAGTGCTTAACAAATACCATATATTGCTATTAGTAGATGTACTAAATTCCATAAAAATGGCTATAATAATAATAATGGCATTTATTGAGCACTTACTATGTGCAAAGCGCTGTTCTAAGTGCTGGGGAGGTTACAAAGTAATCAGGTTGTCCCATGCAGGGCTCACAGTCTTAATTCCCATTTTACAGATGAGGTAACTGAGGCCCAGAGAAGTGAAGTGATTTGCCCAAAGTCACACAACTGACAAGTGGGGAGCCGGAATTTGAACCCATGACCTCTGACTACAAAGCCCGTACTCTTTCCACTGAGCCACGCTGCTTCTAAATATGACTGGTGGTTTTGACTTGCATGTAATGTAGAAAATGGATGCTCTCTTACTTTGTTAACAACTTACCTATTCACTTACCTCTAGTGAAGACCACATTTCTGTCTCTTGGGGTCTTGATCGTTTTAGCGATGCAGTTCATCAAGTATTGCTGTCTTCTGCTAGTGTCTACCTCCACTAGTTCCAGTGCTAATTATCCGAGGCCCTCCCCACTTGCCTTCAGACTGTTTTTTTCAGTCCTTCTGGTTTATCACTCTAATACTTCAATTCCCTAAACTGCATATTAGGACATAGCATGGCCTAGTGAAAAGAGTATGGAACTGAAAGATTAAGAAAACCTTGGTTTTCTGCCTATTACTTGCAGTGTGACTTTGGGCAAACTTAAGTTCTTTTGGCCTCAATTTCCTCATCTGTGTAATGGAGATAAATGCTTGTTTTCCCTCCTACTTCGTGACCTGTAGATGGTGTCCGATCTGATTATTTCGGTGCTTGACAACATAGTAAGCACTTAACAATTACCATAATCGTCATCTCATCAATCATCATCATCATCGTGTTTTTTAAGTGCTTGCTTTGTGCCAAGAACTGTCCTATGCACTTTGGTAGGCCCAAAAAGTTAATTCATTGAAAACCTGGTGTACGCATCACTTGGGAAAGTGAAATAGAATTAAGAGAAGATGTCTCCTACTCTTGCATCTCTTCCATCTCCCTCCTTTCCTCCTCTTTTTCTCCTTTTCCACTTATTTCTAGCCAGTCATATTTATTGAGCACTTGTTATGTGCTTAGTGCAGTGCCTGGCACATAGTAAGCACTTAACAAATACTATTATTATTATTATTATGTGCAGAACACTTACTAAGCACTTAGGAGAGTACAATACAAGAGAATTAGCAGACTCGTTCCCTGCCCAAAATAAGCTTAGGGTCCAGGGATCCACACACTATTCCCATCCTTGCTTTAATTATAATGATTCCAAAAACTGGGACAATTATGGAAGTAAATATGGTATATTACTTCTGATTTGTCAGAAGTTATTCTATAAAACCATCACTAATTAGTCTACCCTAGACAAAATGATATGTCCTGAGAATAATCACCAAATTGTAACTCATTTTTATCCCTTCCTTTTGCCTCATTTGCCCCCAACAATATTGGTAAAATAACAATAGTTGCCTGGATTGTTTTTAATTCTGCTTATCACAGTAGTAGTAAGTTAAAGCAGGAAATTTTTGGTTTAAACCAATGGTCCACCTATGTATGTATGAAGAGGTTAAATGTGTTCTTACTATGGAAAAATAATTTAGTCTTCAGCAAAAAAAAAAAAGGAAAAAGAAATTTGCACGACTTCTACAGAACATGGCCATAACATTATTTCTCTATTGAAGTGATTAAATACAAAATGGGTAATTCAGCTGACCCCACAGTTGATATTATAATATTTCAGCAGCTAAGAAATAAAGTCCTAGGTGTGAACAACAATTACTAGGGATCAAAAGATAACAATTGCAGTGTTCTTGTTCATCCATTTATCGAACAACTGTTAAAAACCATTGGAAGGAGTGTAATTCTTTTATTTTCCCTAGACTTTCAATGCAATTATGTACAGTTATATTATTGATCATATACTTGCCCAGGCTGAGATTCAGCTGTCTGCCCTAAATTTGACTTCAAAACTGCAATTATTCTCTATTGGAACTGAAAGCTATGATCCAGGTTCCAATCTAAGTGAATGTACCCCTCTCTGGCATATTAGCTAAAATATCTTTCATAAAAGGGGACTGTATATTTTTTCTTGTTCCTATTTAAGGGTAGCATTAGAGGGAAAGGTTTTTCTTCCCAGCCTGCTATTGTGCATAATTTGAGAAAAAGTTATTTGAGTTATACCTGTAAGAATTTCAAGGAAATCCATTAATAGTTTTTAATTTAGTGTAGAAGATAATGCATGCTTCTTTGGAGAAACTAGAACTAGTCCTTATAAAAAATCCTCTGTTTTCAGTATTTGATGATGTGCGTGTCTTTTAATAAAAAAGTAATGCAACATTCTATCCAGAATGAAAAGAATACCTAAATCTACTTATCTCATCCAATTAACTATTTGAAAACTGTTTAATAGGCTAATCTTGAATGCCATAAAAGGAAGGGTATCTGCAGATCTCATTTATATTAAATACTTATGCATAAATTGTCTTTTTGCAGACCTTGCTATATGCAAGGTTTTTCTGATAAATTGGGTAGGTGTTCAGAATAATTTCAAGATCTCCTAATCTTGATGGTATTTTAGTCAAAAATATCCCCAAAATATAAAAAGACAGAGAAATTAATTTAAAATGTTTTCATCATAGAATGATAATAATAATGATAGCATTTATTAAGCATTTACTACATGCAAAGCACTGTTCTAAGCGCTCGGGAGGTTACAAGGTAATCAGGTTGTCCCATGGGGGGCTCACAGTCTTAATCCCCATTTTACAGGTGAGGTAACTGAGGCACAGAGAAGTGAAGTGACTTGCCCAAAGTCACACAGCTGGCAATTGGCAGAGGCAGGATTTGAACCCATGACCTCTGACTCCAAAGCCCGGACTTTTTCCACTGAGCCACGCTGCTCCTCATATAGCCTTGGATAGTTGCATTTAAGCAATCTGTAGATGCTACATCCGATTCACTAAAGGAATTTGTAAAATCAGGGGTTAGTCAAATTCATTTGAATATTATACCGTGCATTTGCAATGAACTAGTCTTTTAGGTATGTCATCATGCTTTAAATAATGAATCTCCATCCTGGGTTCTGCAATTAAGATGGAATCAAATTGTAATATTTGGGATTATTTTTTCATAGATGGCTTTTTATTTCTCCTTTCAGCCAATCCATCAATTATATTTATTGAGTGCTTACTGTGTGCAGAACGCTAAGCTTAATATTTGGAAAAGTGCAGTATAACAGAGTTGGTAGATGTGTTCCCTGTCCACATGTGTTCCCTGTCCACACATGTTCCCTGTCCACATGAGCTAACAGTTTAGAAGACTTTAATAACTCATTTGATCACCTGTCTTAAATTTAATTATTTATTGTTGGGTTCCATGGTGGATAGTGTATTTTAACGATGGGGGAACACTACTGATCTATCACAAGATTCTTCATTCAGTCATATTTACTGTACATACTGTGTACTAAGCGCTTGGGAGAGTACACTGTAACAGTAAACCACCGCATTCCTTACCCAAAACTTCTTACAACATTATGCAACCCAGTTTTCGGCACAAAGTCAGTGATCAATAAATATTGATTGATATGAATACCTCCCTTAATTTTATTTTATTTTTTAAATTTCAGGCACATATTGTTTTCAGGCGAGTTTTCATTTCACATCTGATATTCCTCCATGCTGGAAACAAGCTGGCATGTTCTCTCGGATCACTAAGCATCATAAACTTCCTTTATCCTTCCTGTGTATTGAGAGAAAAAATAGCATTCCTGAATTCCTCTTGAAATTCACAAAAACCCCATCTCATTTAACACAGTCATATATCACTTGGGTAAAATGAAATGTCTGTTAAGTACTGTCAGATGTCAGAATTACTTTAACTATTTCCATAAATCACTGTGGGACTATCATCATTACAATGTGATTAATGGCACTTCAATGTTTGAATCTTATTACAACCACTAAACAAAGGAATAAGAAGAACCTCCATTCATGAACGCCTTCCATAAAGTGCAACATGCTACACAAGTTACTATAATTTGATTACTTAATAGAAATAGACTATTGACCAAAATTCATCCTAAATTCCAGACACACATCATTTTTTTCCTAGATGTGCAGATTCCTTTAAGTTGTTTCTTTCCTGTCAAAGCTGAGCAATCGGTTTTATGTCGCCTGCTTGAGACAGAGAAAAGTGAATTTTCTCCTAATACCTCTACTGAGTCACAGTAATCTACGTCCTGGTTTACTTTTCCCATTTATCTCATCTAACAAGTAACTGTTCAGATCCTTAGTTGATTAGGTAATGCTGAACTGTGGCTTTAGCACATTGAGGAAATGGAAATTCACATATTTGAGAAAGGCTGAACCATTTCAAATCTGAAACAAATAATGCCATGAGAAAGGTTAAAAGCTAAAAAAACCCAACTTTTTTATTTCATTTTTCCCTTCATATTCTATAATCTGCCTTAGAAATTGCCACTTGAAACTGTTAATCAAATGCTGAAGCGCTTGCTTCTCCTCCTGATGGAGTAAAACCTATTTGTAAGCTCAAATCCTACATGCCCTTTATCCCCAGGCTTATGTGAGTGTGGAAAAAAGGAATTCTCCTTTATGTGTGGGGATTTTTATTGAAGTAATAATAAGAAGAATGAATAATACCAACTGTGGTATTTGTTGAGAGCTTACTACGTGCCAAACACTGTATTAAGCCCTGGAATAGAAACAATATAAACAGAATGGACATAGTTCCTGTCCCGCATAGGAGTCAAAGCCTAAGGGGTATGGAGACAAGGTCTTTGATTTCCATGTTATAGATACGAAGACTCAGCACTGATAACCTAAATTAATTACTTAGTGTTACACAGCAGGCTAGTGGCGGATTAGAACCCAGGTCTTTTGACTCCTAGGATGATGTTCTTTCCACTAGGCCACAGCATGGAAGAGCACATGTGTGGTGTTCCAACTGCCCACCCCTGATGGGACCTGTTTAATGCATGTGGCAATTGCACGTAGCAAACATTATAAGCACACACCAGATCTCCATTATACCCCTCTTTCAGCAAACAAAAGGTGTTTCCTTGCAAGAGGTCTCAAAGACCACACAGACGGTAAGGGAAATATGCTCATTTTTCCATTCCATCTAGGAGTATAGAAATTAAAAATGCTAATCCAGGAGAGAAATTGAGGCAGCCAGCCCCTTGCAGAGGCAAAGGGGAGAAGCAGCATGGCTTGGAAAGAAAATGGGCCTCAGAGTCAGATGACACGGGTTCTAATTCCAGCTCCACCACTTAGCTGCTGTGTTACCTTGGACAAATCATTTAACTTCTCTGGGCCTCAGTTACCTCATCTGTAAAATGGGGATTAAATCCTCTTCCCTTGAATTTAAACTATGTCATAGGCGGGACAGGGACCGAGTCCAACCATAGAACAGAGCTTGACATATAGTGAGCACTTAACAAAAGAGAGAATAGAGCTGAATATAACCAGTTGGCTGAGGTACTGAAATGATGTTTTCCTTTAAAGATTTCAGGCCTGTGGCCTAGGATGAAATTCAGGATTTTGGAACCAGATACGGGATTCATTTTCCTCCACAAAACCATCATTTTCTTCGATTTAGGAACCAATCTTTCTGTGCTCAAACTAAATTGTATTCTCCTCTGATTTGCTGCTATAAAAATCTCTTTTCGAGTCTTTCCTGAATGTCTCCAAAAAAGATTACTGATCCCTTTTGACAATCTTACCATTTCAAATATGTTTTAGAATACAAAAGAACACTTCTAAAATTGTCATCATATTAACAGGCAATAAGAATTGACCATCCACTGTAAGTATTACATTGTAAATAGCCACTGATATCTCCGTGCACTGTGAAATAGAAAACCTTTTTTTGACACTGGTCACTGTGAGGAACATTACAAAACATTACTCCTATTGGAAGTTGGAAAATATATAACAATACATTGCAAACACCTCAGGGAGTTGACTCATAAGCAGCAGGAGAAAATCAAAGCAAGTTTTCATGTAGAAATAAAGCAACAGGCTATAGCAAGTCTCTCTGCTGGAGACTGCAAACCATAAATGTATCAGAGCAGTTCTGAAGTATTTGAAAATAGTAAGCTCTGTTATATCTTGGTGAAATTTTGTAGATAGGATAGGATTTGTGTATGGGCTAGGCAGAGTAAGACTGTCAGATCTTGGTTTATCATAAAGGGGCATAAAATGGTGAAAACGATAACAGGGAAAGGGTTTCATAGCAGATCATTTTTATTCATTGGACACTAAGATGTCTCTCTATCTCTAGCTGTCCCAAAGGCAGAAGGATTTAGTCTTTCTCCCACATTCATTCTTAGGAAGATTATGCTGGAAGGACAAGATAAGCGAAAGTCAAGCAAGTCAATCTTAGAAAGAATAATCAACTATCTAGGCAGTTTTTTCAATTGTTTGGCATAGATTCTACTCAGTTACAAAGATAAGGGAGAAATATAATTAATAGGCTATTTCTTGGCCTATTTCCTATGGCAGAATTGTTAGATAAATCTCCAAATTCAGTGACTAGAGATACCTACTGAGCTTGAATATGTTTCTTCAGCCACAACTCCAGCCCTTATCTGGTCCTGTAAAAATTGATTCATTACAATAAGTATTTGCACCCTTAATGCTGTGTATTCTTCTATATAGTTGTATTTAATACTTAAAGATGATGCTACTAATAGTGATTGACTTATGGTAAGAGCCGATGTAGCCGAAGTAAAAGGGCAAAATAGTCTCTTCCACACTCACCTTAGAAACAGTGTGCATTAGTTTGGGGCTGCATCTAGAATAATGTTCTTCTTATAAAGATGTAGACTTTCAAAATGTTGATAATGACTCAACTGAGATATTTTCTATATATAGGTCTATCAAGATGCACATTTCAATAGATACTCTTCCCTCCATGATGCAAAGTGTAATCTGTTTCCCATCCCTAAAAGATCTTTCAGTGTTATTCTTCTTTAAGTATCCTATTATCCTTTCCTCTGCTCATCAAGCCGTTTTTGTTCCCTTAATAATTCTGAATATTTTTCTGCTATCTTTGAATGCTGCCTTCATTTGTGTTATCTCTTCTTGCAGAGATTTTCTTTCTCTTCTCCATCTACTTCATTTTTTTTCCTTTTTCCCTCCTTCTTATTCATTTGGACACCCATCTATTTGATTCCCTTAAACCTAGACCAAAGATATTTCATCAAGCCACACCATATCCTGTAAGTCACTGAGGCACAGAGAAGTTGAGTGATTTGCCCAAGGTCAACAGCAGGCATGTGGAGGATCCAGAATTAGAACTCAGGTCCTCTGACTCCCAGGCCGCTGATCTTTCCACTAGGCCATGGTACTTATTATTATCGTCAACATTTTTGTGAACGTCTTAAAGCCACTATATACCTTAGTGGTTATGACACTGTTCAACATTATATTAAATCCCCCCAAAATGTGGAATCTAGATTGTCATACACTTTGGTTCTTTCTCCATACTATATTAATATAGTCAGTGGAGTCTAGAATATGAAAATTATATCTTTTCAATGTAAAAGAAAGAAACCTATTTTAGGATGTTGTCTTAGATGCAGAAAATCTTAGCATATTTGGCAGGAAGTGGTATGCTCTACACTTATGGATGGAATGATAATTTATGGCTGTGCCTAGAGCACATATTCATTCATTCAATTGTATTTATTGAGCACTTACTGTCTCCCCCTTTTAGACTGTGAGCCCACTGTTGGGTAGGGACTGTCTCTATATGTTGCCAATTTGTACTTCCCAAGCACTTAGTACAGTGCTCTGCACATAGTAAGCGCTCAATAAATACGATTGATGATGATGATGATGCAGAGCACTGTACTAGGCGCTTGGGAAGTACAAGTTGGCAACATATAGAGACAGTCCCTACCCAACAGCGGGCTCACAGTCTAGAAGGGGAAATAATGATGGTATTTGTTAAGCGCTTACTATGTGCAAAGCACTGTTCTACGCGCTGGGGGGGATATAAGGTGATCAAGTTGTCCCACATGGGGCTCAGTCTTCATCCCCATTTTACAGATGAGGGAACTGAGGCTCCGAGAAGTCAAGTGACTTGCCCAAGGTCACACAGCAGACATGTGGCGGAGTTGGGATTCGAACCCATGACCTCTGACTCCAAAGCCTGGGCCCTTGCCACCGAGCCACGCTGCTTCTCAAACTTTCAAACTTTTGAAGATTCAAACTTTAAGGTGCATTTACCCTTCTGTCTTGTGTTAAATGTGTTGATGGCTTCCCTCCTCTCACAGTTGTCTTCACAACAATGGTCCGTGCTCCATACTGGGGCCAATTAAGTGACAGAGATCTCTGGACTG
The DNA here is from genome assembly GCF_015852505.1 of Tachyglossus aculeatus. Lineage (NCBI taxonomy): Eukaryota > Metazoa > Chordata > Mammalia > Monotremata > Tachyglossidae > Tachyglossus > Tachyglossus aculeatus. The sequence goes on along the minus strand of NC_052082.1, from coordinate 24,907,882 downwards.
ACCAGTATTGCAGATATAAATGTGATTCATAGTGAAACCTCAACACAACCACTGCATTTTCCCTTTCCCAGGACCACCTTACCCATACCATTTCTAAAATTTTTGTCTTGTATAAACTAAATGTATTCTGTTTGAAGACATTTGTATTCATGAGCTGCTAATTAATTTGTTAGTCTCCTGTCTGTCCTTTTAAATACTGGGGCATTTTCATCATCATCATTATCATTATCATTCCTGTCACTATCAATCCATAGTTAACAAACCCATCCCTGCACTCTGATTTGCAATGTGAAACAAGTGATTAATTTCAATGTTAGCAGACAAACCTACTGGTGTACTCCTATCAATATGGAATAGTACATGGATTTTTGTTTTTTTTGGAAAACACACTATTTCTGTGATTTTCAGTAAGTTACAGTAATAGTAATCATCATCATCATCAATCGTATTTATTGAGCGCTTACTATGTGCAGAGCACTGTACTAAGCGCTTGGGAAGAACAAATTGGCAACATATAGAGACAGTCCCTACCCAACAGTGGGCTCACAGTCTAAAAGGGGGAGACAGAGAACAAAAACCAAACATACTAACAAAATAAAATAAATAGAATAGATATGTACAAGTAGAATAAATAAATAAATAAATAGAGTAATAAATATGTACAAACATAAATGGTTACTTTACAACCAAAGCCACCAAAAGGTATTTTGTTTAAACTCAAAGAAAATACAAAACAAAAACCTATTTCCAACTATATCAGCTACAGCAATGAGAACTATTTTTTTGTTCTTTCTCACTTCATCATTTTTTGTCTTTCTAGTTCAAGGGAGTAGGAAAGTAAAATAGCTCTACTTTACAATGATTTTTTTTCTTTGTACCAAGTGAATGTTTCTGCTGAAGGTGGCAGTTAAAATTGTTTATCATACTTTATATCAATATGGCTAGTAGGAGGAACTCATGTATCCTAGGTAGCTATTGTTTATATATCCTCTATCTCCATTCCTCTGTGAGTGGGTGGCACTTGTAGTTATAATAAGCTTCCCTTTCATCTTCTAAAGGTCAATATAACTGACTGACTCCTCGGTGATATCTTTGTCCAATAAATGTGTTCAGTTAAAAATCTGAAGAAAATATACAAGCAAAGCTTTTGTTGTACTTTTCTTGGATCAAGTACTACCACTTATTTAATTAGTAAGGCAATAATTGGAACTCACACAACTGATTTACTTTCACCCTGGGATGACCTCCAACTGGAAACCAAGATCATTTTATAAAAAAAAAAATATTGGTCCTAGCCTTATGTAACTGCCTCACATTCTTCAATGTGACTGTGTTAAATATCACTGCAGGAAGAATGAAACGTAATTGCTTCTTCAAAATTATTTAGGAAAGAAATATTCTATCTAGACAAAGTATCTACCATATTGGCACAACAGTGTTGAATACTCTTCTGAGAACTACTACACATGGATCAATCAGTGTTTATGGGTAGGGAATGTGCCTGTTAATTCTGTTGCATTTATTGTATTCTCCCAAGTGCTTAGTACAGTGCTCTGCACATATTAAGTGCTCAATAAATACCACTGATTGGTTGGTGAACATGTTAAGTTTGCGAGGTCAGGAGCCATCTCAGTAGAAATATCTAACAAAGACAGTAGCAAGATGTCATTGCTATGGAGACTGGAACTTAAGTCTTTCTTTCCAAGGTATACTTCATCTTTAATATTATGCTATTATCTCCACATACCTCTGCCACAGACACAACTCCAACGGATGATGCCATCACTCTTCTTCTACCATTCACTCTGCCTAGACACCACTCAAACCTCTCCTTCTGATCACTTCCTTCTCTTAGTTCTACCTTACATCTCTGACTGCTCCTTTTTATGGAAGTTTTGCTACCATTGCCATGACTTTCCTTAACTCTTTTGTCATTTCATTCATTCATTCAATCGTATTTATCGAGCGCTTACTGTGTGCAGAACACTGTACTCAGCGCTTTGGAATTTCTTAAAATATAACAATTTATGTCCACTTATAGGTTTCAAGAAGCAGGATGAGCTAATGGAGAGAGTGCAAGTCTGGGAGTCAGGGGACCTGGGATCGACTCCTGACTCCACCACTTGTCTGCTGTGTGACCTTGGATAAGTCACTTCACTTCTCTGTTCCTTAGTTCCCTCTTCTGCAAAATGGAAATTCAATACATGTTCTCCCTCCTACCTAGACTGTGAACCACATGTGGGACCTGATTATATTGTACCTCAGTTTAGAACACTGCTGGGCATGTAGTAAATATTTAACAAATACTATGCAGTGTGGCTCAGTGGAAAGAGCACAGGCTTGGGGGTGAGAGGTCATGGGTTCTAACCCTGGCTCTGCCACTTGTCAGCTGTGTGACTTTGGGCAAGTCACTTAACTTCTCTGTGCCTCTGTCATGTGTAAAATGGGGATTAAGACTGTGAGCCCCCCGTGGGACAACCTGATTACCTTGTATTCCCCCCAGTGTTTAGAAAAGTGCTTGGCACATAGTAAGCCCTTAAAATACCATTGTTATTATCATAGTGTCACAATAGTAGGTTGCTGAAATACTACCACAGAAAATTTTAACAAAATTTCAACAAATGAAGGATTAATGATTTAAAGTAATACACTGATGTCTTGTACTAATTTCATGGATAAATAACAAGTTTCACCAAGATTGAAAAAAGGTTAGCATCCACTGACTGTTATATGTGATAAAATAGTAGAAAACCTGTGGTTCATCTTTGTCTATAATGCATTATGAGAAGCAGTGTGGTTTAGTGGATAAAGGATCAGAAGGATCTGGGTTCTAATCCAGCCTCTGTCAATTGTCTGTTGTGTGAACTTGGGCAAGTCACTTAGCTTCTCTGTGCCTCTTGTTACCTCGTCTGTAAAATGGGGATTAAGACTCTGAGCCCCATGTGGACAGGGATTATGTCCAAACTGACCAATTTGTATTTATCCCAGCACTTAGTGCTTGGCACATAAGTGCTTAACAAATACCACACTTATTATCATTATTATTGTTGTTGTTATTCTTGTCTTTGTCTTGAACTTGCCCTTGGTGTCTTTCATTTACCTAAACCCTTATTTTCAAAGAAGACAATCTAGTTGTTTTTTTCTGTCATTTGATAGCTGGATTTATCCCATTTTGTCTTCATTATTATTGAAATTGGGTATCGGGCAAAAAAGTCTAATTTAAGGCAGGGCCTAGTGGAAGTATCTCGGGCTTGAGAGTCAGAAGAATTGGGTTCTAATCTAGGCACTGCCAATTGCTTACTGTGTGACCTTAGACAAGTCACTTAACTTCTCTGTGCCTCAATTACCTCATCTGTAAAATGGGGATTTAATCGTACTCCCTTCAATTTAAACTGAGCCCAATGTGGGCCAGAGACTATGTTCAAACTGTAAACTTGTATCTACCCCAGTGTTTAGATTACTGCATGACATTCAGTAAGTGCTTAAACACCATTAAAAAAAATCTATAATTAACCTTTTTTTCTTTCTAGAGAGCAGTCTGTTCCATTTCAAATAAAGAGCTTAGTTCTCACTCCACTTAGGGTTTCATAAATGGTTCTTGAATAACATGAGACACCCAAGGGCCTGGATCTTTATCAGGAGTACATAAAGTGCTTGGGGCCACTGAAGTGGCCTCCACCTAAATTTTGGGGAGGTTCTGTTAGTTTTGTTTCATTGATATGGTATTTGCTAAATGCTTATTATGTGACAGGCACTGCACTAACCTTTGGGATAGATACAAACTAATCAGGTTGAACACAGTTCCTGTCCCAAATAGGGCTCACAGTCTTAATCCCCATTTTACAGATTAGGTAACTAAAGCACAGATAAGTTAAGTGGCTTGACCAAGGTCACTCGGGAGATAAGTGGCAGAGCTGGGAATACAATCCAGGTCCTTTTGATTCCCAGGCCATTGCTCTGTCCACTAGACCACACTGCTTAAATAAGTCATTTCAGTAGTGTGAGAACTGGAGGAAGATGAGCAGAAGGGCATATTTTGCTTTCAGTTGATAACTCACCAATGAAAATCATCCTGACAGTACCAGCCATTGCCCAGTTAAGCTTTTATTCCCCCCTTCATTTACCTCGTTTCTCCAGCTCCAATGGGAGAACTTCCCACCTTCCACATGCCCCATGACCTCTTACCCTGCCCTCTTCTCATTCCTTAAACTTCTATTTCTGTAGTTCTCCTGCTCCATTTTATCCCATTTCACTGAATCCTGAAACTTGTAACCCATACCTTCCAGCTCCCTTTTCTCCACCTGATCTCTGTTTATACCCAGATGATCAGATTTAGAACATATTTTCTGGAAGACAGGGAAAGAACAAAAGTAGCTGTAGTGGAATGAATTCAGTGGCCTAAAAGGATGTGCAGGGTGAATTTAGAGTTCCAGGGCCTGGAATCCTGGGAAACTGAGGGGCAGAGATTTAATGCCTAAAGGAAGGTTCGGCAAGTGCTATATGGTGGAAAAGAACAGGAAACAGTGAAAACTTGTTTGTTACGTTAAGGCCAGAACAATCACGGCCTCCCTCACCAATGCCCGCATTCGTCTTTCAGCAGCCCAATGACGACAGTCATAAAGAAATTGTAAATAATAGGGCGTCCTTGAAAATAAGTGCACACAATATACTGGTTCACCTCAATTTTTATACTGCCTCTTTTGCATCTTCAAAATACCTCCAAAGTGTGAAATGCATTCAATTAAGTTGGGGTTTTGTGTGAGTGTGTGTGTGGGGGGGGGTTCACTCTGAGCTACTATTTGCCCTAGGCAAGTAGATATATAGCTATTTTCAAAACAGTAGAAGTCTGTCTCATTAATGTTCAATAGTAAATACATTAGAAGGGTTCCCAACCTCATCACTGTTGTGTGGTATTGGATGAAAAACGGGCTTTCAGGGATGAGGACGGGTATTTATCAATAAGACCGGAATACAGAATTGCCTGAAGTCGGCTTGTTCCCTTGGGATCCTCAGTTCATTAGGGGCTAGAGGCCAGCGTTAGCCTGGATGATAAATCCACTGTGGGCAGACAACATGTCTTTTCTTAAGCACTTAGTTCAGGAGGCCCTCATTCTAAACCACTGTTACCATAATCAACATGGTTCTGTGATAAAAACTTGACAAGCAAGGACTATCAAGGATCTCAGGAGACATGTTAGACTGCAGTAGTGCACTGAAGCAACCAGTCTTTGGTAGTAGTTGGGTGCTTTCAGTTATTCAAATAGAGGTCTTCTTGGAGGTGTCCCGGGAATTGTAGGGAAGAAAAAAGGAAAACTATAATTCCCAGTAGGCAAAGGGGTGGAATTACTAAATATCTGAACAGGAAGGGGGTGTCTGGGTGAAGCAAAGTGCTTAAAGTTATTTGGAGAGTTGTATGGATAAAAGGCCTGTCTCTCTTCTTTCTCTGTCATTGGGCCTTGGCAGCAGTGTGCTACTATCCTCTTGAGTTTTGGTCCCAACCCGTGGTCAGTAAATTTTTCTTCAATCGATCAATCAATGCTAAGGTATGGTCCCTGCTATCAAGGCATTTAAGCCTTAGTCTGTGAAAAAATTTAAAAATAATAAGGGAATTACTGACTTGTTTTTCAGTACTTTGTTCTGGTGTAGATTATAGTGTGAATCTGTCTCTTCCTGCACTCTTCACTTTCCTCTCCAAGTACAATATTATTGTAAGCAGACATGTTCAGTGAGACTTTTACAGTTCTTCAAAGCATTCAGGCAGGACTACCTTTCGGGATTTCACATGTTATCTCTACCTTTAGAATGCCCAGATTTGTGAAGGGGTTCTTGAGCATCTCTTTCCAGTTATGTAGGCAGTGTGGCCCCTGTCTAACAAGGTAAGTTAATCTATTTGGGATGAGATTTCAGATGGGAAAAGGGAAGAGGAAAGTAGTAGTCTGAAGTTGTTTTCACAAGGATTTGGGGGGAAAAAGTGTGATGTGGCAAGGACTTTGGACGAGTGACTGAAATGGGATATTACATAGTTTTCTAGACAAATCCCTCAGGCTGAGAAGATTGTGCATCTCACCCATTGTTGAACTTTGATTTAGCAACTCTTCTTCCCTCTTCAAAGTTGTGAGATATGCTGATTTCTAAAATGTACTGCAATCCAGGTCAAGCCTGTCAAACTGTGTTAAAAAGATTCGAGACCTTTAGTAAAGCAAAGGGAGAAGAGGGTATACACATATAATTATCCCAAGATTTTGGAAGATCAAACCTAATGCAGTGAAGTTTGCTTGTGGTGGAAGGTGTGACTAAAAAGCCTGATGCAGGGCTCAGCCACACCCTGTACATGCAAAGACTGTTTCTTCAGCCAGCCTTTTTTGTGATTTTGTGGTGACGGGCCCTGTTTGGTTTTTGCATCATAGAATCAAAATCCTCTCAAAGGTTTTGTTTGAAAAGAGCGAGGCTTTTCATTTTTGTCACTAAGTGAACTGGGCTTTCTGCCACAGTAGTCTCCCAGTTGGAGAATATATTTGTGGAGTATTCTGTGGGTAGTTCCAGGGAAATGTGGGGTATGCCAAAATTTGGGAAAATGAGGAAAGAAAACAGTTTGAACAATAAAACTACTGGACTTTTAATGTCTCTATTTGGTCACTTTCTAATCTTTTTTATTCAGAGTCCTGGTTGTAAAGGATCCTTCACACATGAAAAACTTGCAAAGCTGACCGGTTTATTCTGTAACTTGAATTCCAAAAAGTGACAGGATTGAATCGACATAAAATGCAATTTTTTCTTGTTGCGTAGTGGGTCTTTACATTGAAAGGAACTTGTACAGTTTTCACAGCATGTCAGAATATAGGGCTGTCAGTCTGTCACCCCTTACAGTTGTCACGGCTAAATGGGATAGTTATGAAAAAATATCACTGCTACTACAATGGTACAAGATTACCATAATGTAGAAGGAAATTAAAAATCAAGTATTTCTGACTGCTGTTTCTTTCTCAACCCATACATAAGAATCCAAGTGCTATTTAAAAGGTTCTGGTAAAATTATACAGTAATCAAATCAGAAATCATACTTTGGCCAACAGTCTCAGTGATTTTTCTGTCACTCCTGCTCCATCTTGTAAGCCATGTCATCTGGGCAATTTGTTATTTTCAAAGGAAGGCTCTCTAGTTTCTCTACCATGTTTTTCACTCTGATATTTGCTGCTGCAACTTTAGCATACCGAGTAGGTACTTGTACATATTTACTATTCTAGTGATTTTGTTAATGATGTGCGTATAGCTTTACTTCTATTTGTTCTGACGATTTTGACACCTGTCTACATGATTTGTTTTGTTGTCTGTCTCCCCCTTCTATGAATCAATCAATCGTGTTTATTGAGTGCTTACTGTGTGCAGAGCACTGTACTAAGCGCTTGGGAAGTACAAGTCGGCAACACATGGAGACAGTCCCTACCCAACAGCGGGCTCACAGTCTAGAAGGGGTAGACAGAGAACAAAACCAAACATACTGACAAAATAAAATAAATAGAATAGATATGTACAAGTAAGATAAATAAATAAATAGAGTAATAAATATGTACAAACATGTATACATATATACAGGTGCTGTGGGGAAGGGAAGGAGGTAAGATGGGGGGGATGGAGAGGAGGACGAGGGGGAGAGGAAACTAGACTGTGAGCCCGTTGTTGGTCAGGGACCATCTCTATCTGTTGCTGATTTGTACTGCCCAAGTGCTTAGTACAGTGCTCTGCACAGAGTAAGCACTCAATACATATGATTGATTGAATGAATGAATGATAGGTTCCTATGGAGCAGTGAGATCACTGTGTTTTATTCAATATCCCTATGATCATCAACATTCCACTCAGTCTTTTCCAGAAAGATGGCATGTGAAGAAGTTGTAGGAATGGGCAGAGGGATGTGAAAATTCACCCAGTATTGTTATAAATTTCAAAGTCGAACTATTTTTACCATAAAGTTCTGCTCACTTCAACTTAGCATAGTCATTTATGATTCAATGAATGTAATTTAAAATGAAAGTATTTTCTAGACTGTGAGCCCACTGTTGGGTAGGGACTATCTCTATATGTTGCCAACTTGTACTTCCCAAGCACTTAGTACAGTGCTCTGCACACAGTAAGCGCTCAATAAATATGATTGAATGAATGAAAGGTATTTTGGATTTTCTCAAAAGACCTGTGGTGTTATTTAAATCTTAATTATTTAAGCACAGTTTATTTCCACAAAATTGCTATTGATATTTTAAAATAATTCCCATACTGGTGTGAAATTCTCCATTCTGATTTTCAGCTCAAAAAATTCTCGCAATGTTATAGTGGATATTTCCAGCATATTTGTGTCATTTTATGGATTTAAAAATACAAACTTCATTTTACTTCCCCAAACCTTTTATCAAAATTGTTCCAACCCTATTTTTAACCCACATTCTTATGGCAAATGTATGGCAGAGATAAAAGGGCAGTCTTCAGCTTTAGCTCATGCTGTTTAATGCATATCTGACACCTAATAATATCACCACTATTAATTACTTAATTATCCTGGATAATTTGAAATTGCACTTTGCCAAATTAGTTTACTCTAGTAATACATTTGGTTTCAAATAGTCCATAAGAAAAAAGGAGAAGGGTACTTGGGTATTTTATAGCCATTATTCTGTAAGTGCCTCAGCCGTAAACCTACTAAAAGAGATCATCTCCTATTGCCTAGAGGGCAATTCTGAGCCCTCACAAGTTTTCTAAAATCAATTTACAGTTCAGGATGCCTTACCTACGACTGTAAGTTCATTGTGGGCAGGGAATCTATCTACCAACTCTGTTGTTATTGTACTCTCCTAAGCACTTAGTAAATATCACTGGCTGATTGTCCTGGTCTCTAATCTTACATTATTACAATGTGTACATTGCTAGTATAGCATTTCACACCCTCTGTGGCTTGTCCAACCAACAAAAATTCAACCCTGTTTCTGGCCAAGATTGGATATTCATGCATCCAAATGTCTTTTCCTATCACAGGATACCTGGTAACCAGGCAGATGAGGAAATCTTGCTGATTCCTCGTTTCTTTGTGCCCTGAGGTGATTAATGTTTTTGTTAGGTTAGATGACACTGATAATGGAGGGATTTATCTGTTGGGCATTTCTCTAGGTGGAATCAGTCAATCAGTGGTTTTTTATTGAGTGCTTATTGTCCAGAGCAGGGGACAAATGCTTGGGAGAGTACAGTACAGTAGAGTTAGTAGGCACAATCCCTGCGCACAATGAGTCTAGAAGGGAATGTAGACAATAAAATTAACTATAGGTAGGGAAAGCAACAAAGGGTAAGGATATATGCATACATGCTGTGGAAATTCAGAGTAGGGTGAATATCAAAGAGTGCATAACTCCAGCGCTTAGAACAGTGCTTTGCACATAGTAAGCACTTAACAAATGCCATCATCATTATTATTATTATTATATAAAGGGAGCATAGGCAATGCGAAGGGTGTCTGGAGCTCTCTTAATGTTGATCTTTTCTGTAAAATAGCAAATGATTGGGCTTCTGGATGAAATAATAGTAGTTATCTTTTCTCCATGGGCTAGTGCCTTACTCCTAAGATCATATATCATTTTCCTCTTTGTTCACAGATAAAAGTTGAAGGTGACATTACCCCTGAGCAAGAATGAGCTAGCAAATAAAACAGAACCAAAATCTTCCTACATGGAACCCAAGAAAAATCTCTTGTTTGGATTGTAGCTATATAGCCTAGTAGATAGAGCAGGGGCCTGGGAGACAGAAGGACCTGAGTTCTAGTCCTGACTCCACCGCCTGTCTGCTGTGTGACCTTGGGCAAGTCACTTCACTTTTCTGCGCCTCTGTTACCTCATCTATCAAATGGGGATTGAGACTGTGAACCCCATATGAGACAGGGAATATGTCCAACCTGATTTGCTTGTACCGATCTCAGCACTTTAAGTATGGTTCCTGGCATGTAGTGAGCGGTTACCAAATAACCACCATTGTGATTGTTATTATTATTAGCTGAAATTTTCATAATAATAATAATAACAATGGTATTTTTTAAGTGCTTACAATGTGCCAAGCACTGCGGTAGATGCGAGGTAATCAAGTTAGACACAGTTCCTGTCCCACGCGGGGCTCACAGTCTTAATCACCATTTTACAGATAAGGTAACTGCGTCACGGAGAAGTGGAGTGACTTGTCCAAGGCCACTCAGCAGACAAGTGATGATGATGATGATGGTATTTGTTAAGCGCTTACTATGTGCAAAGCACTGTTCTAAGCACTGGGGGGGATACAAGGTGATCAGGTTGTCCCACGGGGGGCTCACAGTCTTAATCCCCATTTTACAGATGAGGTAACTGTGGCACAGAGAAGTGAAGTGACTTGCCCAAAGTCACACAACTAACAATTGGTGGAATGGGATTTGAACCCGTGACCTCTGACTCCAAAGCCTGGGCTCTTCCCATTGAGCCATGCTGCTTCTCTGGAGGAACCAGGAGTAGAAGTCATGACCTTCAGACTGCCAGGCCCATGCGGTATCCACTATACCATGCTGCTTCATCTGTTTCAATCAATCACTCATATTTATTGAGTGCTTACTGTTCATAGAGCACTGTACTAAACAGCTTGGGGGAGTACAGTATAACCGAGTTGGTAGACACGTTCCCAGCCCACAACAACTTTACAATCCAGAGGGGAATTCAGACATTAATATAAATAAATACATTACAATTATGTACATAAGTTCTGTGGGACTGAGGGAAGGGTGAATACAGGATGTGAATCCAAGTGCAAGGGTGACATGCAAGAAAGTAGGAAAAGAGGAAATGAAGACTTAAAGAAAGTCTCTTGGAGGAGATGTGTTTTTAATAAGGTTCTGAAGGTGGGGAGAGTAATCGTCTTTCGGATATTAACAGGGGGAATATTCCAGACCAGAGGGGGAGAGGTTGGTGGTGAGATAGACTAGACTGAAGTATAGTGAGTAGGTTGCCATTAGAGGAGCCAAGTGTATATGGACTGGATCATAGTAGGAAATCAGGGAGGTAAGTTATGAGGGAGAAAGGTGATTGCGTACTTTAATGCCGACCATAAGGAGTTTGATGCGGAGGTGATGGCCAAATACTGGAGGTTGTTGAGGAGTGGGGAAACATGGTCAGAATGGTTTTGTAGAAAAATGATCTGGTCAGCAGAATGAAGTATGGATTGTAGTGGGGAGAGACAGGAGGCAGGGAGGTCAGCAAGGAGATTGACACAGTAATCAAGGCAGGATAGAATAAGTGCTTGGAATAATGTGGTAGCAGATTAAATGGAGAGAAAGGGCTGGGTTTTTAGCAGTGTTGTGAAGGTTGAACCCATAGGATTTGTTGGCAGATTAAATATGTAGGACGAATGAGAGAGCGGAGTCAAGGATAATCCTGAAGTTACGGGTTTGTGAAATAGGGAGGATGGCGGTACTGTCTACAGTGATGGGAAAGTCAGGGTGAGGACAGGCTTTGGGTGGGAAGATAAAGAGTTCAGTTTTGGACATGAAACATCTGTCCTTACTCACACTCATGGACTCATTTCCAAAGCACATTCTTTAAGTGTGAATGGGAGAAGCAGGTCTGGCACTATTGCTTCCCGGAATTCCGCAGCTAGAGCACAGGACTCCAAGGAAACCTGAGAGTGGACTTTTCTACAGGATGACACTTCAGCTCTAATTTTAGGGCAGATTTGGAATAGATGTCATTGCTATGAAGACCTGAAGGTATACTTCATCTTTAGTATTGTGCTAGTGAATTTTTTTGCATTTTATTTCTACTGAAATTACTCATTAGCAGCATGGCTCAGTGGAAAGAGCACGGGCTTTGGAGTCAGAGGTCATGGGTTCAAATCCCGGCTCCTCCAATTGTCAGCTGTGTGACTTTGGGCAAGTCACTTAACTTCTCTGGGCCTCAGTTACCTCATCTGTAAAATGGGGATTAAGACTGTGAGCACACCCCCCCCCCCCCCGGGACAACCTGATCACCTTGTATCCTCCCCAGTGCTTAGAACAGTGCTTTGCACATAGTAAGTGCTTAACAAATGCCATTATTATTATTATTAGCTCCAACCCTTTTCAGATAAAGCACTGACTACTTCATATGAAGAGTCATACTTAAATTGATGATCTGTGGATTAAAATAATCTGGATTCTTAAATGCAGCTAACTTTCTGTAATATGTTTCTTCCTGAATATCAGAGAGCTATTTTTCATTGAAGAAATCCTAAATAATATGCGTGGATGTTTCGAAAACATTTTTGAATTAGACTGTAGACCGTAAGCTCATTGTGGCCAGGGAATGTGTCTGTTATATTGTTATACTGTACTCTCCCCAGCACTTAATACAGTGCTCCTCACACAGTAAGCACTCAATAAATACGATTGAATGAATGAATGAACAGTAAGTGCTCAATAAATTTGATTGAATTATGTATGAACAGAATACCATTTAAACATTGAAACTATTGAAAAACAGTCCCATTGATATATGCATATATATCATATATATACACACGAATACACATGTATACCTATTGAAAAACTCTTTTTTCTTTTGAAAGTGAACAACAGATGTGAATAGAACAGACATGCTTTTTCAACCAGTAAAAGATAATATCCTGAAATTGTCTTGTAATAGCATGACTTCAAAACTATTTCTCTAAATTGCTTTATTTTCATATTTCCATTTCTAGCCACATGAAAGTTCTCATAAAATTTGGTGCATGAATGTTCCAACCGTAAAGACACAGTTCTTAGTGATGAAACATTTCAGGTTCTGTTTACAGCTGCTCCCCCTCTCCCCCTCACCCCCCTCTCCATCCCCCACATCTTACCTCCTTCCCTTCCCCACAGCACCTGTATATATGTATATATGTTTGTACATATTTATTACTCTATTTATTTATTTATTTTATTTGTACATATCTATTCATTTTATTTTGTTAGTATGTTTGGTTTTGTTCTCTGTCTCCCCCTTTTAGACTGTGAGCCCACTGTTGGGTAGGGACTGTCTCTATATGTTGCCAATTTGTACTTCCCAAGCGCTTAGTACAGTGCTCTGCACATAGTAAGCACTCAATAAATACGATTGATGATGATGATGATGATGAAGTTCAACATATTCAGCTATCACGTATTTTTGAAGATGACCTTATAGATGAAGATATCCTATTCATGATTATAACTGTGGATAAAAAGACTGGTGTTGGTGTGCATATAAGGATAAATTCTTGCAACTCCAAAGTTTAGGCCCCACATAGAGAAGTACTGTGACCTACCTGATAGACATGGGACTGGTGTCAGGAGACTTTGAGTTTTAGTTACAGTTCAGCCACTGGCAGTCTTACCTTGAACAAGTAATTCACACTTAACCTCTCTGTGCCTCCATTTCCACATCTGTGAAATGGGGATAACAAAGTTCCATCTCCCCACCCCCTTGATTGTGAACTCCATGGGAGAGAGCGACTGTTTCCTATTGAACTACCTTGAATCTCTATCCCAGTAATAATAATGATGGTATTTCTTAAGCGCTTACTATGTGCAAAGCACTGTTCTACGTATTTAGCACAGCACACGTAGAACCCAAAGCACTGTATTAGACACTGAAAAAAATGGAGTTCCTGAATCACAAATGGGCCCCAATCTAACAGGGAGAAAATGGACAGGAAAAAAAATCAAACAAAACCAAAATAGCAGCAGTAAAAGGAAATAGTTTAATTCCACATCACGTCACTGCTTCAGTCCCGGCTGCCCTGACCCAAACGTACCCAACCACCAGCACCCTGAACAGGTGGGGCTGGCTCTCATCGCACCTGCAGGGTTAGTCCGTGTCATGTTTTCTACCTGATCCCAAGTCCTGCTCTATGTGGACTGGTTCACTCATTGCTCCCCAAGATGGTAAACAAATCCCAGTGAGACCCTACTACTGTTGACTAAACACAGCAGCAAACAAATATAATAACAACAAGAATAGTAATTGTTGAAGATGAAGTTGAAAATGACACCTGTTGGTTAGATTGTAACTCAGTATGGGCTGTGGGCATATGTCTGGAACGATAATAAACACATGTTCCTTGCTGCATTGATTCCCAGTACCACTCTGCTTTTTCAACCCAGTGCCACCCTCTCCATGCCCCTCTTGCAAGAAAACTATCCAGGGCTCAATTTATACTATACCTGGGTGGGGAATCTTCCAACTGTCCATTGGTATTCCACTCTACTTCAGGATCATTGTGCTTTAAAAGGCTTCATTGGTCCTTATTTTTTATGATTTGTCCATTTGAGCTCGCAGTTGAGTATTGTGCAGTGCATTTCCTAAACACTGTGTTCCAATCACCGGATAAAGCATTGGGTGGGAACAAGAAAATCAGGTTGGCTACAGACCCTGTCTCACAGAGGGCTCACAGTCTAAGTGGGAGAGAAAACAGCAATTGAATCCCCACTTTATAGATGAGGAAACAGGTCCAGAGGAATAGCGTCTTGCCCAAGATCACATAATGGGAAAATGGGAGAATTGGGATCAGAACCCACATTACCCACCTTCCAGTACTGGGTTTTTTTTTCAGTAGACTGTAACAAATGCAAGTGGATAAAATGTGTGGCATTGTTAATCTTGATCACTAACAAGTTAATCAGAATGCAGGCAAGGCCCAAAGATTCAATCTAACGTATAAAAGAGCTGCCATTAGTACTACAAGGCTCAGTTAATGTGTGTAAAATATAAAAGGAAGGTAGTGGTAAATCATTAGAAAAATGTAGATTTGGGATCTTATTTCTATTGATCATTAGTTTTGCCAGTTCATGTCTTGCATTATTTCCCATTAACCAGATACAAAGTGCTTGAGATATTATTAAGTATTGAGTAAGTTTGCAGAATCAATCAATCAATCGTATTTATTAAGCGCTTACTGTGTGCAGAGCACTGTACTAAGCGCTTGGGAAGTACAAGTTGGCAACACATAGAGACAGTCCCTACCCAACAGCGGGCTCACAGTCTAGAATATACACTAGGAAGGGTTTTCTCTTTCATATTCAAATGAGTTCCCTTACTCGTTAAAGAATGAGATTTCATTGTTTCCTCTAGGAGGATTTTTTTGTCCCTTTTGGATATAAAAATCATATTTTTCCTTCTGTCCCTATATCCATTTCCTTGTCCATTGTTTTCTTAGCTATTGGTTGGGTCTTTGAAGGCATTGGAGTAATAGATATTCTTCATAGTTTTCAGAATTTCCAATATTTGAGTCTTTGGTGGTAACGTTTTACCCCTTCCTGTATTCATGGCTTCTGATGCAGCATCTTAATTGAGAATTGCCTTGCTTTGGAATAAGAGCAACATTAAAACTCTCATCAATTGGAATGAACTCTTTCGTACCTAAATTCCAAAATACCCAGGATCTGAGAAGGTATTCAAAATATTGTATCATCTTAAAATCACCCAAGCCATAAAAGTGTTTTACTAGAATTTGACAAGATCCATCTTGTCATACCACTGTGCAATTAGGGGCGCATTGGAAGCCAAATTTTCAATATTTCAGAGCAGAAAATATCATAACCGTTCTTAACAGATTGCTTCTCTTTTTCCAATGGAAAACTAAAGACTGTTAAAGTTGAATTTGGATTGACTTTTAACTTCTTGAAGTTATGGGTGTGTGTGTGGACATTTTAACCAACCCTCTTCCTAAAAACTGCTGTTTAGTATATTAAAGGAATTTTACATGACTTCCTTCAAGGTGAAAATTACTAGAATAATATGTTACTATGGAGACTTCTTGAAAATTAAGGCAAAAGATTTTAGCTTTCTTATGTGACTTATCAAAACTCTTTGGAAATCTTTAATAGTATTGCTCTGAGGCACCTTTAAGTTTGTAAAAAGATAAAAGGAAGCAAGCTACTGGATTACTTTACATCAAAATAAGTGATTTAATTGTACTTTTAGAGCTGAACTGGTGCTATCATTTTAGTTACTGCACATCAGTTAAGGAGAAGTTTGGGGAACAGTATCAAGACTTCTCTCCAGCATTTGACATCAAAGTTTTCAGTTATAAGATCGTGTTGCCAAGAGAAGTTTTCTAAGATTCTGACTCTATGCCACGCCGACATGACTGTGATAGAATTATTCATTGGAATAAAAGCAGGACTGTATTCAATTATTTTGCACAGCATTGCTCAAGAATGCAGCACGGAATCCAGAAACTGGTGCTAATTGAATTTCATTCCACTGCAAAATTCAACCAAAAGGCTGGAGCCTTATTATAATTATTTGACTCAGGTTAACAGGAGCTTCTTCATGCTGATTCCTGTGTCTTGAGACCATAGAAAAAGGAAGGCAAATGGATGACAAATTGCTTCTCAAAATTATCCTAGCACTAGGTATAGATTGTCCATTAATCCCATTTTCAGCTGGACTGTACTCTGTCGGTAACACAGTTTGTACTGGATACATTCATGTCTGTATTTTTATTTTAAGATCCCCAATTTTCCCATCACAGCTGTTGCCAGAGAGTCCCGTCCTTCGGAGGCTACAAACGAGTCTACGTGGACTTGGGAAGGAAATGCACAAAACGAAGTGGGTAGGGCTCCTCTGGAATGATATTCTAGGTTTGGACCGACTCTGCAAATGGGGTACAGAAGCTCCAGGCATGTCTTGTCAACTTTTGCAATTCCCAGGAAAGTCCCAAGGCATCAGTGGCAGCCCTTTCCTTTGGGATATCCAGCTCTCCACCAATCCTCAATCCCCCTCCATTTCTTCCTGCCTCTAAAGTGCTCGAATGATGGGGCCTGCGGCCCTATCTCTAGTCACTCGGATCCCCTGCAGGAGAAGGCTCCTGAGCCTTAAGCCATGGTGATAGTGAAGGCGACTTCTATCCTGCTTCTTCAGCAGCCTGGAAGACAGTCAACCTTGGACTTTGTCAGCTCCAGGGGAAGCAGGAGAGGGATGAGGGAGCAGAAGCAGGAGGGGAGCAGCTAAAAAGTTACCATAAACTGTGGTGAGCATGATTAAACAGCGGCCACAGATGAACCATGGCAGCATCCCACTTCTTTCGTGTGAAAAAGCCAGTTCCTCTAATTTGCTAGGAAGTGGAACCAGGGTTTTTTTTGGAAAATGTTGCCTTCACCCCTTTCCACCTCACTCTCCTCCTGCTCATCAATTACCATATTATTAATAGTTGCAGTATCTGTTAAATGCTTATTACGTTTCAAGTACAATACTAAGCACTGGGCAGATACAAGATAATCGGGTTAGACCCAATCCTTTTCCCATACGCTGCTCAAAGTCTAAGAGGCAGAACAGGTATTTAAGCCCTATTTTACCAATGAGGAGCCTGATTAGTAGTAATACTAATAATAATGATGATGGTATTTGTTAAGCACTTACTATGTGCCAAGCACTGTTCTAAGTGCTGGGGGGATATAAGGTGATCAGCGTTGCTCAGTGGAAAGAGCATGGGGTTGGGAGTCAGAGGTCATGGGTTCAAATGCCGGCTCCGCCACTTGTCAGCTGTGTGACTTTGGGCAAGGTCACTTAACTTCTATGTGCCTCAGTTACCTCATCTGTAAAATGGGGATTAAGATTGTGAGCCCCACATGGGAGAACCTGATCACCTTGTGTCCTCCCCAGCGATTAGAACAGTGCTTTGCACATAGTAAGTGCTTAACAAATACCAAAATAATAAATATTATTATCAGGTGGTCCCATGTGCGGCTCACAATCTTAATCCCTATTTTACAGATGAGGTAACTGAGGCACAGAGAAGTGAAGTGACTTTCCCAAAGTCACACAGCTGACAAGTGGCAGAGCCAGGATTAGATCCCATGACTCATTCCACTGAGCCACGCTGCTTTGTAATAATAGTAGCAGTAGTAGTAGTAGTAGTAGTAGTTGTTGTTGTTAAGTAGTTGTTGTTAATGCAGAGCATGGAATTAAGCACAGGGAGAGAGTAATAATAATGATAATGGTATTTGTTAAGTGCTTACTAAGTTCCAGGAACTGTTCTAAGCACTGGGGTGGATTCTAGCAAATCAGGTAGGACATGGTTCCTGTCCCCCGTGGAGCTCACAGTGTCAGTCCCCATTTTATAGATGACGTAACTGAGTCACAGAGAAGTGAAATGACTTGCCCAAAGCCACACAGCAGAAAAGTGACAGAACCATGGTTAGAATCCATGACCTTCTAGTAATAGTAATGACAATTGTGATATTTGTTAAGAGCTTACTAAGGCACTGTACTAAGCACTGGGGTGGATACAAGCAAGCTAAGTTGGACACAGCCCCTGTCCCATGAGGGGCTCACAGTCTCAATTCCCATTTTACAGATGAGGTAACTGCAGCGCAGAGAAGTAAATCAATCAATCAATCGTATTTATTGAGCGCTTACTGTGTGCAGAGCACTGTACTAAGCGCTTGGGAAGTACAAGTTGGCAACATATAGAGACAGTCCCTACCCAACAGTGGGCTCACAGTCTAGAAGGGGGAGACAGAGAACAAAACCAAACATATTAACAAAATAAAATGAATAGAATAGATATGTACAAGTAAAATAGAGTAATAAATATGTACAAACATATATACATTTATATTCCCTTCATTTATATTTCCCTTTTTCTGCTTCTGTCTGTGGGAGAACAGTTAAAGTCATTGTATTGACTGACCATCTTTGAAAAAGTGTCCTCAACAGGTACTCGATAGAATAGGGTACAGGTGAGCTGAAGACTTGTAGAAAGAAATGGAGGTAGTTCTTCATCGCAGAATGGAATAAAAATCTCAGCTGAAAAGACCTCCTGTCTGGAGAGTTGAAAAGGCCAGCAAAAGAGGCAGAATCATTATTTAGCATGGATCTCAAGTGCCAACAATATGCCAGTCATTATACAGAACATTGTGTTATAAGGCCACTGCTCAGTAGGTTATCAGTCTTTTAGTTTGAGCCTTGTTAAATCCTGCAGTGAAACAATCTTGTTTTGTAGTTTCAGGGCTGAACTGAGAAGTATTTCACTCTGACCTTCAAAAAGCCCGAGTGCCCAGTATTTTAATGCAGAATCTCTTCCTTTTTGCTTTCTGTATAATGTTGGTAAGCAGTACTGAAGTATATTGGAGCATAGATTTGAACAAAATCAGAGATCCATTCGACTGCCTGTCTCAAGTTAAAAGCTACTAATCTCACAGCATTCGTTGTCAGATGTGTATTTTATTATAGTATATTATTTCTATCTGTATTTACTTCTCTGCCATTTCATGTATCTCCTTTGAGCGATGTGTGTTTTCTCCTTGCTAGTATTCTGGAAACTGTTTCCCTTCCGCCTTCTTTCCAAATGATATTTCTCAATAACAGCAAATCACTTCTGAATTGAAGATAGAATACCCCGTTGTGAATATTCACTCAGATGCTTAAATATGACAGTGAAAGCAGGAGAAAACCTTTCCTCCTGCTTAATCCTGCTTGTCCTCTGGTATTTTACATTATATTCAGTGTCACACTTTGAGCTAGAAGTTCCCGAGCACAGCTCCTTAAACTTTGAAGAACTTTCCAACAAATTGTTTTTCAAGCTTTTATTACAGATTGGCATGTGCCCTAGATCTATTGTTTCTACTTCCAGAACAACCCAGATGAATGTAATTAGTCTTTTCAGACACTGGTTTACTGCTTGAGTGGCAAATCAATGCCCACCAAGGAGACTTTCTTAAAATACAGCAGTAATTTTTATTTATGTGCTTCAGCCTGACAGCTCTGATCTTTGAAGGGAACAGACAAAAGACCAGTGCAGAGAGCAATAACGTGTCATGTATACTACTCTGCATAAACATTTGACATCATCAATAGGCCTGGGATCTGTAATATGCTAAACAAATTAAGCCGACCTGGTAAATTTCCAAGGTGCATCGACTTTTTCATTAAGGACGGGTTGGTTAGATCATAGTTGAAGAACTCTCTATGACCCTTTTCCACAATCAGAGTGAAGTAGAGCTGTATGGTAGGTTCAGTACCATTCAACCAGTTTCTATGTTGCCTTGCTTAAACATTCAATGCGAGAGCTACAAGTTGGAGTCAGCATGTATTTCTGACCCACTGGGAAACTCCTCAAGCTCAGCAGGCTATGAACATCATCAAAAGTCTTTGAGATGGTGGTTCAGAAACCACTACATGCCGATTACTGTGCTCTAGAGGCACGTAAACAAGAAGACAAGCAAATGATTACGAATTTCTTTGCAGATTCAGTCACGTGCTATGGTCTAACAATATTTCTAAAGGAAACACATCTATCCTCCAGTCTACACCTGGAAAACGCTTCCAGAAAACCAGTGATTTCCAAATCCATTAGCACATCAAGGATTTATTCTTCTTTATAAAAAATTGGGAGGCTGTGTCAATTCAGATTTTCAGCTATGGTCCCATAGTTGATACTGTACAGCCAGTAGTAGTATCTTCAAAATAGTCAACTATATATTTATATAAAAGCACCGTGGCCTAGTGGGAGAAGCGTGAAACTTGGAGTCAGATTCATTTCCTGGCTCTGCCACTTGCCTATAGTGTGACCTTTGACAAGTCACAACTTTGCTGTGCCTCACTTTTCTCTTCTGTAAGAACAGGGATTAAATACCTGTTTTTCAGGTATTTCACTCTCAGACTGTGAGCCCCCTATGGAACAGGTACTCGGTCTGTTCTGCTTATAGCATATCTACTGCAGCACTTGGTAAAATACTTGCCATATAGTAAGCGCTTAACAAATACTACTACTATTATTATTATTAATGATAAGTAATAACAATTGTCATTATTAATTGTCCTTTGTATTTAAAGGAGACATCATTGATAATAAATTTCACCTATTAATGTATGTGTGACTGAAAAGGCCAATGTGAGGCACATTGGACAAATGACAGAATTGTCCCTTGTTACTGTTCAATGTTTGTATACCTGCTGTATTTTCTCTTTTGCCTCCTTGTCTCTCTTCTCTTATGAATCTTTAGCTCAAAGAGAGTCATTCCCTTCTTGAAGGAAGTGCCTGGTGCATGTAGCGTGGCTCAGTGGAAAGAGCCCGGGCTTGGGAGTCAGAGGTCATGTGTTCTAATCCCGCCTCTGCCACCTGTCTGCTGTGTGACTTTGGGCAAGTCACTTAACTTCTCTGTGCCTCAGTTACCTCATTGGTAAAATGAGGATTAAAACTGTGAGCCCCACGTGGCGCAACCTGATTACCTTTTATCTACCCCAGTGCTTAGAACAGTGCTCAGCATATAGTAAGTGCTTAACAAATACCATCATTATTATTATTATGTTCTTCCTCATAAACTGACTTCCAGTTTTCAGCTCGTTTGCAGCATTGTTGGAGTCTTTGTTTTACCATGTCTTTAAATGTTTCCTGTGGACCCTGAATCATGAGGACCCTGAAATTTCCCTCTTCTTGCCATAATACCCTACTGACCTTTCTTTTTTATGTCTTTTTTTGTATTAGTATTTTAGTTTATCTCTCCTTATGTGTCTGTCACCATTTTTCCCCTCTCACCACTTTTGTTTTTAATTTGGGAGCCTTCCAAGGGACAGAGACAGTGTCTAATTCCCACCTGTGAGTTCTTTTCCAGCCCTTATTTTAGTGCCCTCCTAAGCATGAGCACTTAATATATACATGTATGTATATAAAGTGTTGCCTAGTGGTAAAACCACGGCCTTGGGGGTGAGAGGGCCTGGGTTCTAATCCCAACCCTGCCACTTGTCTGCTGTGTGACCTTGGACAAGTCACTTCACTTCTCTGTGCCTCAGTTACCTCATCTTTAAAATGGAGATTAAGACTGTGAGCCTGCTGTGGGACAGGGACTGTGTTCAACCCAATTATTTTGTATCTACCCTTGCTCTTAGTACAGTGCATGGCACATAGTAAGTGCTTAAGAAATAATACCACAATAATCATTATTATCATTATTATCCTGAATGTGAGGAATGTGGTCTGTTTGATGTGTGGAGGACCAGAGTTCCAAGCCAAGAGAATTGCATGAACGAGAGGAGGTTTCAGAAAGTATGCTGATGGTTTGTTGATCAGTGGATTTAACTAACACTAAATTATCAAAGCAAACCAGTTTGAATACATGCATTAAACATATATGTTGTCATACAATGATGGGCTTCAGATTTCTGGGGACTGCAGAGTAGACTAAAGTCACTATGAGTGAATATGGTGTGCAGAGGCAATTTAAAATAGGTGCAGGGTGCAATTTCATTAGAAAAATTCCCATAATCAATCAATGATATTTGTTTTGTGCTTATTTGTGCAAATAACTGTACTAACCATAGTCAATCAAAGCAGTTGTAAAATGATTTTACGATTGAACAAAAAGGGATCAGTCACAAACCCACTGCCCTCTTCATCCAAACCCAGTACGTCACTAACCCACTCAACTTGCCTTCAACCTACCACCATTATAATCCTATTTTGCTGTGACCTATGGATTCTATCATACACCGCATCTCATTCATTTTTGACCTATTCTTGTCTTGGTCACTCCATCATTTCCACGTTATTGAGAGATGGCACAGTGTCATCACTTTGGTATAAACCTGACAGGGTCTCTGAATGAAATCCAGCGTTTGTTTCAAGAATCACGATGTGACTTTAGAGCACAGATCTACTGCTATTAAAGATTTCAAGGTAATCACCACAAAGGGTTCGTTAAAATTCTCAATTGTTATATGGTTCAAATATGTTGTCAAATAGGGAAACAGCATGGCTCAGGAGAAAGAGCACGGTTTGGGGAGTCAGAGGTCATGGGTTCTAATCCTGGTTCCACCACATGTCTTCTGTGTGACCTTGCTCACTTAACTTCTCTGAGCCTCAGTTACTTCATCTGTAAAATGGGGATTAAGACTGTGAGCTCCACGTGGGACAACCTGATCACCTTGTATCTCCCCCAGCGCTTAGAACGGTGCTTTGCACATAGTGAGCGCTTAACAAATGCCATCATTATTATGTTGTCCTATGATCTTGGGGCTCTTACGTCTTATGGCAGTTGCTGATTTTTATTGGGGAATATTTTCAAAAGACACTTCCATATGGACTCTATCACATTAATATCTTTGCCCAGGGTATAAGTATCATGTTTTTCTGACACTGCTATGTGTCACAGTGTCCATATAGTGCCCTCTGAGAGGGGAGTAATGCATCTGCTTGAGAGGTAATATGATTTGCTCTTGTTCATAAAATGTGGTTCCCTGTGGATTTGATTTTGGGATAAAGTTCATTTATGAAGTTGACAAGGGCATAGCAACTCCTGAACATAATTCTTTCTAAAGAAATGCTTATAGTTTCTGAACATACAACCCATAATTAGAGCAAATTACTCCTGATGGAATAAGTGTTCTGCTAAAGCAGAAAAAAAAGAGAATGAATTTAATTTCCTGGAGCCACAGGGAGGTCTTGACTATTCAAAACTGTCTTGAAATGTTAGGAACTCTGCTTTGGAGTGCTAAGTTAATAGACCAGAGCAGGATGTAAGTGAGATTAGCATTTTGTAAGTAATTTTGAGTACAAAAGATGTATTTACAATAATCATCAAGACTTATTATCTACAATTGAACTTGACACTTCTGAGAGGAAAAAATAAATTGAATCCATTAAAATGACATCAAGTAAATGATGATATCTTTTTTCTTGTATGTTGCTTATCCCTTTTTAATTTTTATAAAATATGGTTAGATAGCTCCAAATTCTAATAGAGGAGGGGATTAACATAAATTTGGATAGTTAATAGAACATTTATATATGTTACTTGTTGCTCTTAATTTATATAACAACATTTTCTGTGGTACTTCAGTTTGTTACAACATGTCAATTGGTTATATGTATAATGAGAAGGCTGAAGAGACACGTTGAGTTTTTCTGGAACAATTTAAAATCCTAACCTCAGGGTAAATTTCTGAAGAATTAATTTACATCTTTTGACTCTGCATAAAGAATGGATAGGGTTTCTGCTTATAAAAATACATTTTTTGCTCAATAAATATAGACACAGTAATTGGAATAATACAACAGGCTATGAAGATGCGGCCTAGCTGTTTTCTTGTGGTTATTTGGAGAGTTAGTAGTGGGAAGTTCATTTTGGAATAGAAAGGACTTTCTTTTTGGACAAACTGAAAAGACAAAGTCCTCCTGGACGCAGAAGCACTCAATTAATATGACTGAATGTGTGACTAAATGAATGACGGAAGGAATATTTGTTCTGATTCTATGCCACTCTTTCAAAGAAGCAAAGCAGACTTTCTTTATTCATAAGCACTTACTCCATTGTAGGATATTTGAAGCAAAGCAAACTTTCTTTATTCATAAGCACTTACTCCAGTGTGGGATATTCAGTAGATGCTCATAAGTTCGATTACTAATCAGTCAATCAAGGGTATTTATTGAGCACAGGGTTCACCTCAGTTCCTGACCACTACTAGCCCTAGGGGCTGCCTGACTGTAGCAGTCCCTATGGGCTTGTTTAGTAAATGGAAAAGTAGACTGTGAGCCCGTTGTGGGCAGGCATTTTCTCTATTTGTTGCTGAATTGTACTTTCCGAGTGCTTAGTACAGTGCTCTGTACATAGTAAGTACCCAATAAATATCATTAAATGAATAATAATAATAATAAAAATAATGGCATTTACTAAGTGCTTACTAGGTGCAAAGCACTGTTCTAAGCACTGGGGAGGTTACAAGCTGATCAGGTTGTCCCACGGGGGCTCCCAGTCTTAATCCCCATTTTACAGATGAGGGAACTGAGGCAAAGAGAAGTGAAGTGACTTGCCCAAAGTCACACAGCTGACAATTGGCGGAGCCGGGGTTTGAACCCCTGACTTCTGACTCCAAAGCCCGTGCTCTTTCCACTGAGCCATGCTGCTTCTCTGAATGAATGAATGGAGGGTCAAAACCAGGTGTTTGGGAGGGGTTATTTTAAATCAAGAAAGACCTCATTATGCCCCTCACTGGGCACAGTTCTCTTCCTTCTCCTTTTCCTATTACCCCAGGCTCATAAAAACCTCTGAATTCCAGAATGACTTCATTTTGGAGCCAAAGATTCTGAATTAAGGACTTGGGGATCTAGGGGGGATTCCCTTTAGCTCCTTGTGGGCAGGGAAAATTTTTACCAACTCTTTTGTATTTTAATCTCCCAAGCACTGCTCTGCATACAGTAAGCACTCATACTGATTGACTGATTGATCCTATTGATCCTATTTCTTTTTGACTGTGAGCCCACTGTTGGGTAGGGACTGTCTCTATATGTTGCCAGCTTGTACTTCCCAAGCGCTTAGTACAGTGCTGTGCACATAGTAAGCGCTCAATAAATACGATTGATGATGATGATGATGATGATGATGATGACTGTATATGTTGCCAACTTGTACTTCCCAAGCGCTTAGTACAGTGCTCTGCACACGGTCAGTGCTCAATAAATACGATTGATTGATTGATTGGGGTGCAGTCCCAACCTGTTAGATGCGGGGCAGGAGAATCAGGTACTCACTTCTCCCCTCCCCGCCCCAGAGGTAGGGCTAGAGGGGAGAGAAAAGCAAGACTGTGGATGCCTCTCCAGACCCCAGGCTAATGAGTGGGGAGGTAGATCTCCATCTTCCCCCACACCTGCCTGTGCAGCCTCTCTATCTTCTAAAGTGGCACCTCGATCCTTTCCAGGGAGCCAGGACTTAGCCACTTGGGGTTGCACCCACCTCCAAGTCCAGTGAATGAAGCCACACATGCACGTCCCTGATGGACAATCCACTCTCTCTGTGTGCACAGCCCTACTGGATGCTAAGTGGCACCCAGTCTACTCCAGAGGAACACTACATGGCCATCCCTAAGTGGACAGTCTGCTTCCCGGGACACAGCCCCTCCTGGATATATAGCATCTCCAATCTGTGCACCCACATAATAAGCACTTAAAAAATGCATTATCATTGTTATTACCATCACTATTGTCATTAATAATAACGTTAACATCAATCAATCACTGATACTGGGTGAGCGCTTACTAGATGTAAAACACCGGACTAAGTTCTTGCAGGAACTGGTTGTCTGCCCACAAGGAGTCTAGAAGGGGATACAGACATTCACATAAATAAATAATAGATATGTACATAATAATAATGGCAGTTATTAAGCACTTACTATGTGCAAAGCACTGTTCTAAGCACGGGGGAGGTTACAAGGTGATCAGGTTGTCCCACGGGGGGTTCGCAGCCTTAACCCCCATTTTACAGATGAGGGAACTGAGGCCCAGAGAAGTTGTGACTTAATAATAATAATAATAATAATAATAATAATAATGATGGCATTTATTAAGTGCTTACTATGTGCAAAGCACGTCACACAGCTGACAATTGGCAGAGCCAGGATTTGAACCCGTGATCTCTGACTCCAAAGCCCATGCTCTTTCCTCTGAGCCACGCTGCTTCTGTAGAGCTGAGCATGGGGTGAATAACAAGGGCTTAAGGAGTAGAAATTATATTTATATTTGTTCTGACGACTTTGACACTAGTCTACATGTTTTGTTTTGTTGCCTGCCTCCTCCTTCTAGACTGTGAGCCCGTTGTTAGGTAAGGACTGTCTCTATATGTTGCCGACTTGTACTTCCCAAGCGCTTAGTACAGTGCCCTGCACATAGTAAGCACTCAATAAATATGATTGAATGAATGAATAGAAATAATAATAATGATAATCATGATAGACATGTTTGGTTTTGTTTTAGGTTAAGGCGGTCTGTTGGTTCTTTACAGTTGGATTAGAATTGCAATGTGCTGACACTGAATATCAATGACAATACAAGCAGTTAAAGCTTTTGTTCAATCAGACAATCAATCAGCAGTATTTATTGAGCACTTAATGCATGCAGAGCAGTGTACTAAGCAGTTGGGAGAGTAAATACAACACTGTATTCTCATCATCCAAGATGAGGACTTTCATATGCACCTCTTGGCTTGTACGCAAGCATCATTTTTATGCCAAAGTGAGAATAACAATTTTTTAAAAAATATGAATTGTAAATTGAACCTCTAGTTTGCAAGCAATAGCAAATACTTAAAAACACATCCTGATTTTGCAATGAAGCACCAATTTATGATTTATGAGTAGTTTGTTCCCAAATATTTGTTTTCTCCAGCATCCTTTAGGCAGTATTTTATAGTTATTCAATACATATGTAGTGTTTTATCACCTCCTTAGTATGAGAGAAACTATTTTCCTTTAAGTTCTTTTCTATACCAAAACATCATGACAAAGTTTTATATATAAAATTTGAAGTACTCAAGATTTTTTACTATCCACAGCATGCATTTAAGACTGAGCTGAGCAATCACCTATCAAGGTTTATGAAGTAAATAGGTTACAGAAATATGGGAACATTACAAATTTAATATTCCCTCTAGGAATCACTTCATTCTAACTATCAATAGTGTTCTGCTCTAAAAAATCCCTTAAATATAATAAAAATCCTGAACAATACTTTAAATTTTTAATTTTTCCTACTATAGGAATTTGTTTTCCTTTTCTTGGCATGTTGTATAATATCAGCTACACTTACCATTGCGTGTGACTCTGGTGAACCTCTCCACATTTGGATAATGCCTGACCATCTGTCTTCATGTAAAATGTAAATAGGGAAGATAATGTCAAGAATTATCTTTCCAACTCAAAAAATTATAGTACTGTGTTAGAGCAGCAAAGACGCTGGTTTGGTATTATTCATTCAATCATATTGAGCACTTACTGTGTGCAGAGCACTGAACGAAGCACTTTGGAGAGTGCAATACAACAATAAACAGACACATTCACCGCTCTTGATGAGCTTAAAGTATAGACTGGGGAGAGACAGACATTACTATACATAATAAATGCGATTGATGATGATGATAAATTACAGATATGCACATAAGTGTTGTGAGGTTGGGAGAGGGCAATTAACAAAGGGAGCCAGTCGGGGTGACACAGAAGGGAGTGGGAGAAGAGACAAGTCTTAGGTAAGGCCTCTTGGAGGAGATGTGCCCTCAGTAAGGTTTGAAAGTAGGGAAGAGTAATCGTCTGTGGGATTTGAAGAGGGAGGACATTCCAGAACAGAAGCAGGAGGTGTGCGAGGGGTCAACAGGGAGATAGACAAGATCTCTATCTAGATCTATCTATCTAGGCAGAGTGAGAAGGTTAGCAGTAGAGGAGCAAAGTGGATGAGCTGAGTTATATTAGGAGTGTATTCGGTGAGAAAGGAGGGGGCAAGGTGATGGTATTAGCAACTGGGATACTGTGAATGATCAACAGCTCAGAGAATGTTAGGAGAGAGCTGGCTGGAAGCAGTAATGATAATTGGGGTATTTGTTAAGCACTTGGTATGTGCCAGGCGCTGGGGTAGATACAAGGTAATCAAGCTGGACACAGTCCCTGTCCCCCAAACTGTCACGCCTTTTTTGATCTACCCGTCACTCCTGTTGCAACAGACGATATCATTGCTCCCACAACTCAGCGAATCAGTTGATCAGCAAGCAATATGGATGAGATATAAACATGGCCCCTGGTCCCCCAAGGTGCTCACAATATAATAATAAGTAGGGGAGGGTTTTGGAGACAGACATAGAAGAAAAGGGGAACAAAAATATGAAAGGCAAAGAAGGCAAAAAATAGGAAAGGAGCAGCAGGATTTCAGGCTCTTTACGCTTCAGAGCAACAGTCACAGAAGTCCCAACTGCAGTTATGATGCTGACCTTATCAGCCTGCTGGTTGAATCCTTTCTGGGCTGGATAAGGGATTTATGGATGTCCCAGTGTTATAGAGATAAGGCAATGTCAGGAGTTGGGGTTAGGAGAAGGGTTGGATGGCTCATGCTGCTACCTTTTGAAGCTGCGCCCCTTAAAGTCATGTGAAATCACTATGAAAATCATGCTGTAACTCTTTCATTTTAATAAACTCACTATGTGATTTAAGCGCTTGTTCCTTTTAAAGGTAATTTAAGAATCTTTAGAAACCGATTCAGAATCATTATTCCATTAGCTTTCAGACCTAAACAAAATTAATGGCTTCATAAAGCATAATTAAATCTTCTAGTTTAGGACACACAAGCAGCCAATCAGCAGACCTCCTTTGCACATTAGTTTTTATTTTTCATCTAATCTCCAAGTTGATTTAAATTTTCAAGGTAGGTTTATTTGTTCTATTTCCATTATATATTCTTATGTGCTTAGTACAGCCTTTTTGCACATAGTATGCACACACAGAGCACTCAATAATAATAATAATAATAATAATGATGGTATTAGTTAAATTATGCGCTTCCTATGTGCAAAGCACTGTTCTAAGTGCTGGGGGGATACAAGATGATCAGGTTGTCCTACGTGGGGCTCACAGTCTTAATCCCCATTTTACAGATGAGGGAACTGAGGCACAGAGAAGTGAAGTGGCTTGCCCAAAGTCACACAGCTGACAAGTGGCGGAGTCGGGATTTGAACTCATGACCTCTGACTCCAAAGCCCGTGCTCTTTCCACTGAGCCGCGCTGCTTCTCAGTGAATGCTGATGGTGATGATGATGATCTCTTGGCCAAAGGCCACTTGAAGTTTATCACCATGCTCAGACTGATATATCAGTATCTCACTTTTCTCCCTGGTTCCGACCTCTTGGCTAGTTCAGCCTCCGCTATATAACTTTTGAATTTATTATCTCCTTGAAATGTTGCTCATCCAAAGTCTTTCCTTTCCTCAGTCAATCATTGTTATTTATTAAGCACACACTGTTTGTGGAGCTCCGAAGTAAGCACTTGGAAAAGTACAATACAGTAGAGTTGGTAGATGTGTTCCCTGTTCACTAGGAGCTTGCAGTCTAGAGGGAGAGAAAAGCATTAATATAAATAAGTGGCCTCCAAAGTGCTTAATACGGTGTCTGGTACATAGTAAGTGATTAACAAATAGCATGATTATCATTATTGTTATCAGGTAATGCATGGCTTGCTGCTGTTGTATCATCATCATCATCATCAGTGGTATTTATTGAGCACTTACTGGGTGCAGAGCACTATACTAACAGCTTGGTAGAGTACAATGAATACAACAGACACATTTCCCACCCCACAATGAGCTTACAGCCTAGAGAGGGAGGCAGACATTAATAAATAATTCATTATATATAATTTATAGCTATAACTTGTAGATATATTGTAGATTATTTTGTATTTTGTGGATTATCTTGTAGATTGTCTTGTATCCACTTAGTATAGTGCCTGGTATGTAGTAAGTGCTTAAATACTATAATTATTATTAGTAGTAGTACTATAAATAGGAGGATGAGGCTAATATTAAATACCCAAAGGTCACAGATCCAAGTGCACTGATGACACAAAAAGGAGCAGGAACCAGGGAAAAGAAGGTTTACTCAGGAAAGACATCTTGAAGGAGATGTGAATAATAGTAATAATAACAATGTTCTAAGCACCGGGGTAGATACAAGGTAATCAGGTTGTCCCACGTGGGGCTCACAGCCTTAATCCCCATTTCACAGATGAGGTAACTGAGGCAAGGGAAGTTAAGTGGCTTCTCCAAGGTCATACATCAGACACGTGGTGAAGCCGGGATTGGAACCCATGTCCTCTGCCCCCCAAGCCCATGCTCTTTCCACTAAGACTCGCTGCTTCTCTGATTTAATAAGACTTTGGAGGTTGGGAGAGTGATATATATATATATATATATATATATATAAACTCCCTCTCTCGATATATATATATATATATATATCCCAGTCCCCCAAACTGTCACGCTTTTTTTGATCTACCCATCACTCCTGTTGCAACAGACGCTATCATTGCTCCCACAACTCAGTGAATCAGTCAATCAGTAAGCAATAGGGATGAGATATAAACATATATATATATATATATATATATATATATATATATATGTTATCTGGACACAGTGGGCAGTGCGGTGAGTGAAGTGTGCAGGCTGGGCTGTAGTAAGAGATCACTTGAGCTAGTAGTGGGGCAAGCTGATTGAGTGCTTTAATGCTGATGGTAAATAGTTTTATATTTGAGGTGGACAATCACTGGAGTTTCTGGGGGAGTAGGAAGACATGGATATAATTTTTTTTAGAAAAATGAACTATACAGCAAAGTGAAGTGTGGACTGGAGTGGGGAAAGACAAAAGTCATGGAAATCAGTAAGGAGACAGATAGTCAAGGTGGGATCCGATAACTGCTCGCATCAGGGTAGTAGTAGTTTAGAGTGGAAAGGGCAGATTTCAGCAATGTTGCAAAGGTAGAACTGATAGGATTTTGTGACATTGAATGTGTGGTTGAATGAGATAGAAGAGTCAAGGATAATGCCAAGGTTATGGGTCTGTGAGACAGGAAGAATAGTGATATTGTCTACTTCCATGGGGAAGACAAGGGAAGGACAGGGTTTAGGTGGGAATTCTGTGTCAGCTGGACATCCAGGTGGATGTCCTGAGGCAGAAGGAGAGAAGAATCAGGAGTGGAGATAGAGATTTGAGAATCACCTGCATAGAATAATAGTTTAAATATGGGAGTGAATGAGTTCTCCAGTGGAGTGGGCATAGATGTAGAATAGAACCCCTGAACCTTGAAGAATCTCCTTAAGAGGGTGAGAGGCAGAACAAATATCTGCAAAAGAGACTGTGAAGAAACCATGAGTGAGAAAAGTGGAGAACCAAGAAAGGACATTGTCAGTGACATCTGGTTAAAGTTTCAAGGAGAAGGGGTGGTCAACCATGTTTGTTCTTGACAAGCTAGCTGAGTAATTAGCCTTATTGATTAGCCTTAGCCTTTTTGATACATTGCTTGTGTTGATAGCGTAAGGTCATCAGCAGACATATTTTAAGGCAGTGAAAGTATTCAGCTTCCTTCATGGCCAGGGACACATTCCTTTAATATTTGGAAACACATTTTGATGTATTTATGAACCTAGATTGAATTATTTTAACTTGAGTTGATTCAGCCCCATTTTGAAGAGATTTGTGTGGTAAAGGTGACATCTTGAATGTAGGACTGATTTATGTATGCTTACAACAGCTATGTGGAATTGCAGGAGGAAAGGTACATTTTTATCAACCCTTAAAAACCCTTAAGAGAAGCAGCATGGCTCAGTGGAAAGAGCACGGGCTTTGGAGTCAGAGGTCATGGGTTCAAATCCCGGCTCTGCCAACTGTCAGCTGTGTGATTTTGGGCAAGTCACTTAACTTCTTTGTGCCTCAGTTACCTCATATGTAAAATGGGGATGAAGACCGGGAGCCCCCCATGGGACAACCTGATCCCCTTGTAACCTCCCCAGCGCTTAGAACAGTGCTTTGCACATAGTAAGTGCTTAATAAAGGCCATAAAAATACAGAAGAATGGTTATTGCTTTGTTAAAAGTTCAAGTACTTAATCTCCAAATCAAATACAAAAAACCAGTTACGGCCTGCTTTAATAACAGATTTATGTTCTGTAAAAGAAAATAAAAGAACACAAACTAAATTAAATTAAAATTATATTGCAAAAGAAACAGATTTATATTTTGAACGTTTTTGCCATGTAGCATTTGGTTGGCATAGATTGTCATTTTTAATTAGAGTACAAAACAATATCTTATAACCACATAAATCCATCTTCCCAGATAGCAGCATTTTCAAAAACATGAAACTTAAAAATTTAGCATTGAATTTTAAATGACACCCAATACAATATTAAATTAAAACACTAAAAATTGTTTTAGACAATCCCATACTTGTCTGCTGTTGATTTATTTATCTTTGTAATTATGTACTTATATTTTTGGTACTTTTATGGTGTTTTAAACATCATAATAAGAACATTTTCTTAAGTGAACTTTAAACAAACCTTAGAGATAGGATTCACCATGGAAACACAAAGTCTCACAATGAAAAATAAGTTGAATAATTAGAAAAATGTGAGAATAAGCAGTCCAGTTGAAGGAGCTATGAGAGAATATGGCTATTGATGTCTCACAATGAAAAATAAGTTAACTAGAAAAATGTGAAAATAAGTAGTCCAGTTGAAGGAGCTATGAGAGAATATGGCTATTGATAGTTCCTGTGGATAACCTGAACCGGAAAAATGGATTACTGAAATTTTATGCCAATAATGATACATGCCTAAAGGCAAGTGAGTAGCCATAAAGTACTGAATAAGGCACAAGTAAAATACATTGTTACAGTTCCGTTTGAGTGGTTCTGGGAGTTACATAGTAAATGATTACATCCTTCAGACTCAGTGCTGATACAACAAAAAAGCAGCATTCTGCAATGCCTGGAAAATTTCATCTCCCTACCTTATTTTCTCTGTTTTCGACATCACCTATGCACTTCGGTCCAAACCTCAATCAGTGAATGGTATTTATTGAGTACTTAGTGTGTACAGAGCACTATACTAAGCACTTGGGAGAGTACAGTATAGCAAATTTGGAAGTCATATTCCCTGACAACAACGAGCTTACAGTTTAGAGGGGGGAGACAGGTATCAGGTTATTCTGGCTTCACCATTTGTCTGCTGTGTGAACTGGGGTAAGTCACTTAACTTGTCTGTGCCACAGTTACCTCATCTGTAAAATGGGGATTGAAGAGTAATGAGTCAATCAATTTATCGAGCTCTTACTATGTGCAGAGCACTGTACTAAGTGCTCAGGAGAGTACCTACAACAAAACTAGCTGACACATTCCCTGCCCATAATGAGTTTAGACTGTGAGCCCACTGTTGGGTAGGGACTGTCTCTATATGTTGCCAATTTGTACTTCCCAAGCGCTTAGTACAGTGCTCTGCACATAGTAAGTGCTCAATAAGTACGATTGATGATGATGATGATGATGAGTTTACAGTCTAGATTTTCCTCAGCACTTTGATAATCTCCCCAGTTTCACAGCACTTATGCACATATTTCTATGCTCTGTTGCTTTCCTTATCTGCAATTTATTTTAATATTCATTATCCCTGTAAACTTCTCAAGGACAGGGATCATGTCTATCACCTCTACAGTTCTCTCCCAATCACTTATTGCAGTGCTCTTCACACAGTAAGCAGTCAATAAATACTATTGCTTGATTGGGATTACGTCTGTGCTGGTTCTGCTGAAGATGGCCTTAGAACTGGGTATGAGAATTATTAACTGTTTAAAACTTTTTGCCAATTCAGAGGCATCTGAAGAATTAATTTATTGACAGATTTGCCAAACTATGGATTAAAACCTTATTGGCGAACAGGTATGTAATGATGCAGTGGGGCTGTATTGGCAATATCTTCTTTGCAGCCCACTTTCAGCTGGAAATAATGCTTTGGTAAAGAGCCAGAAGAGTCAAACAAGAGGTTGTGATGGTGTTTGCTTGGACAGCAGGAAACAGAAATGTTAATTAGTGGCAATTGGTAAAAGTGCAGACTGTGTGCTTTAATGACAGTAAAGCAATTTTCTATTCACTACTGCTCAAATGAACTTAAGTATAAGACCTTGAGGACAACATCAGACACGTTTGACATCATTTTCTGCCAAGCAGGCACATTCTACATCTAAGGGTCTAGATTAAAACTTAGAAAATGCTATTGGATAACCAGAACGTTGATTGATGTATATATATATATATTGTTTTACTTTGTTTTAATACAATGTCTGACCCTGTTTTCACTTTTTTCCTCTTCTTACACAATCTTCCCAAAGCCTCTGCACTAAAACAGCTATTCCATTCTGGATCATTGTAACCGGGCCTTTATGTTGTCTGCTGTCTCCCAACTGTCAGTCAATGGTATTTATTGAGCATTTGCTCCGAGTAGGGTACTGCACTAAGTACTTGGAAACTGCTAAGCAATAGATTTTGAAGTTTTGGTTTATTGTATGTTTTCTTCTGTATTACTGATTATTGACCCATTTCAGCTCACTATGCAGTCATTGTTTGGGTACCCTACAGCAAACTATTCCCCTCTTGGGTCACACCCAGCAAAACTGTGATATGATGAGCATTGCTTCTAAACTGGTTTTCCCTGTGGATTAACGAACCCCTTTGTTAATAATATGAATTGTTACTTGATGTTAAGCATTGGGTCTTAAAAAAAGTGATCTATAAGTGGACTGTAATAATCAATAATTTTGTCCTTTTATTTAATGCTGAGCATTTCCTATATGTTAAAAAAATCTGGAACATGCTAGATCCCAAGGAGAGCAGTTTTATAAGGATATAAGTGTAGTATAATGTAGCACATTATAACACATTATTCATCTTTCAAAAAACTTCTTAAGTAGTGATAGTAGTTCATAGTAGTAGTAGTAGTGTTTTTTGAACATCCACTTAATGAAGTGCACTGAGAAGCAGCATGCCTACTGGTCTAATTTTACTTGTAAATATTTACTATTCTATTTATTTTATTTCGTTAATATGTTTTGTTTTGTTGTCTGTCTCCCCCTTCTAGACTGTGAGCCCACTGTTGCGTAGGGACCGTCTCTATATGTTGCCAACTTGTACTTCCCAAGCGCTTAGTACAGTGCTGTGCACACAGTAAGCGCTCAACAAATACGATTGAATGAATGAATGAATGATAGAGCATGGGCCTGGGTGTCAGAAGGACCTGGGTTCTAATCCTGATCTACCATGTGTCTGCTATGTGACTTTGAGCAAGTCACTTAACATCTCTGCCCCTCTATTACCTCACTTGTAAAATGGGATAAGAGTGCGAACCCCATGTGGGACAGGGACTGTGTCTGACCTGATTAACTTGTGTCCACCCCAGCGCTTAGAAAAGTGCTTAGCACATAGTAAGCACTTTAAAATACCGTAATTATTATTATTAATATTATTACTAAGTACTTGAGAAGTAAAAAATAAAGAAGCAACATATTACCTACCCAAAAGGAGCTTATCAATCAATCAGTCATATTTATTGAGCATTTACTATGTGCAGAGCACTATACGAAGCGCTTAAAGGAGTACAATCAACCAAATTTCCAGGCATGGTACCTGCCCAAACAAGCTTATATTTGAATGAGAGAGACAAATAAACATATTCACATCTAGAGTGGCCAAAAATAAATAACACACACAAATGTGATTGCTAAGGAGAGTGTAAATAAATTCTTATGTGCTTGAGTTGCTGAAAGGATGATATGTCTCAGAGTGCTGGGAAAACAGTAAAGTAAAGCTAGTTGGAGGATTTGGAATTTTAGGAAGGTTGTTTTGTGCCATGTTGTGTCTGATCAATCAGTCAGTCAATGGTATTTATTGAGTGCTGACTGTGTGCAGAGTACTGTAATAAACACTTGGGAGAGAACAGTAAAACAGAGTTGGTAGACACATTCCCTGCCCATAACTAGCTAACAGTCTAGAAGGGGAAACAGACACTACTATAAATAAATAAATAAATTGTGGATATGTACATAACTGCTGTGGGGCTGAAGGAGGGTGAGTAAAGGATGCACAGATGGCAACCCAGAAGGGCGTGGGAGAAGAGGAAACAAGGGCTTTGTCGGAGAAAGCTTCATGAAGGAGATGTGCTTTTAATAAGGTTTTGAAGGTGGGGAGATGATCATCTGTCAGATATGATGAGGAAGAGTGTTCCAGACCAGAACTGGGACATGGGTGAGAGGGTTAGTGGTGACATAGATGAAATTGAGGTGACAGTGAGTAGGTAGGCATTAGACGAGTGAAGAAGAGTGAAGGGTGTGGGCTGGGTTATAGTAGGAAAGCAGCTGGGTAAGGTAGGAGGGGGAAAAGTAATTGAGTGCTTTAAAGTAAATGGTACAGAGTTTATGTTTGATGTGGAGGTGGGTGGGCAAGCTGTGGATGTTCTTGAGGAGTAGGGAAACATGAACTGAACAGTCTCATAGAAAAATGATCCAGGCAGCAGCGTGATGTACAGACTGAAGCAGGAGAGACAGGAGACAGAGAGGTCGGCAAGGAGGGGTTACCAAGATGGGATAGGATAAATGTTTGGAGTCAAGTGTTAGCAGTTTGGATGGAGAGGAAATGGTGGATTTTAGCGATGCTGTGAAGGTTGAACTGACAGGATTTCTTGACAGTTTGGGTGAGTCAAGGACGAAGGGAGGGAAAAAGTTCCATAGCTAGAAGGTTAACTTGGAAGGAATGAACACCACACGTTGGGGAAGAATGGGTGAAGGAGCAGAACGGGAAGTTGGAAATGGATGGTGGAG
Organism: Tachyglossus aculeatus; assembly: GCF_015852505.1. Lineage (NCBI taxonomy): Eukaryota > Metazoa > Chordata > Mammalia > Monotremata > Tachyglossidae > Tachyglossus > Tachyglossus aculeatus. Next base: position 24,870,724 of record NC_052082.1, on the reverse strand, counting down.
TCTTGAAGCCAATTATCTAGAGATTTTGGTTTATAGACACAGGAGGTCTGTGGAGGGTTTTGAGAAGGGGCAAAATGTGGGCTGAGTGATGATTTAGGAAGACTATCCATTCATTGGCATGCAGTTTAAATTGGAGGGGAAGGAGATTGGCACCTGGGAGACTGGCATAAGATCTAATAAAACAGTTTAGCCATGGCCAGACCAGAGGTTGTTCGATACTGGCAGCAGTTTCGGATAAATGGAAGTGGCATGTATGTGAGACGTTGTGCAGGAAGGACCAGCAGATATTTGTAGTAGACTGGTGTGAAAATTGAATGATAAGAAGAGTTGGGGATGACATAGAGGTTGCAAGTTTCTGGGAGAGGAAAGGCGGGAATGCTATTGACTGAAATGGGCTTATTTATGAATAACTTTCTTGTTGGATTGGGGGCAAAAGTGAAAGCTTATTGGCCTAAGGAAACCTCACCTAAATAGTATGGAATAAAATCCATGGCTAGGTGAAGGTAAATATGATCATTTGGAGACAGAGGGGGAATGAAAATCTCAATGACCATTGAAATCTTTCCACACCTAATATGGGATTCCCCAAGATTATCACTAACTGTCACCCTAAGGATTCAATAGTACTATTTCATGTCTTACCCTAAGGGAAGGTCAAAAATGTACAGAGGTAGAGAAAGATTTAGCTGGCCAATAGGATGCTTTAAGAAGAGTATGGTTTTCCAGCCTAAATTGGATATATTATCTTCTAAAGGCAGTAAGTCACTATCACAGTCATCAGAATAAATTTCTACTTCTCCTACGAAGATTCATTATTACACTGAAATTCTTTATTAATTTAATATTGTGAAGTTTGTATTGACTTTCTTGAATAAAGGTTCCACCATTGTTTAGTACCCTTTATCATTCTTACCTACAGCACAGAAAGGAATTTCATGTTAGTTTCCAGAGGTTCTGGAAGAGATTCTGATAACATGCAAACTATGGGAAAATGTATTCCTTGATGGAATCATTCTTTATCAACCACATTTAAAGGGAACTAACCTTCTTGTATCATGGAATAAGCCTGGAGATATTTGCCCTTTCTAGAGTTCTGCACTAAACTGTGAAGTGAGGGAAATAGAGGGAGAACCGCAAGTTGATTAAAACAATTAATCCCCTTCTATTCCCAACCTCTCCTAACTCCTTGGAAGGGGAGGAAATGATGTCTGCCCCACTGGCCTGGTCATATGACATGGCATCTCTCCAACCTCAGAGTTCCCAAGTAATAAGCATTACTTTCAGCCCACACTTTCTCCAACTTTCCTCTTCTCCCACTCTCTTCTGTGACACTCTTTCACATGGGTTTGTTCCCTTTTCTACCCCTCCTTCAGTACCACAGCACTTTATGTACATATCCGTAATTTATTTATTTATATCAATGTCTGTCTCCCCCTCTATTCTTTAAGTTCCTAGTAGGCAGGGGATGTGTCCAACAACTCTGTTTTAGTGCTTAGCACAATTCAACAATTCAACAACTCAAGTGCTTAGCCCAGTGCTATGCACACAGTAAATGCTCAATAAGTATGATTGATTGATTGATTCATCTCCCATCACTGCTTGGAGAAGTGTACAGAACTTGTACAGAACAGTACAGAACACTGTACTAAGTGTTTAGGAGAGTACATATAACAATAAGCTCTCATGGTCAGGGATAATGTCTACCAGCTCTTTGGTATTGTATTCTCCTTAGTGTTTGATACTGTGATCTGCACACAGTAAGCTTAATAGGAATTTGATTGATTGATAAAGAGAAAAATTGGTATCCAGTAGAGGTTTTAGGAGTGTGAGGTGTCCGGTGGCATTTCAAAAAGATGGCCCAGGGGGTGTGAAGCCTGGTGTGGGGAGAGTTGAAGTCAGGGAAACCAGAGAGGAGAGATAGATAAAATGCCATTTGACTGAACCTTCGATATCTCAGGAGCCTTATTGTCGGCTTATTGCTTATTAAACTGCTCACGTTGAAAGGCAAAGGATAAGAAATAACATGCATTTTGGCACCACCTAACAGCAACAGTCATAATTTTTAAAAAATTTTATGGTATTTCTTAAGTATTTATGGCATTTCTTAGTTTCGGCAGGGAACAGGCTAGGGTAGTTGTAGCAACAGTAATACCCCGATAATGATTGATAGTGTTTGGTGAATTAATCAATAGGGAATTACCTGAGCATAAGTTTTTATTAAGGGCCAGACACTGTTCTAAGTGCTGAGATAGATACAAAGGTAATCAGGTTGGACACAGTCCATGTCCCACATGGGACTCTCAGTCTTAATACCCATTTTATAGCTAAGGCACAAAGTGACTTCCCCAAGGTTACACAGCAGACAAGCGGATGAGTCGGGTTTAGAACCCAGGTTCTTCTGGTTCATTCATTCAGTCATATTTATTGAGCACTTACTATGTGCAGAGCACTGCACTAAGCGCTTTTGCTCTTTCCATTTCTAGTAGTCTCACCAAATCAGTTTCATAATATCTGTGGATGCAATAGGCTGATTCTGACCCAGAATTCAGTCTACAAGATGTACATCTTCTCCTGTGACAAAATGACTATAAGAAATATGTTTCGTGTTTTAGGGCCTATCGTCCTCCAGGGAAGGAATTGTGTGATCCATGCAGGGGTTCTGGGAACTTCCAGCAAAGCATTCAGACGTGTTAGGTGTAAATTGACCCAAAAGGGAACAAAAGAATCCCTGTCCACTCCCTGTGGATTATTATTGTATTCATTTAATTCATTTTACACTTCTAATCTTCATACAGATGAAGGGAAACAGCAAGAGTAGGTAACTTTCTGCTCTTCAATTTCCCCTTTCCTGTGTTCCACCCCTGCCCTTTGAGCCTTGCAGCCAGGATGCAGTTTACTGGGCACAGAGACTAAGAGATGCATAGATACGGTGCTCCACCTTCTCTCCCAGTACAAACTTCTCCCTGCCGAGTTTCCTTTATGAACCACCTGTAATAAAGACTTAGCTCAGTTCATGGCAGAGTAGAACGGCTCCACTTAGAGCATAGCAGGAATATGTCTTCTTTCCGGCAGGTTAGCAGAGGGCAAATGCTTTGTTTTCCCCTTGTGGATGTAGCCTTTTGCCTGGAAATAGAGTAGTGCAGGTGTTATCTGGGCAACAGCTCAGTACCTGGGAAGAGTCTAGTTGCGACAGATGTAATTCCATGAACCAATGATCTAGTTGCGGCAGTGAACAGGCAAGGATAGTTGTAACAACAGTACTACCCCGATAATCATTTTGTTTTGTTGTCTGTTTCCCCCTTCTAGACTGTGAGCCCATTGTTGGGTAGGAACCGTCTCTATATGTTGCTGACTTGCACTTCCCAAGCGTTTAGTACAGTGCTCTGCACACAGTAAGTGCTCAATAAATACGAATGAATGAATGAATGATAAGGTTTGGTGAATCAATCAATAGAGAATTAGCTGATCATAAGTTTTGATTAATCAAGATCTGATCAAGAGGGACTGTGAAACAGTGGGAAGTAGTGTGCCTCAGTGTTCCTCAAAAATCTCCAGTGGCTACCAATCAATCTGCGCATCAGGGAGAAACTCCTCACCCTGGGCTTCAAGGCTGTCCATCACCTCGCCCCCTCCTACCTCACCTCCCTTCTCTCCTTTTACAGCCCAGCCCGCACCCTCCGCTCCTCTGCCGCTAATCTCCTCCCTGTGCCTCGTTCTCGCCTGTCCCGCTGTCGACCCCCGGCCCACGTCATCCCCCGGGCCTGGAATGCCCTCCCTCTCCCCATGTCCACCAAGCTAGCTCTCTTCCTCCCTTCAAGGCCCTACTGACAGCTCACCTCCTCCAGGAGGCCTTCCCAGACTGAGCCCCTTCCTTCCTCTCCCCCTCGTCCCCCTCTCCATCCCCCCATCTTACCTCCTTCCCTTCCCCACAGCACCTGTATATATGTATATATATTTGTACATATTTATTACTCTATTTATTTGACTTGTACATATCTATTCTATTTATTTTATTTTGTTATTATGTTTGGTTTTGTTCTCTGTCTCCCCCTTTTAGACTGTGAGCCCACTGTTGGGTAGGGACTGTCTCTATATGTTGCCAACTTGTACTTCCCAAGCGCTTAGTACAGTGCTCTGCACACAGTAAGCGCTCAATAAATACGATTGATTGATTGATTGGTTAGTGGAAAGATGATAGGCCTAGGAGCCAGAAACCTGCCTTCCAATCCCACGTCTGCCTGCCTTGTGACCTTGGAAAAGTCAACTTCTCAGTGCCTCATTTACTTCATCTCTAAAATGAGGATTAAATCCTCCTCCCTCCTATTTAGATTGAGAGGCTCATGTGATACAGGGACTGTGTCCAACCTGATTATCTTGTATCTACCCCAGCGCTTAGTACAATGTCTGGCAAGTAACATTAAAAAAAAACCAAGTAAAGAAAAAAAACCCAAACTAGTAATGGATCATCAAGAGCCTACACTGTGCAAAACCCTGAACTGAACCATAGGGAGATTATAGTAGTTAGGAGGTGTGGTCCCTTCTGGCAAATCAATTACAATCTAGAGGAGGAGGAAGACTGAAATAAATTACAGATAGGAAGAAGTGACACTGTATGAAAATATGTGCTTAAATTTTATGAGGAACTATTTGTACAGCTATTCCATCCTAATACGTCTGCACTCCCTGGTTCAACCTTGTTGCTCTTCCAACTTTTACTATCTGTAGATATTTTTCACACTTATCTTACCTATTAGATTGCAAGCTCTTTGAGAGTAGGAAATATGTAGCTACTCTTGGCCTCCGTAAACTTCCCAAGTCTTAATGCAGTGTTTCCATCAGAAGATACTCGGTGGATTTTTTATACACACGCACATACATACATACATATATACATATAGATATATAGCTGCAATTGTATATCTATGTTATATATATATGTATGCATATATATGCTGTATTGTAACTATATATGTAGATGGCAAAAAGTGAATTTCCTTTCTGCAGGAACTGTTTTCATTCAGTAATTTAAAAGGGAAAGCTGTTTGGCTGTTCATGACTACTCATTGCTATACTAATGTTTCACTGGAGGAAAAAAAAAACACCAAAATTCTGATGCTTACTTTCCATTAGAAACTACTGTCATTTCAATAAGTACAGAGAAGCAGCTGACACTGTGCGTTGCAGTCTGCTGTTGATTCAGTGGTAATAAGGTGTCAGACTTGCACTGTGCTTGCCAGATTGTTCAGCTGGCAGATGCTGTAAGAAGAAGTGCCATAAAGTCAGAAATGAGCTAGGAAAGGGGCTATAAGTGCATATGAAAGTGAGCTTGTTCCATTGGCTTGGCACTCAGAAAAGCCAAGAGGACAGGATTTGAAGAGCAGACAAGTTACGGGAAAACTTTTTATGAGTAATTGGGGAAATGCTTAAATAGATGACTTTTTAAATTGAAATATGGTACTTCATTGGAAAATAATATAAATCATTGTGCCATGAGCCAAGAATGAATGATAAATCTTAAATACTGGTAGTTCTTCCATTATAACCACCTCTATTGCAAATGAATTATAGCTGCTTGTATACATTATAAACCCATTGTACCACTTTTTTTTCCTTTTCTTTTAAATCAAGTGAAACCAAGTTCTGAATTGTCTGTACTCCTTCTCACATGGAAAGCATATTCATTCATTCATTCAGTCATATTTATTGAGTGCTTACTGTGTGCAGACACTGTACTAAGCGCTTGATTAACTTTTGAAATATCTATCTCCTTTAAGAAGAAGCTATATTAACGCTTTACAGCATCTGTAAAACTTGTTAAAAGGTAGGGAACCCAGAAAAGAAGGAGGAAGAATAAGGGAAGGAAAAGATGGTGGTGGTGGACGAGGAGGAATAAAAGGAGGCAGAGGAAGAAAATGGGACGAAAAGGAGGAGTAGGAGGATGAGACAGGGAATAGGAAGAAGCAGCATGACATAGTGGATAGAGCACAGGCCTGGGAATCAGAAGGTCATGAGTTCTATTCCCCATTCGCCTCCTGTCTGCGGTGTTACCTTGGGTAAGTCACTTGACTTCTCTGGGCCTCTGTTACCTCATCTGTAAAATGGGGATTGAGACTGTGAGCCCCATGTATGACAGGGACTGTGTCCATCCCGGTCTGCTTGTATCCACCCCAGCACGTAGTACAGTGCCTGGTACATAGTTAAGCACTTGACAAATATTATTATTATTATTATTATTAAGGAGATGAAGGGGGATGAGTAGGGGGGTGAGGAGGAGGATCCTTAGTAGACGAGTAGAATCATCCTCTTTCTCCTCCTCACCTCTTTCTTCTTCTTTCTTTTCCTCCGCTTGCACCACATCCACCTCCAAACTAATATTGAATCAATTATAATAATAATAATAATAATAATGGCATTTGTTAAGCACTTACTATGTGCAGAGCAGTGTTCTAAGCACTGGGGGGGATACAAGGTGATCAGGTTGTCCCACGTGGGGCTCACAGTCTTAATCCTCATTATATAGATGAGGGGACTGAGGCTCAGAGAAGTTAAGTGACTTGCCCAAGGGTACACAACAGATATGCAGCGGAGCCGGGTTTTGAACCCATGACCTCTGACTCCAAAGCCCGTGCTCTTTCCACTGAGCCACACTTTCTGAGATCAGAAAAGTCTCATCCAAATTCCGCCCAAAGAACCAAGTGGAAATCACTGCTTCGATCCCATTCACCACCCCAATCCTTCCAACCATAAGCATAAGCAGGGACAGTCTGCCATCTGAGTAAAACAGCCCCTTGACTAGACAGACCAAATTAAGGCACTAGTTTTCAAACTCGTTCCAGAGTTCCTTTTCATGGCCCAAGTGAACAAATTCTGAGTATTCATATGAAATCATTTGCCAGGGTAGGTGTTGCCTCAGTATCACACTTTTTCTCCATTTTAATATTTGGCTTTTGGGACCCACTTTAGTGTGATAATAAAATACAAATCCCACCACTATCATCGGGCATTTATTTGAGGAGTGTATAGGACATAAGATCATGGACTCAAACCCCAGAGAGGAAGCATTAAGCTGTGTTTGTTTTTATATATGAACCCCGAGGTTCAGGAATGAGAACATTCTAAAAAACTATAATAAACTATGATGAATGTTCTGTAACTTCTTTATTGCAGTGTAAACCTCACAAAATAGCATTACTGCCATAATTTCAGCTTCAGAGACTTTGGTCATATGCCATCTAGGAACAGCTTTTTACCTGCATAAATAGTTGTTTCCTCCACCTCGTTTTTCAACAACAGGACAGCAAATTGACCAGATCTAGAGGTGAAAGTGTTAACAACGTAAGATATCAGCAACAATAATGATAATAACAACAGATAATCACTTGCATTGTCACTTTCATTTGTTCAGAGCACTTATTATTAAACCAGTCAACCAATCAATGATATTTATTGAGACTTACTGTATAGAACTGTACTGCGCAGTTGGGGCAATACAGTGGAGTAAATAGACACACTCCCTGGCCTCAAAGTGGTCACAGTGTAGGGGAAATACACAGAGATATTGAATTTAGGGCTTAGCAAAAGAGAAAGAGAAACATACATTTTGCATATAGTATTTCTCTCTTGTAAGGTATCTCTGCAGTAGGTGAGCAGGATCAATGTGCTAATTTGAAACATTAAAGGATACTTTACATATTTAATTTTAAAGTTTTAATTTTCTATGACAAATTTGCAAAAGAATCCTTGGATCCCTTTCAAGTACATCAATCACTTTAAAGAAACATAACTCCACTGGGTTAGAGTGACCAGAAGGGCCTCATTAATCCTTGGCAGAAGAAACCCCATGTCTCTAAGAGGCAATTTCATTCATTCATTCATTCAATTGTACTTATTGAGTGCTTACTAGTTCCCATAGTAGCGCATTGTCCTGAGCATCACCTAAAGCCAACCATCCTTCTTTATCTCCTGTCTCTGCCTGTGGCCAAGAGAGCACTGCCCAAAGATAGGGAATGTGCCTCTGGAGAAGTGTGGAGGGGTATAAGATGTAGGGGTCAAACCTAGAGGTAGTGACAAGTCTAAATTTCCTGTTTTGTATTTCTGGGACCATTTTTTAAAATGGTATTTGTTAAGCGCTTCCTATTTTTCAAGCACTGCTCTGAGCCCTAGGGTAATCAGTTACAAGTTAACTAGGTGGGACAGGGACTATATCCCTGTCAAATAGCAGGGAAACGTTTATTGACTCCCCATTTCTGCAGTTGAGGAAAGTAAGACACAGAGAAGTTAAGCGACTTGCCCAAAGTCACACAGAAGGCAAGGGGCTGAGCTGAGAATAGAACCATGGTCCTCTGGCCCCCAAGCCCGTGCTTTATCCACTAATAATAATAATAATAATGGCATTTATTAAGCACTTACTATGTGTAAAGCACTGTTCTAAGCGCTGGGGAGGATACAAGGTGATCAGGTTGTCCCATATGGGGCTCACAGTCTTCATCCCCATTTTACAGATGAGTTAACTGAGGCACAGAGAAGTTAAGTGACTTGCCTAAAGTCACACAGCTGACAATTGGTGGAGTCGGGATTTGAGCCCATGACCTCTGACTCCAAAGCCCGGGCTCTTTCCCACTGAGCCACACTAGACCAGGCTGCTTCTCAGTGTTCTTGAGAAACACTCATTGTGTAGTCGTGGTCCCATTTTTCTGAGTTGAAAGGCCAAAATACATGCTATAGTGTTACATATTTCCAGCATATTGTGTGTTGGAATAGACAACCCTCATCTTTGCATGGAGCAACAGTAAACCAAGTATACTAACTTTTGATATCCTTGAGTCAGACAATATTTGGGATGGGAGCATTTTCTCTTGGCTCCCAATGTGAATACATACTGGTACCTGTGAATTTGGTTGGCCATGCAAAAATAGGTATAATGGTGATGTGGAGGCTTGTTGAATATATAATGAAGCTTTTATCTAGCGCCTTGCCAACAAGTATATTGGAAATCACATAGTCAAGGACAATCTTGGCCAATCAATCCTTTAAGGTGAAGGAACATATCATTTTAGAGCCCTCCATTAGACTACAAATTCCTTGAGGACAAGGTTCAGGACTTGTACCAGCATGGTGTAATAATAATAATAATAATAATGGCATTTATTAAGCGCTTACTATGTGCAAAGCACTGTTCTAAGTGCGGGGGTGGAAACAAGGTGATCAGGTTGTCCCACGGGGGGCTCACAGTGTTAATCCCCATTTTACAGATGAGGTAACTGAGGCTCAGAGAAGTGAAGTGACTTACCCAAGGTCACACAGCAGACATGTGGCAGAGCCGGGATTTGGACCCATGACTCTGACTCCAAAGCCCGTGCTCTTTCCACTGAGCCACACTAATGGATAGAGCATGGGCCTGGAGTCAGACGGTCATGGGTTCTAATCCTGGCTCCACCACTTGTCTGCTGTGTGATATTGGGCAAGTCATTTCACTTCTCTGTGCCTCGGTTCTCTCAACTGTAAAATGGGTATTGAGACTGTGAGCCCCACATGGAACAGGGACTATGTCCAACTCGGTTGGGTAGGGACCGTCTCTATATGTTGCCAACTTGTACTTCCCAAGCGCTTAGTACAGTGCTCTGCACACAGTAAGCACTCAATAAATACGATTGAATGAATGAATGAATGAATTTGCTTGTGTCCACCCCAGTGCTTAGTACAGTGCCTGGCACATAGTAAGTCCTTAACAAATTCCATAATTATTATTATATATTTATGGTATTTATGAAAGTTTACCCTGTATCAAACACTTGTTTTAAGCTCTGGAATAGATATGAGTTAATTAGGTTTGACACAGTCCCTGTTCCACATAGGGCTCCCACTAATAATAATAATAATAAATTATAATTATGGTATTTATTAATCCTTATTATGTGCTATACTGAACGCTGGGGTGAATACAAGCAAATTGGGTTGGAGACAGTCTCTGTCCCAAATGAGCCTCACAGTCTCAATCCCCATTAAACAAATGAGGTAACTGAGGCACAGAGAAGATAAGTGACTTGTCCTAGGTCACATAGCACACAGGTGGTGGAGCTGGGATTAGGACTCATGACCTTCTTATTCCCAGGCCCGTGATCTATCCACTGTGCCATGCTGCAAGTGACTTGTCCAAAGTAACACAGCAAGTAATTGACAGAGTCAGAATAACAACCTAGGTCCTTTGACTCCTAAGCCTGGCCTCTTTCCACTAGTCCATGCTGCTTCTCTAACTTCTTGAAAGAGTGCTCTGAACAACGTATATACACTCAATACATATGACTGATTGACGTTAATAGACTGACGACTGCAGTAAGCTTGGGTCATTTGAAGAAATTTTTCACTAGTTTATCCTACAAGCTACCACCTTTCTCATATCCCATTTTTACTACTACATCAGCATCCTTGGGACCTCCCTGGATCCAGGCTCTCCCCTCTCAAATCCATACTTCATTCTGCTATCTGAATCATCTTTCCAAACAACCACTCTGTGCATGTTTCCATCTTACCTCCTTCCCTTCCCCACAGCACCTGTATATATGTATATATGTTTGTACATATTTTTTTTACTCTATTTATTCATTTATTTATTTTATTTGTACATATCTATTCTATTTATTTTATTTTGTTAGTATGTTTGGTTTTGTTCTCTGTCTCCCCCTTCTAGACTGTGAGCCCACTGTTGGGTAGGGACTATCTCTATATGTTGCCAATTTGTACTTCCCAAGCGCTTAGTACAGTGCTCTGCACATAGTGAGCGCTCAATAAATACGATTGATGATGATGATGATGTTTCCCCATTCCTCAACTGTTTCTACTGATTGCCATCCATCTCTGCATCATCGCTGCTTCATCTTGCCCTGAGTTCCCTTTCCACAACATCTGTTCCTTTGGGCTTCAAACTCTTCTACGTAAACTATTCCAGAAGTTCAATCAGTGCTACTAAAGGTGGCATGTTCTACTAATAAGATTAGCAAACAATCTTTCCCTTTACCAACGTTTTCATCATCATCATCATCAATCGTATTTATTGAGCACTTACTGTGTGCAGAGCACTGTACTAAGCTCTTGGGAAGTACAAGTTTGCAACATATAGAGACAGTCCCTACCCAACAGTGGGCTCACAGTCTAAAAGGGGGAGACAGAGAACAAAACCAAACATACTAACAAAATAAAATAAATAGAATAGATATGTACAAGTAAAATAAATAAATAAATAGAGTAATAAATATGTACAAACATATATACATATATACAGGTGCTGTGGGGAAGGGAATATATTCATCATATATTTGCCAACTGATCTGATCAGCCAAAAGCATCTGAATTTATTGTTCTGTCTTCTTTTACTATAATTGAATTTTCCTTGAGTCCTTTGTATAATTGCCCAGATCCTCTTGATGTTCAGTCCTATTTTTTAGCTAACTTGAACTTTTGACTCTTGGTCACCACCAAGCCTGCTGCATAACAGAGCATTTACTTTTAATGGGAAAGTAATGTATCTTTATTAAGGGCAACTTCTAAATACCGAGGGATCTTCAGTAAAACATTACATATTTGGCAATTCACTCTTGCTTTTTTGTGTGTTCCTTTTGGGAAAAGCAAATTGTTTATTTTCTTGGACTTACCAAATTTCATTATTTTTGCTATAGTGTGTTTATCTGAAGCTCTTATCTGGATTTTATTAAAAACTTTTTAAAGACAAAGAAAAATGAAGCTCGATTGTTTTGCTTTTCCCATTAAAGATTTTTCACATTTTATCTATTTTTACCTTTATACTCCCTTTCCTTCCCTAACATATCAATCAGTCAGATGGATTGATTCATTTTTTTCTTCCTTCTCTGACAACTCTTTGTATGGAAACCATAAGCAAAAGACACTCCAAAAATGGAATAACTCACAAAATACTAGCCCAGTGTGAACAAGATTATGTGGTCAACTCTCAGAAGTATGATTTATGATGCAAATTTCTCTCTAGAAAAAGACCCAGTTCTTCCATGTTACCGACCTTGCTCCCAAGGTATTTCAGCCACAAATCCTTGGAATTGTCTGAGCTCTTAACTTACCTGACTCTAGATGATGCCACAATCCTTCTTATATCACAAGCTGACAATCTTGGCACTATCCTTTGTTCATTTGTCTCCTTCAACCCACATATTCCATCACTATGTATTATTGATTCCGTCTCCAAAATATCCCAAAAAATTTATTCCTTCCACTCCATCCAGGTAGCTACCATACTTGGCATGTCCCATTTTGACTACTAAATCAGCCTCTTTGTAACCTTCCCGCCTCCAGCTTCTCCCTCTTAAGTCTATCTTTCTGAAAAAAACTATCAATCCACTCACTTTCCGTTGTCTCTCTGGCCATCAACCCCTTGCTCTCATCCTCTGTCCTGCCTGCAGCTCCCTCCCTGAGACAGACCAGTACTATTCCCATTTTCAAAACCGTAATGAAACCATATCTCCTCCACGAAGCCTTACTGAACTTAGTTCTCAACCCCCAACCCTTTCCCTCCATACTGTCTCTTTCTAGCAATCATTTCCACCCCTTAATCACTTTGGTATCTCTCCCCAACCCTACTCCCTACGGTCCTTAATATGCATATCTTCATACTCAGTTGCTTCCTTACCTGTGAACCATTTTATTGTCTGCTTCCCTCGTTAGTCTGTAAGCTCCTTGAGAACACGTGTTGTATCTACCAAATGTATTGTTTTCTCCAGGTATGGTGCTCTGTGTGATGTAGACACTCAGTGAATACCATTAATGAATAATTGTATCTATTAGTGAAGGATAATAGTAGGAGTAATGCAGTCAGTCAGAAATGCAATCTGGACTCTTGGGATCATTGAGCCCATACGGGGCTGGGATCATTGAGCCCATACGGGGCTGAGAGAGTGTGAGGAAAGTGATGGGGTGGGAAAGGCTCTTCTCCAAACATGTACCTCAGAGCCCAGCAGAGAAAGAGAGATATATATATAGATGCACGTGCACACACACACACACACACACACACACACACACACACACACACACACACACACACACACACACGTGCACCTGTACAGAGATCAGTTGCTGCCAGAGAGCTGCCCCTAACTATCTGTTGGAAGGAGAAGTGGGGTTTGGGAGAAGGCCACCCTAAATGCAAGGTAGTTAATTTGGGGGCAGGGGCACGATCAGAGCAAAGCCAGAAAAACAGCTCAGATGCAGTGTGATGTGATGATGCCATGTATCACTTGAGAACTCTGCAAAATGGATTAGCCCTGAAGCCCATGGGGCAATTAATATAGCTCTTCTCTTGGCTCTTAGAATAATAACCTCCAAAAGTAACCAGAAGCATTCAGGACTTGGCTTGTCATAGCGAATCTATGCTACTGCAGATTCCATATGCACACGTCCCTCAGGCTTTCTCTTTCGTTTAAATAGAGAGCAAACATCTACTTCATTTAAGTTTTCAGTGATAATTAGGAGTTGCACAGCAATCTTAAATTAGGTCCAGGAATAACTGATAATGGGTTCTCATTTAAACCCAGAGGTTACTTTAAGTCTGTCATGTATATTTGTCTTTGCCTCTAGGCAGTCCTGAAGCTTTATTACTTCATTGCGCCTGATGTATTTGCCTACATGTATTGAAACTCATCGAAATATTCAGTGTAGAAGCATATCAACCTCATACAGTGAAAGGAAATATGGAATTCTTACAAATAATGAATGTGATTCTCTGGCCTCATCATCCAGTGTTCCAGATGAATCTGGCATATGACTGAAAAGGTGGTCTGCAGTTCCCTGAGTGTTCTCCTCTTAATGACACATATTTCTTTAGTCTTTTTCCACTTTCAACGTTAAAGGTATTCCAAGTGGAATTAGACCAGAGAGTGCAATAGCAAAGACACTGTCACTTCCTGATATTTCCTTGCTCAATGACGAATTTAGGTGATCTTCAAGAACTTTGACTCTTACCCTGAAAAATCCATTCTTGCATTTCTCTGAAACACCTTGGAGAGGACATTGACATATTTCAACCTCAGGTAAATGAAGCAAAAAAAGCTGTGGTTTATAAAATGAACAGGACTTCTGAGAAGCAGGGTAGCTAGGGGAAAGAGCACAGTCCTGGGAGTCAGAGGACATGGGTTCTAATCCTGATTCTACCAATTACCTGTACTGTGACCCTTAACTGCTCTTTGCCTCAGTTTCTTCATCTTTAAAATGGAGATTAAATGAATGTTCTCCCTCCCCCTAACTCTGTATAACCTGGGAATGCATCCATTCTCATTATCCTTGTATTTACACCAGTGCTTAATACGATACATGTAGGAAAATCTTAACAAATACTACAATTATTAATCACATTTATTGAGTGCTTACTGTGTGCAGGGCACTGTGAGTACACAACACAACAACGTAACAGACACATTTCCTGTCTGCTTTCCAATAGAATATTCCCAGTATACCAGACACGTGATTATCCTTTAACTCTGATTGCTATAGCAGAAACAGTTCAAGAATGAATTATATTAAATCCACTTTTCTTAAAAATTACATTTAGAAACAAATTCCTATTTTTAGACACTAGAATCTTTTTCAAGGATCAGAAAATGAGATTTATTGACATGGAAAAATGATACTAGATGAGGTCCTTTGCAAATTGGGATAGGCGGACTAGGGGAACCAGGATTATTCTAATCATAACCCAAGGGGTTCTACATTCATTCAATCATATTTATTGAGCGCTTACTGTGTGCAGAGCTCTGTACTAAGCACTTGCACTGTACTGTACTACTTGGTTCTGTTACCTAGTCAGTCCACTATCCAATGATTTATGGATAGACAAGGAAATAGAAATATAACTGAGCAGCCCAGCCTGGATTTTTGTTGAGTGACATGTAGAATTTGGTGAGAATGAGGCCTAAATTTTAATTCCATGTTGAAGGTCTATATAGCCTCCTACAAAGCTTCAGGTATATTTCTATCTCAGAAGATACATCTAGCATCTTGTCAGTACATCAGTGTCACTCAAATAAATGACAGGGTAAAGTTGCCAACAATAATTAGTTGAAATCCAACAAGTTCATTGCCCCTGAGGCATTCTTCACTGCAGTACAGCCTTCTGAATGGGAAAGAATAATGGGCCATAAAAAAGATTCCCAAGAAGCCGCTTTATGGTAAACTGAATGGGACCACATGCAAACAAGGGAGGCAAAATTCATGTGTTAAAGGCACAGAAAAGCACATCTGAACAATATGATATAGCACTAAACTGCTGGAAGCTTGTCCACAGACAGACCAACCTGGTGGGCAACAAGAGTTCCTCTCTCTGTTTGAACTGTTTTGATATCGCAGTTGCAAGGAAGGAAACATTGAGCCAACAATTTCACAGCTTGCCATTTCTGGCTTTTCATTCAGAAAAATAGGAATGCAACCATTATGGACAGTAAAGAACTAGAATTCTTAAATGAAAAGAAGAGAAAGTGAGAGGTGACAGTTTTCAAAGACATAAAGCATTGCCATATTAAATACAGTCTCCCTCTTCATGTAAGGAAGGAACAAGTGGAAATAGACGTAAACTGTAAAAAAAGGAACTTAAGTTGGACATGAGGGAGACATATTTGAAAGATGTTGATTGATAAACATTAGGTTTCTGAGAAAGGTTGCTGACTAGCCTTCTCTAGAAGGCTTACCATGGCACCATTTCATGCTTACTGTGCACTGACATAACAGTAACGGGAGTATATCTCCAGAGAGATGTCATCTTTCATTAGCTAATGCACCATGTGATTGGACACCTACTGAATGATATCCAAAATTGGAAAAGAACATTCCTTTACTGTCAAGGTGGTGGGTGGACCAAAAGAGAGATGTGAGAGGGGAGAAACCAATAGTAGAGAATAAGTGGATGAGTAAAAAATAGGTTTTTCAAGAAAAATATTTGGTTATCATCAAATAGGTCTGTACTGTTTTGGGACCAATGCTGGGGACAATGCTAGTCAGATAATGGGTGGTGATTTCTGAGATCTTGAAAAGTTAAATGGATTTGCCTGTCTCCAAAATGAGAATAACAATGGTATTTGTTAAATGCTCACTATATGCCGGGCACTGTACTAAGTGCTGGGGTGGATACAAGCAAACTGGGTTGGACACAGTCCCTGTCCCATGTAGAGCTCACAGTCTCAATCCCCATTTTACAGATGAGGGATCTGAGGCACAGAGAAGTGAAGTGACTTGCCTGAGGTCACATAGCACACAAGTAGCAGACCTGGGACTTAAAATCCATGACCTTCTTACTCTCAGGCCTGTACTGAGTACGCCATGCTGCTGACTGGTTCACCCTGATTAAAAAACAAGAAATTGACTCTGTGAGAGTGTATTGGATCCAAACTTTCTGAATTAGTAACACCTAAACTCTTAGGTCCATAGTGAACCTTCAAATTTCACCTAATACAACTACACACTAGTAGGACCACACCAAAGCCATTTCTGATTGATAATTCTACCTCAATTTCAGTGACGTCCAAAGAAGGTTCATGAACTCTTCCAGGCCCCTGAAGTATTATTTTATGGGCTTGAGAAGAGGCAATGCACGTTGCAAAACACCTAGCCTGTCCCCTGGGGAGGAACATACCATCAGGCAGAGAGCCATTGTATATTAATTAAATGGCGCCTGCATTTTTTCCCATCAAGGTTGGAATTAGCTGGAAACTGTAGTTTAGATCTTTCAATTTGCATCTTCATTGCATCAAGGCTGTTTTGTGATGTACTTTTGGCTTCCTGAGCTGAGAAGAAAAGAGTATAAAGGTTTAATTCTCTTCACACGGTGCCAGGATTTTAGTTCAGGCCAGCTGATTACTATGTACAGTCATTCAAATGTAATGTCTTGGTTCATTGAAATTATAAAATGAGAATTTGGGTTAGGCATTTTAAGTTTTCTGTAAAAGCAAAATGTGTTCATGTGCTTGGCAATTTTTCAGTCAGAAGACAAGTATTGGAGCAGCCTGGCCTAGTCAAGTCAGAGGAAGTGGGTTCTAATCCTGACAATGCTGTGTGTGGCAGTGTAACCCTAGGCAAGTTACATAACTTCTGAGGGCATCAGCTTCCTCATCTGTGAAAGGGGATTCAGTACCTGTGGCTGACTTGATTATCCTGTCTACATTTTTTGTTTTGTTCATTCATTCATTCATTCAATCGTATTTATTGAGCGCGTACTGTGTGCAGAGCAGTGTACTAAGCACTTGGGAAGTACAAGTTGGCAATATATAGACGGTCCCCACCCAACAACGGGCTCACAGTGTAGAAGGGGGAGACAGACAACAAAACAAAATATATTAACAAAATAAAATAAATAGAATAGTAAATATGTACAAGTAAAATAGAGTAATAAATCTGTACAAACATATATACAGGTGCTGTGGGGAGAGGAAGGAGGTAGGGCGGGGGGGGATGGGGAGGGGGAGAGGAAGGAGAGGGCTCAGTCTGGGAAGGCCTCCTGGAGGAGGTGAGCTCTCAGTAGGGCTTTGAAGGGAGGAAGAGAGCTAGTTTGGCGGCTATATGGAGGGAGGGCATTCCAGGCCAGGGGAAGGACGTGGGCCGGGGGTCGACGGTGGGACAGGCGAGAACGAGGCACAGTGAGGAGGTTAGTGGCAGAGGAGCAGAGGGTGTGGGCTGGGCTGTAGAAGGAAAGAAGGGAGGTGAGGTAGGAGGGGGCGAGGTGATGGACAGCCTTGAAGCGGAGAGGGAGAAGTTTTTGCCTGATGCGTAGGTTTACTGGTAGCCACTGGAGATTTTTGAGGAGGGGAGTAACATGCCCAGAGCGTTTCTGCACAAAGATGATCCGGGCAGCAGCGTGAAGTATATATTTTGTTGTGCATCTTAGTACAAGCGCTTAGTACAGTGCTCTGCACACAGTAAGCGCTCAATAAATACGATTGATGATGATGTGTCTCCCTCTTCTAAACTGTGAGCACGTTGTTGGGTAGGAACCGTCTCTATATGTTACTGACTTCTACTTCCCAAGCACTTAGTACAGTGCTCTGCACTCAGTAAGTGCTCAATAAATACGAATGAATGAATGAATCCTGTATCTACCACAGAACTTACCCTGCTTGGTATAAAGGACGTAATCATCAATCATCATCCTCAATGGTGATTATTGAGCACTTACTAATCTTGGCTCTGCCACTTGTCTGCTGTGTGACTTTGTGCAAGTCACTTACTTTCTCTGTGCCTCAATTACCTCATCTGTAAAATGGGGAGTAAGGCTGTGACCCTCATGTACTTCTATCTACCCCAGCATTTGGTACAGTGCCTAGCACATAATAAGCACTTAAAAATACAAGAAAAAGAAATAAACACTGCACTAAGCACTTGGGAGAGTACAATACAACACAGTCAGCAGACATGGTCATAACTATTCTTTAATGTTTCACTGTAAACCTAGGCAGTCAGGTCAAGTATTTGAGTTATCAAGCAACATTTGAACATATTTGGTTCTGTATTCAAATGCCTCCAACACCAAGATCTTATTTCTAATAACTGCTTTCAACCAGAAACAATTTTTTGATGACAAAGGCCAAATGCTAGCCCAGTAGTTTTAATATATACTGTTCTGTCTACTGTATACTCAGCGGCAGATTTGAACAGCTTTACCTAGGGAAAAATGATTTACGTGAAAGCTAGTGTGCCTGATGTGTTGTAAGGAATGGATAAATGTTTGTAAAAGATGTGAAGAAACGATTCACCTCAGCATGACAGTCCTGATTATGGTTGTTTGCTCCTGAGATGAAATGTAATTCAGCCTGTCCTTGTGAACCAGGAGAGGAAATTGTGAGTTTTATGCAAAACAAACTACAGCTGTGCTTAGTCTATTTTGAAAACATTACTGCTGAGATGGCTAGAAAAGATTCTTTTTTCACATTTAACCATAGCTTGTAATTCATGGCTTTGGTCTCTTTGCTCTGGAATTGAGCAACAAGGATACTAATTGGGCTTGCCCACCTGGTTTTCTTTGCTCTGAAAGCACAGAGGTTGGGTTTAACCAATCTGATTAACAAGGCATTTCTGAAATTATTTCACAAGTGCCCCTGTTGGTTAATGCTCAAGTTTTCTGTTCTCAATTTTACTTATAATTAAAAAAGAACACTCAACAGAATTTGTCAAGTCACCTGATTCATTCTGCCTAGATTCCCCCTCCCCGACCCTTATAGGGTTGTTGGTTGTGAGCAGTAGGTGGAACAGTACATCCTCTTCTGGTAGAGCGGGGATCTGGTGGGCACTGATCGGGAGAAACTGAGTCTTTTGGAGTGAGCTGGGTATGTAGTTGCTGGTCCGATTCCTGACTTCAGACACCCTGGAGAACCATTATATGGGGTAAGTTATTTCTCTTTCTCCAAGATAAGAAGGGACAGTATGGTGTAGCTAAACATCATTACTGTCATTTGTGGGTAATTTCAGCTAAACCCAGTTTATCATGGTCCCCAAACAGCCAGGTTTGCCCCACAACATATGTTTGTTGGGAATCAACTTAAAAAAACCTTCTAGCAACCCTCTGCTTCAATATTCTGTGTTGTACCTCTTTATGTTATTGTTTAAATCCTGGTTGTTAACCTACTTGAGGGTGTAATTTGGTCATCACCACTGAGACCTATAGAGCTTTTTGAAAGAGTGACCGGTGGGAATCCAAATCTGTTTTGGATTATGTTGACTGGGGGGTGGGTGGGTTATTCATTTTATCTTGTAGTTTGTATATAGCAAAACAATTTCAAATTTGATCCAAACAGGAAACTTCTCTCTGGGGTCTAAAGAGAACAGGTAAAAAGAGGCTGGGTATGTTGAGTGAAATGTAGTTGGACATTGAGTTTAAAATGGAATAAAGAGATCAAGCTGAGGAATAGTGAGTAAAGAGAACTGATATGTAAAATGGTGACAACTGGTAGAGAGCCTTGAAGCCAATTCAAAAGCATTTCCAAGATGTGGCGGGAGATGGCTAACCACTTCATCGTTCTTTGCAGAATAAGTGACCGAGATGGGTACCTAGGTCTATAACTGAGCTAAATAATGTACTATCTACTTACAAAGTGTCAGGCAATGACATAATAGCCGTATGCTATAGAGAAATGCTGGCTGTAATTTCAAGCTTCTGTTTGAAAATTCAAGCTCCCACTAAGAAAAAGATTGAGTTAGCTATATAAGGTATTTGTTGAAAATCCAAAGAAATCATTTGTGTGATAAATAAGGTTGCTTATTACTGAGCTAGGATGATTATAGCTATTTTATGAAATTTTAATTACATTAGGTTCCTGTTCAAATATTGGTTTTAAGTGTTATGTGAGAAACATTTCACAGAAGGGAAAATAAAAATAAAATGGCTTATTTACTTATCCCAGTGTATTGGGAACAAATTTCATCAGGGAAATCATGAAAAGAATTACAGAGTCTGAAAGACAGCAAGCCCTGCATAGGAGCCTGCACCTTTAATTGAAGAAACATGCAAGTTTTCAGCTGAACGATTCACCTGAAATGACTGAGTAGAATTTAGGTGTGCAAACAATGCAAGATGGTTAAAATATATTGTGCGTAAATTAGAGGTGATGTACGGTTGGATACCTCTAGCAACTTTGCAAAATTAGTAAAACTACTAATATTTAGGAGTTGTTAGATAAGTGTGAGGCCTATTAATTCTAGTGTTCAAAACCCAGTACTATTCATGGGTTTTAAAAATCAATAAAAATCTTGTCAGAATAAGAAATAGAGGAAGAAGCAAGCAAGGGATGAATATAAGAAGTTTGCAATAACGTGCTTAGAACAGTGCTTTGCACATAGTAAGTGCTTAACATGCCATCATTATCATTATTATTAGATACATATTGACACTGATGTGGCGGTACCATGTTTTGTCACTGCATATGTTTTCTATGTCAGTGATTTATTTCCTCTTTTAAATGGCATATTTGAATCAATCAAGTTTATTGGACTTTTTGAAGGATGTTTCTCCTAGATCTTACTTTTACAATGAAGCATGAACCCCGGTTTTATTTACTGTGAGAAAAGGAGATAATAAAAAGCTACATCCTAGATAGAAGTATCCAACTATGTGAAAGGAAGCCTTGTATTTAACCAGACTTTGAAAATAGCCTCAAGTAAAGGTAGTCTAGAAGCCAATATGACAACAAAAATGGAGGAAAATCACATACACTGTTTCCTCCAAAAGTAACTTTAAAATTTTAAGCACGTTAGAATTGGAACATGAATACATATGCAGCTTTACTTATTTAATATTAAACAGCTGATATGTATGCACATTGTATGTTTTAATGAATAAATAAGACACTTCACTAAGTTGTTTGGAAACTGAAATTTTCAAGTGGTGGAGATTGATTCTCTGAGGTAATTCACAAGGTGCCTAATTTACTGTCTACCTGTGGTATTAGAAGTTGATGTTTCACCCTTTTAAAGTCCTCTCTCTCCCCTACCCTCTCCAAAGTTCAAAATCGTAAGTAGGCTTACTTTGAAATCATGAACTCAGTAAGTGGATTCTGGGTTTATTTTTCAAAAAAATATTAAATAAAAATTAAATATAATGCTCCATGCTTACTCCCAGTACATAAATAATGTACACATATATTAATGCATAAAATATTACTTTCATAGCAGTTGATACCAAATATGTTCCATTGAACTGAATGGGAACTCAAATAACCCTTTCTTGATTTGTACCTTGGAGTGGGGTCCTTTGTTTAGAGTGTTTACTATTCATAAATTCATAATGCTTCAGAGACTTTCGACTTTATAAAAGAACAACTACTCAAATTTGAGAACTGAAATTTAGTTGACTAATATAGCAAAATAGATTTGGAACAGGTATTCGAAACAAATGTTTTTCAGAAACATTTAAAAAATGAAAAATTTGGGAATCATCATGAAGTTGAAACACAAGAAAAACCTTTACTGTATAAAGAGCTTAGGAAAGATATGATGCATTCATAGAATGCATAACTAACGCATTGTATGCTAGTACCATCCATCTCACAGAGAAAATGATTGGAAAATTCAACCTTTATGAAAATAAACTTAGTATTAAGCAATGTCTTAAACAGTACTAAATATTTTTGGAGGCAGAAAATGTGATTTCTACTCCAATGAATATGTAAACTGACCAAATTATGAAATTTTGCCTTTGACTTTTGAAGCCATTAAGTGCAAAGCCAGAATTTCCAAAAATGATGGGGTTGATCTCTTTCATTAATATGCATGCACACACACACACACACACACACACACACACACACACGCGCGAAAAATTGTAAAGCTAATGTCTCTGGCCACTCCTTCTC
This sequence comes from Tachyglossus aculeatus, assembly GCF_015852505.1. Taxonomy (NCBI): domain Eukaryota; kingdom Metazoa; phylum Chordata; class Mammalia; order Monotremata; family Tachyglossidae; genus Tachyglossus; species Tachyglossus aculeatus. The sequence goes on along the minus strand of NC_052082.1, from coordinate 24,848,378 downwards.
AGTCTGTTTCATGGGCTCCTCCTCTGCCTTCCATCCTCTAACTGTGGGGGTCCCTCAAGCCTCAGTTGTGAGTCACCTTCAATTCTCCATCTACACCCATGCTCTTGGAGAATTCATTTGCTCACACAATTCCAATACCATCACTTTGTGGATGATTCCCAAATCTACCTCCCTAATCTAACGTCTCTCAGTCTCACATTTCCTCCTGCCTTCAGAATATCTCTATTTGGATGTCCTGCCAACACCTAAACTTAACCTATCCAAAACCCATCTTCCCACCAAAACTGTCCTTCCCCAGTTCCTACCACTGTAGACACGGCCGCAATCCTCCAGTCCCACAAGTCTGTAAACCTTGGAATTTTCCTTCCCTCATCTCTTTCACTTAATCCACATATTGACTTTGTTGCCAAATCAGTTGTACCTCCGCAACATCTCTGGAATTCTACTTCCTTTTTAGACTGCTACCATGCTGATCCAGACACTCATTTTCCGCCTTGAATACTGCATCAGCTTGATCACTGACCTTTTTACCTCCTATCTCTTCCCTCTCCAGTCAGACTTCTCTCTGATGCCTGGATCATTTTTCTAAAAAGTTATGCAGTCCCTATCTCTCCACTCCTTCAAAACTTCCCAAGTTGCCCACCCACCTTTGCCTCAAACATAGATTCCTTCCCATCAGCTGTAAGACACTCAATTAGCTTTCTGCCCTACCTCACATCGCTGATCTACTACAACCCAAAATGCACACACCACTCTTCAAATGTCAACCTACTCTCTATATCTCAGTCCATCTATCCTGCCATGGATCCCTTGTGTGCATCCTCCCCTTGGGCCTGAAACTCCCCCACACACACTTCATAGAAAACAGTCCACCATTCTCCCACCGTTGAAACCTTCCTGAAATCATATCTACGTGAGAGTCAGTGGAGTGAAGATTAAATGTTTCTAGGAGAAGGGAAGTCTACGGTGTAGAAGGCAGCCGGATGGTCAAGAAAGATTTGGCAGGAAGGAAAAAATCATTATTAATATGGTACTTGGTAAGCAGTTGCTATGTGCAGCGCAATTCCTGTCCAACATGAGGAGCATGCTTGTATCCCCATTTTACAGATGAGGTAACTGAGGCCCAGAGAAGTGAAGTTACTAGCCCAAGGTCACAGAGCTGATGTGTGATTAGAACCCAGATCCTTCTAACTCCGAAGCCCAGGCATTATCCACTAAGCCACACTGACCATAGAGAGGACCATTTCTGTGAAGTGAAGAGTGTGGAAACCAGAATGTAGGTCGTTAAGGAGAGGAATTGGTGGGAGGGAGATAACAGGAGGAGGAATCCATGGAGCTGAGAGGTTGTCTTAGGGGATACATGAACATGCTTTCAAACAGTGTGGAAGGGGCCATTAGAAAGTGAAATGTTGAAGATGGTTGTCAGGGAAGGAAGAAGGGAGGAGGTGACTGTTTTAATAAGGTGAGAAGGGATGGAGATCAGAGGATGCTGCTGGAAGAATGGGAGAGTTGACCTGGGGGCTGGAGGAGGAAGTGACTGGAAAGAAAACCTAATGGTTTAAATTCTATTGGCAATATGTGCCAAAGTCATTTAGGGGCAAGAGATGGAGAAGGAGAGCAGGGGATTTGAGTACGGAGTCAAAAGTCTTGAAACAGCTGCCATAGAGAATGAACATGTGTCAATGAAGATGGAGAAGTATTGTTGTGTGGGTGAGAGGACAAAATTATAGCAGGTGAAGATGTATTTGAGATGGAAGCAGTTGGTCTACTGTCTGGATTTCCACTAGCAGTGCCCTGAAGCTTGTGTACAGAGGGGAGAAAGCATGCTGTGGAGGTGATTCAGGGCTGCAGCTTAGTAGTATGAGATGGGCTGATTGAGCCACATTTTTACAGAGCTAATTAACAAGGCTAGAGACCAATTTTGGACTATAACTCTAATCCTCCTCAGTGAAGCGAATGGAATACAAGCACAAACTTACTTCAACAGTTGTATCACAATACAATGATCCATTACCAAATATTTAATGAATAGTATGTATAGGTGTCTTCTTATACTTTGTTTTAAGTAATTGAAATATTTGAATTGCTTTAGCATTAGGATTTTGAAATCATGGTCATCCTTAAATCTGTTACTTAAGTGGAATTACTTTGTTAATCTCTGCTTTCCTTACTCCAAGTATTGTAAATTGTAAAATTTACTTGATTGGAAAGAGGTTTTCAAGAAAAATCCAAATGATTATGCGCCAGTGAATTTACCAGAAGATCATAGTATAGTTTAAAAATGCACACTTTATTGTAAATCTTCAATGTGCACTTTGTATCCCCATAAATAGAGATTGCATTACATATCCAGTGTAAATAAATACTTATGATAGTGATTCTGTACAACTGTAGCCTGTACCACTGTTTGAATAACAACAACAAAAAGAAGAAATAGAAACTTTGGTCCAAATGGGATTCTGTGCATCGTGAAGGGGAAAAAAAGCAAAGTCTATTATTCATCCTTGTTAGAGAACTTTTGTAATTACTTTTAGAAAATTTCTCAGGTCTTAGAATTCTACTTTTAGGTTCTCAGGGGAAGCACTCTCATTGTGGGGAGACGGCATTCTGAACATGTAATATTTGGTGATAGAAGGGCAAATCACATTTGACTCTGCCTTTTCAATTACTTTTTATTCTATTTCCATTTAAACAGCTTGTTTAATTTGGCAGTCTTCATTATTTGAGATTTGACTGATCTTCATTATTACTTGACAGTTCTTTAATGATAGTGCTTCAGAAAAATGTAAAGTAGTAGCAGTGCAGTAAATCATTAGTTACTTGGCTGTACCATTCATTCATTCAATTGCATCGTATTTATTGAGTGCTTACTTTGTGCAGAGCATTATGCTAAGCGCTTGGAAAGTACAATTCAGCAACAGATAGAGACAATCCCTGCCCTCAACGGGCTCACAGTCTAGAAGGGCAGATACAAGAAGGGCAGTTTAGAAGGGTAGATATGAGGTAATCAGGCTGGACACGGTTCCTTTTCCACATAGTGCTCATAGTCTTAATCCCCATTTTACAGAGGAGGTAACTGAAGCAGAGGGAAGTGAAGTTATTATTATGGCACTTGTTAAGCACTTACTGTGTGCCAAGCACTGTTCTAAGTGCTGGAGTACTACAAGATAGTCAGGTTGGAAACCGTACCTGTCCCACATTGGGCTCACACTCTTAATCCCCATTTTTTACAGATGAGGTAACTGAGGCACAGAGAAGTTAAGTGACTTGACCAAGGTCACACAGCAAGCATGTGGCAGAGCTGGGATTAGAACCCAGGTCCTTCTGACTTCCAAGCTTGGACTCTCCCCACTTGGCCATTGCTTCATCAGCCAAGTAGCTTGAGAGCCCCTTAAGATGCTTTTTTATTATTCCTTCTCCACCATCTTTTTATTTGGAAGTATATCTTTATAGCTATAAATATATCTTTATAGCTATAAGTATAGCTAACATTATAGGCAAGATAATCAGTTATGTTAAGTTAGAGTTATTTGCTTAGCATGTGTTTTCTCATGGAAGTTCCATTATTCATGTAGACTAATCTTGTTGCCGTGTCCATATTCAATATCTTTATTTCTACTTCAAGCATGCTTCACTATGAATTCATCAACTGGATGCAGTGGTGTCTGAGCAATTTATTTCTAAATTATTAATAGTTTTTTTCTATTATTGAGTATGTTTAAGTAGATACCAGTAGGATAAAATACACTGTAAAAGAATAGTATGATTTAATGCATAATTCATTTAAGATAAGGCAAAGTAATTGCTGTTGCTATTTTCTAAATGGTTATACACTTAAAAACACTATGCTTAGAAGTGAACACTATACTTTAGGAGAGAGTATATAAGGCAGTAAATGTCTTCTAGAACCATGTTTTGTTTTATTTATGTGGTGATAAAGATGTTTTTACAATATGCTGCACCTCTAACAGAGCTGGTATTATTGATGAATTTGGCCTTTGCAATTTTTTTTGCCTCCGTTTTTGTTTGTTTAGTGGTGGTCTTTTGACAGATAAAGTTGTTTTTCACCAGCTCTCTTCAATCAAATGTTTTTAGTCTCTGATATGCTGGCATTTCCAAGGCAATGACTGGAAAAATAAGATTTATCTGTATCATAAGGATTCCCTGCCTTCATTCTGAACTGACGCATTTGTTGATGGAATACTAATCACTTCTTATAAGAAAGATATATACATACTGCAAATATTTTTATTGACAACTTGATTTTATTTTTCATCTGACTCTGGTACTTGGTGTGCTTGAAGCCAAAGGGGAAAAAGTCCTGGGTCGCTTTTATGTTTGATTACTGGAGAGCCTGAACTCCTTAGACCTGGCCCCACCAAGTAAAAATACTAATGTTTTACTTGAGTAAAAAAGTGGTCAAATAATGCATTTTTTTCCGGAACAAATATGTTGCTTCATTTTTTGATAACTGGGCAATTACATAGTCATTCAATCATATTTATTGAGTGCGTACGTGGGCAAATTGCTGTACTAAGCACTTGGGAAAGTACAATATAACAACAAACAGACACATTCCAGCCCAAAACGAGCTCACAGTTTAGAGGGGGAGACAGACATTAATATAAGTAAATAAAGTACAGATATATACTTAAGTGCCGTAGGGACTGGAGGGAGGATGAATGAAGGAGCAAGTAAGAGCAGCACAGAAATGAGTGGGAAAAGAGCAGAGGAGGGCTTAGTCTGGGACGGCCTCTTGAAGGAGATGTGCCTTCAATGAGGCTTTCAAGTGGGGAGAGAAATTATCTCTCTGATATTGAGGAGGGGAGAGTGTTCCAGACCAGAGGTAATAATAATCATAATGATAGCATTTATTAAGCACTTACTATGTGCAAAGCATTGTTCTAAGCGCTGGGTAGGTTACAAGGTGATCAGGTTGTCCCACGGGGGGCTCACAGTCTTAATCCCCATTTTACAGATGACATAACTGAGGCCCAGAGAAGTTAAGTGACTTGCCCAAAGTCACAGAGCTGCTAATTGGCAGAGTTGGGATTTGAACCCATGACCTCTGACTCCAAAGCCCATGCTCTTTCCACTGAGCCACGCTGCTTCTCAGTAGGTAGGATGTGGGCGAGAGGTCAGCGGCGAGATAGAAGAGTACCACCTACCCAGCTCTGCCTCTGTGTGTGTGTGTGTGTGTGTGTGTCTGTGTGTGTGTGTGTGTCTGTGTGTATGTACTTGCACACTTGAATGTTCTCTCCCTGGTCCCATGCATGTAGTGGATGTCTCATTTCTCCATGCCCCACTCGCCTGAGAGCACCCTCCCACATTATTTTTCCCCACACTCAAAATGAAAAGTTGGCTTACCGTGGCAAACAGCTCAATTGTGTGTTGTTGTGTATGATGGTGGGGGTGAACTGGGAGTTCCCTGGGAGGCCACTCTGCTCTGATCCCCCCCCTGCCTTGACCTCTTCTTTGACGCACCTCAAAGAACTGCAACGGACAGGAGTAGGACGACTTTAGTCTTGTGGTGACTGCTCAGATTGATTCTACCCTCGTGGCCAGAATGGGCTCCTGACAGCTTGACACTGTGAAAGGAAGCAGCTCTCTCCTCAGGAGCAACAGCTTCCCAAGGGACAATGTTACGGCCATTGGAGTTCTGAGTGGGGCAAGAGGGACTCATCACAGTAAGCTCTGGTGTCATAATAACAGGTTATGAATAAACAGTAGCTCCATGGCAACACTAAGCTCTGAGCGTGGGTTGAGAACAATGTGGAGACTGAGGTTTGGCCAGGAAAAATCATCTTTCATTGTGGTATGTAAAAGTGGCTCACATACCCACAACTTCATGAGACACTAGCTCTTAGTACAGGCCTCTGCAAGCAATAGATGCCCGATAAATACCATTAATTGATTGAACTAGAGAGGCACCATAAACGGGCTTCAATTCAGAAGGCGATGCTTCTGTAGTAACAAGTGGGAGGGCTTTAACTCTTTGTCATAGATAACTGGTTAGTGATCTTTGGTAAGTGTCTGGGAAAGAACATAGAATGTGGCTCAGTGACAGCCAGTTCATGGCTCCCTCTTTTTTTCCAATATGATAACAGATTAATTCATCCAGAGTATTCATTGAGTGGTTACTCTGTGCAAGGGTTAGTTAGTAGACGTGATCCCTGCCCTCAAGCAGCGAAATCAAACAATTTGGGATGGAGCCTCTTACCAGCTTGGTAGCACAGGACCCAGACACTTCACTTACCTTCTGCTTCTTGAATGTTTCTGAGTTTTGGGCCCTGAATCTTTTCTTGGGAACATCTTGGACACTTCTTCACCATCCTCCCAGGAAGCAGCATGGCCTAGTGGCAAGAGCATGGGCTTGGGAATCAGAGGTAGTGGGTTCTAATCCCAGCTCCACCAGTTGTCTGCTGTGTGACCTTGGGCAAGCCTCTTAACTTCTACTCATCTGTAAAATGGAGATTAGGACTGTGAGCCCCACGTGGGACAACCTGATTACGTTGAATCTACCCCAGCACTTAGAACAGTGCTTGGCACATAGTGAGCGCTTAACAAATACCATAATTATTATTAAAACCCCAGTGAGTTTGTATTCATTTGAGGACTTAAGGAATTCCAAAACAGAGGCTGTCAGCCTGACTGATTACACTCTCTCTCCATTTTTCATCCACACTAAGTGTCACTCCCTTTATCTTAGTGGGGTGAGGATGTTTTTGAAGGAAAAAACATCAAACTTTGATACTAATCTGCAGATGCATTCTTCAGGATACATGATATTCTGGCCATCAGGTCTAATATCTTCTGTCAGAACTTCCTCCATGTGGCCATCAAAACTATCAACATGCTGATAATTAACCATTATGTGGCTGAGACTGATTTTAGAGAGCCTACGCAATCATGGAAATAATTTTTAAACCATAGGATTACATATGTTATTGATAATTTCCTGGACTAGACAGTTATTTCTTCTTCATGATCCAGTAGAGGAATACCCCGTATGGTGGGAGAAAAATCCCAGCAGTTTTGACCCCACGTTCGGGATGGTACTTAACTGATGAGAAAGGCCAACATCTCTTCCCAGGAGAATAAAATGTATGAAGGTCAAAGAAACTAATTTGCATAGATTACAATTTTCTAATTATTCAGGAACTCTTTATTCTGGCTATCAGCTTCAGTAAGTTGTGAAGTTAATACCCTGATTTAATAGTCTGTGATATCTCAATCCCATCATTGTAAAGAGCCCGAAAGAGGATCAAAAACCAAAGATCCATATTGAAAGGAATAATCCTATTTTCATTTGAGGGCAAGTAAAACTAGGAGACACAACCTATATCTGAAAATCGTTGAGAAAACTTGCTTTAACCGTATCAATTGAAATCTATTGGTCAAGGAATAGAATATTGAAGTCAGTGATCTGGTTCTGGCAATCGTAGAGATTGCCAGATCTACTATTGACTTGTCAAGGGCCTTGAAAGAAGCCTTTAACTCATTTCTTCATCCATAACATGTAACTGTATACCTGTACATTTAATTAATAATAGCATCAAAGAAAAGAACCGTAGAGAAGCATCATGGCCTAGTGGAAAGACCATGAGCGTGGAAGTCAGAGGACCAGGGTTCTAATCCTGGCTCTGCCAATTGCTTGCTTTATGACCTTGGGCAAGTCATTTAACTTCTCTGTGTACCAGTTTCTTCAACTGTAAAATGGGGATTAAATACCTGTTCTCCCATGTGAGGCAGGGGCAGTGTCAAACAAGTAACCTGGACCCACCCCAGTGCTTAGAACTGTGTTTGGTGCATAGTAGCGAATTCCACAAAAGGAAAAAAATGGAATGCATTATTCTTCTTGATTGTGAGTTTATTGCAGAGGGGCTTTATTTTTTAACTTTGGTCCAAAGTCTGGCACTTCAGTGAAGCTTAATAAATGTTTAATATTGTTTCAGTTCCAACTGATCATTTGAAGTGAATCAAAGCTATCTTTTTCCACAATAATGAGGGAAGCCAGGGGCTTAATATTCAGGAAGCCCCATCCTGTCAGCTGCATAATGTCTGGAACCATAGATAGTCATAAACATTGTATATTGTATATATATACAATAAACATTGTATATACATTGTATATTGGGCAGTCTTGGTGTTCACTACAAGCGAGACAGCAGCCAAGGAAAAAGTAACATACCAAAAGGATTTATATATATAAATCATTGTTAGACTGACACACATCATTCATATGGAAATGAATCAATCAATGGCATTTATTGAGCACTTAGTGCAGAGCACTGTACTAAATTCTTGGGAGACTACAGTACAACAGAATTGGGAGACATGGTCTTGCCCATAGTGAATTTACAATCTAGAGGGGGAGACATGAGCTTTTTTTTGTGGACAGTATTAGTTTCTTTGTCCAACACTGATCTCATTCCTACATTGTTAACATTGCCACTCACGTACTTTGTATTACCATCATGATCAATGCACTAAGCATTTGGGAGAGTACAATAGAGTTGGGACACGGACTGAGTCTAACCCGATTTGTCTGTATCCACCACAACACTTAGTACAGTGTGTGGCACATAGTAAGCATTTAATACCAGTATTCTAGGTACATGCACTATGAAAGTAGTGTCAAACTTGCATTTTCATCTTAGGGATAGAGGGAGCATCAAATGAAGGTCAGTGGACAATGGGTGATTTTGTAAAGTGGGGTGTGGCTGAGGCAGTGTGCATTTTTGTCACTATAATGAATACCAATGTGAAGTGTTTGCAAACTTGTAAGATTTCAAAATGGTAATTTTATGGATTTTCAGTTGATAATCAAAATAAAGGAAGAGAGCAATTTGAGAGATACTTCTATCATTGCTCTCATGGCTTAGTTCTCCACATTGACCTTTGTGTCTGTTACTTCATCCTTGGCTGCTGTCTCGCTTCCTTCTGGGAAGCATCGGTTTGGAGCTAGGGCTGGCAAAACCTCGGAGCCTGGTTAGGGTATGGATAGTACATATCCTTATGAAACCACTCACTCTGAACTTGAGTTACAGGTGACCTTATTTTGAATTATGACTGAAATTCAGCCTGGGTGTTTGAAAACCCAGGCTACATGCTTTCTTGCATGTGTCAGGCTCTGACAGCCAGTGCAGATATAAGATCTCTGTGACCATTCATTCATTCAATCGTATTTATTGAGTGCTTACTGTGTACAGAGCACTGTACTAAGCGCTTGGGAAGTACACATTGGCAACATATAGTGATAGTCCCTACCCAACAACAGGGACCAGTGTATCCTCTCACATTTGTCAGTTGGAGAAGCAGCATGACTGAGGTGAAAGAACTCAGGCCTTAGAGTCGGTGGACCTCAGACCTAATCTTGGCTCCACACTTTCCTACTATTTGACCTTGGTTAAGTCACTTAACTTCTCTGCCTCAATTTTCTCAACTGTAAAAGTGGGATTAAATAATCTCTCTCTTAGGCTGTGGCCCCAATGTGGGAAATTAGATGTCTCAGTTTATTTATATGAGCCTGATTGAAAGACTATGGGGTGAAGATGGTAGAATGTATTTTTCTTAGAGGCGGGGATTGTATCTGCCAACTCTATTGTACTGAATTCCTCCAAGCATGTAGTACAGTGCTTTGCACACATGAAACATTCAGTAAATACCATTGATTGATTTGAATCCCCTGAGGAATTGACAACTGTGATCTTTAGAGCAGGCCCATGTCTGAGGATTGATATAAACATCAGCAGTGTGTTGTCCTGGTCTATCAGATTCCTATTTACTATGTTTTTCTGGCTTCTGGGAAATGGTCATGACAGATTTTACCTGCCTCTGTCATAGGCAGCCTAACTGATGGACATAAAAGCAGCTAATCATTCAATGTCTGAAGCTTTCTTGAAGTTAAAATCATTTTCAGAAGTTCAAATATTTCACAAAAAATTTTTGAAATTTTTGAAAACCAGTTGCATGTTATTGCGGGAGTTCCCAACTTTAACTAACACATTATCAGTTTTTACTGTAAAGTTAAGTCACTCTTGCTTGCCTCTTTAAAGCTAGAAGGAGTTTGTAAGCATTTTACTCCATTATATCATTTCTCAACTTCTTTATGAAAAAGATAAAGGGGAGTGGTGGTTATTCCCTTGTTTACGAATCAACCTATTCACTATTCTAGTAAGTCATAGCTAGCTATAAAAGCTGTCACTTGTAAATAGAAATGGTACTTGATATTCTTAAACTGAATTATTTTAAATTGAAACAGTATGTCACAGTCTCTGTGGAGAGGTCTGTTAGAGGATAAACTTGATTGAAGTAATTCGTGTCAGTTATTTTAGACTTTGTTGGACCTTAGTGCTATTTTTTTGCGGTTGTGTTTTTTTTTCCATTGGTGAACTGGTAGGTTAGTTTTTGTACTTACTTGTTGATTTTTGTGAATCCAGTGCTTAGTACAGCGTTCAATGAATACCATTGATAAATCAAGATGTGTTCCTACCTGCTCCCCTCAAAATAAATTCAAGCCATTATTCTCCATAAAGATTCAGTGACCAACACTTTACAAACTCGATGTTATTTTAGAGGGTGAGAAATCATCATTCATTCTTGAAGTTTATGCTAGTAGTTGGGATCCTTTCCGAGTGTACAGATGTAACTGAAAAGACTAATGCATGATGGACAGTAACTCCCACATTGTTTACACTTAAGAATACTTCATTAATGATTTTGTCCCAAACTGGAGCTGTTCTGTCTCAGAATCCTGTTTTTGGTGAAGCCTTTACTCAGAGAGAATAACACCTCTACCAGTTGCTGCCTACCAGCTGCTGTAGTGAGTTCCATCAGCCCAGTTGCTATTTCACACTTCTGAGATTGTTCTAAACTGCCTTTAAATTTTACTCTACCCTATCTGCCCGTGTGACACCTTTTAAGCCCACCATACAGTACTTGCTTGGATATCCTGTTGTCATCCAGTTTTTGCTTTCATGTTGCACCTTGTGAAGTAGCGTTTGCTTATGAAGTTTGCCTCTGTGCCGGTGAGCTGACCACTTACAGTACCTCATTATTGGTAATCTGCTGACATCTCATGTTGAATAGAGTACAGTGATGCCCACAGGACTGCCCGAGAAACTGGATTGCTTTTTCTGTTGTAGATCCCAGACTCACAGCCGTAGAGAGTTGATATCACAACAGTCTTTATAAGCTTCCAACTCGATATGAAGTGTGACTCCCCATCATTGCCACACTTTGCCTTTCAGTCTGCTGCAAGTCATGCTGTTTTTTTAGGGGCTATCTCTTTGCCTGTCTGTGGCTTGGTAACTGATTTTGAATTGTTTTGGTGATAATTGTGGTCCTTTTTCCTGATACTAATAGACAGATAGACAGTTGGCTGTGCATTGTCAGTGTACTCTCATACTTTTCATTTTCTATATAATTTTATAACTTTGGAAGATTAAAGTAAACCATTACCAATATCGTCAGTATTACTTTTTGAGTCATCACTTTTTTAAAACTTTAACTGCGCCACCCCACCGCACCCCAGCTGTGGATGTAGCTTTCCACTCCTGGAAAAGAATGCCAACTATTTCCAGAAAGTCCCAATAAAAATAACACTGATTGAACCCTTACTATATGGTAGGCACTGGGATAAGATAGAAGGCTAAGAAATTGGACATATCTTCTGTCCATACGGGGCTCACGATATGTCTTATTTACCAGATGAAGAAAATGATATCGAGAGACTAAGTTTCCCAAGGTCACATAGGAGGCCAGTAGGATCCCAGTGCCGTGCTCTTTTCACTGGTTTCTAGGAAATAGAGGCCACAAGACCTTTACTTCTTGGTTCAAGTGATTTTTTTCCTTCTGTGCAATTTCCTTGAAAGACCTGATTAGAAGTTTTGAAAGCACACCCTTCTTCCTCAACTGACAAACATTTCCCCACATTATGAACTTTGATCAAGAGTGAAAGGTCGCACCCACATAAATCCATCATTTTAGTCATAGTACTTGTCCTTGAACCTCTAGCCTCCATTTACCTCCACTAAGCACTCACTCGGGACAACAGCTCTGGACTGGAGCAGTAACTGGAGACTGGCCAATGTGTCAATAATATTAGTATTGAAAACTCAGACTTTTCTAGTTTAACCAAAACAATTCTAAATATTAGGTCATTCCTTTTGCAGGAATTGTATTTGTTTTGCACTACTTTTGGGTGAAATGGAAATATCCTGTGGCTCAGTGCCTCAGGGACAAACCAGGTGTGAGGATTCATGTAACGCAAATGCCTTCCAATTTTCAAACTCAGTTGCACCCATGAAGGAAGTGGAAATGGGCACTAAATCTGTGGTTGTAGCAGATGTTATAAATACAAAATGCTATAATTGCCTATGTGTATTATCGTGCCTCTAATAGAAGCTCCAGGAAAAATTGAAGTGCTTTGATCTTAATATATGGCCATTAAAAGAAGTAAATAATAGGTTGATGAATTGCCAACACAGAAAGTTGCATGTTTTTGTTTTTTTTCTTTTTTCCTTTGGATCATTGCCTTTAAGCAGATGGTATCTTTGTGATTGTTGTGACACTTCATTGTTGCTTCTGGCTGATGACTCACTGTAGGAAAATCCCACCATACACAGCACTAGAATATATGATTGTTTGGTGTTCTTTGCTACATTTAATTTTCCAACAGACTTTTGACAGATGTGACAATTTCAGTGAAATGTTGTCAAAATAAGAGCAACAAAGTGACAAATCAAATCTGGCTCATGTTCAGCCCTTTGGTGTTATTCTGGTTCATCTCCAGTGGCAAGGGATTTTATATCAGTGTCATCCTTGACAACTTGATCATTTCAGGTGGCACATTGTCAATTTCTGGTCCTTCCTGATGACTCATTTGCAGGGTCTTTGTAAACATGTCTGGTATTATTTTCAGATAATTAATGCCACTGGAATAGTGGCTGAAATTGAACCTCAAATGGTTCAGAATTCAAGATTATCTATGCAAGATTCTGGAGGCGGTCATAGAGAAAGAACGATCTATTGTGAAGCTAACTAAACTTCCTGAAAGATTTCTTCCCAAGTTTAGCTGCACATGGTTAAGAACTATTTCCTAACACTTGAGCTATATAGTGCCCTTGGCAAAAATTTTGACACCACCTGAGCAAATGAGGTCAACTTATAGTGGTATCATTTTATATTTTATATCAAAAAGATCATAAAAGCATTCTATTACTATGATTTCTAAATAATGGCAACTGGAACTGTAAAAATGTTAAAATATTGGATTCTGGTTAAAGTGAGCTGACACAACAGAATCCTGAAAATTGCCCCGTTACACCGTAAAAGATCTTTTTCATGCCTCAACTACAGTAAAGTCTAAGAAAAAGATATATAAGAGGTGGAATAACTTTTGTGCATGTAAACCCTATTTTACAGGGAAAATGATACTGGGCTGTAATTTTCTTTAGAAGAGCAGCTGGTAGAGTGTTTGGTAAACAGCATTAGCAGAGATCCTTTGACTGGCATGGCCTCATTTTTGATAATCTGCCAGAAATTCTCAGGCTATGAAGTTGGAACCAAGAGCAAGAAAATGACAATTCTCTGTTTCTCAGTGCTGTTAAGTATATATTTTGGCATAGTGTAGCCATCTTAGCCTAACATTGTAAAAAGAAAAGTGTGTATTTTAATTCATGGTTAGAGAATTCTTTATCTCACAGATTCACATTAGAAAATGATACTGTGGATAATTTTCAGAAAATTTTCATTACATAAAATTTTGCAACCAAACAGTATTGAATAGGGTTTAGACTTGAAGATTAGAACTTTTGAAATAATCGGAATGTTAAAGACATTTGGGGATGAGAATTTCCCATTGGTGATAGATCATTCAAGCTGGCTATTTGAATGCTTACTTGGAGTGCAATACAAAACAGTCGTCATAGTCAATCCCTGCCTTCAAGGAGGGAAGGACAGACATTTAAATTACAGATATGAACAAATATGTTATAGGGTTGGGTGACGGTGAAATGTTGGTGACATTATAGCCTATGTGCAGGTGAGATAAGGCCTCCTGATAAATCGGGGCCATGACCTCGAGTTTATCATCAGGCCAGTGGATTTGATCATTTTTCTGCACTGTTTCTTCCATTGCTTAGTAAATGTCGTTGTACTTCCAAGACATGGGCATTTGCAAACCATACTGAACCATTGTTTCCTCCAAAAGTGTTTTTCTCCTTTGTTTTGCCTACACAAAGCTAGCAGACTAATAAAGAATGGGTTAGTATAGGACCTGACTATACTGAGCCACTGGAAGTCAGAGACCTTGGTTTGGGAATTTGTCCTAAAAAACTGGAATATGCACCAGAATTTATATTTGCTCACTGAGTCTTTCAAACGATTCATCTTCTAAGCTCAAGAATAGTGGATGGCCAGGAAGAATGGATGACAAGCAGCCTTGGGGCCTCCTGATCTGGTTAGGCTAAGCAAAAATGTAGGGGAGTTCTGGGGGCTGGGTGAACTTTTGTCTTGGAAGAGGGAGAGGAGAAGAAGAGAAGGAGATGGCTGGTGCCTGGAATCAAGAGAACCTCCATGGTGATTAGGTGGTGTTTCCTGACTCGCCTCTCCTCTCCTCTCCTCTCCTCTCTTCCCTATTTCCATCTCCAAACTTGCCTCAGTAGCTGGCTTCAGGAACGAAACCATCGTCACAGCAAGAATCTTTCCTTACATTCAAGCAAGGCAGGAAGGAGTGCCTGTCACTTTCGCCCACATACAAAAACATAGGATTTCACACAGCCATAGCATTGTGAAAGCATCTTGATAAACTTTATAAGCTAGTTATTTTTTTTTAGAATATGCCAGAGCCAGATCTATTGACATTCTTCAAATATCATGAAGACCGTTGACATATGTCTTTATTTTTCTTTTGAATCGACCTGAAGTAAAAATCATAAGTGCTGCATCCCTGTGTGGTCTGAAGCCACACATTTATACCTACATATCTACTCCCCACAAACCCACACACACATATTAATAGTTATTTTTTTTCCCACCACCAAGAAAAAAGTAAATTGATACAATCAATCAGTAGTGCAGACCACTCTACTAAGTGTGTGACAGAATACAGTAGACACGTTCTTTGCCTCAAGGTCTTACAAACTAGTGGGAGAGACAAAGTAAATTACACAGGGGGACACAACAGAATTTTTAAAAATATGCATAACTGCTCTACTTGTGAGGAGATAGAATGAATATCTAAGTGCTTTAGGGGTTGATGACAAGTGCCTGGGGGATACAAATAAGAGTAATAATGGTATTTGTTAAGCATGTACCAAGCAATGTACTGCAGTGGGATAGATAAAAGATAATCAGGTTGGACACAGTCCTCTGCTAAATGGGACTCACAATCTAAGTAAAAGGAAGAACAGGTATCGAAACCCCATTTATAAATGATGAAATTGAGGCCTAGAGAAGCTAAGTAACTTGTTCAAGTTCACAGAGTGGGCAAGAAGCAACGTGGCTCAGTGGCAAGAGCCCGGGCTTTGGAATCAGAGGTCATGGGTTCAAATCCCAGCTCCGCCAATTGTCAGCTCTGTGACTTTGAGCAAGTCACTTAACTTCTCTGGGCCTCAGTTCCCTCATATGTGAATTGGGGATTAAGACTATGAGCCCCCGTGGGACAACCTGATCACCTTGTAACCTTGCCCCGTGCTTAGAACACTTAATAAGTGCCATTATTATTATTATTATTTATTAAGTACTAAAACTAGGATCAGAACCCATGTTTTCTGACTCCCAAGTCCATGATTTTTTCACTGGGTCATGCTATGTTAAAATGGGAAAAAGGGTACTTGGAGTTGAGGAGATGAGGAACTAATCAAAGACCACCTAGAAAAGTCATCTTAGAAGGGGTTTTAAGAGGTGAAGGGCCAGAAATTTCCAGATGAGGGGAGAGTGTGAACCAAGGGATTGACAGTGAGAGAGATGAGAACAGTGAGTAGGTTATTTACTGTGTTAATCCAGCAAAGATATTAAATTATGAGGAAAATCCTGTTCCTATGTCAAAAGTTTCTGGCTATTTAACATCTTCTTAGATTATTCAATTTCTTCTTAGAATACCATCTCTTTTAAATGTGAGTTGGTATCAATAGTTAATATCAGTATCAATGCAATGTCATGCATGTGAGCTCCCAATGTCTCTTAGAATATTTTCATTCTCACCCTGTTACATATGTATAATGAAGTAAAAGACTTACAGAGAATAACTTGGTATAATTAAATACGATTGAATCAATGAATCAATGAATAATGAATCAATAAATAAATACTGCCAATCCACAGATCCATTTGCAGTTATCTGCATGACTTTGGTATATATATCTTCATAGGGAACTTCTTCAGTGGAGTCTTCTTCAAATGAAAAGGACAGCTCATCAGGACATAATCGCCTTCAAAGAAGCTTGAGGATGATTATTTCAAAAGCTTTCTCTGGGGCTCAAAGCCTACTGAATAAGAAGAATTTCCTTGTGGTCTAAAAGCATATTCTTTCATTCTCAAGCCCAGAATAAGTTGAGCAGGACTAAAGCTACCACGCAGCCCTCTTTTCCTTCCAAGTTGATGAGAAAAGAGTCAGATGGTATTTTCAACTCTCACTTAGCTAACCTTACCATGAACTCTTCAGGGCAATCACTTTCTTTAGTAGTTGCTGCACTTTCCTGTATCGGTCAGGTCACAGGGCATCTCAGGTGCACTCTGAATTTGGGCAGTTAAGTACTTTGGCTAATCAATCTACTTGAATTGTGCATTGAACCCTATATATTCCAACAGTGAGGAGTTCTGTTCTCCATATTTTTTTTTCCCAGGAGAGAACAGGATTATATCTGGGTATGAATTGGTCAATAGTTCTGTTGCCATGTAACATAAGCTCATTGTGGGGAGGGAATGTGACTGTTTATTGTTGTATTGTACTCTTCCAAGCACTTAGTACAGTGCTCTGCACGCAGCCCTCAGTGAATACGATTGAATGAATGAATATTACTTGGAGGCAAATGTGAAAAAAGGAATATTTGGGCTCACCTCCTCCAGGAGGCCTTCCCAGATTGAGCCCCCTTTTTCCTCTCCTCCTCCCCATCTCCCTGGCCCTACCTCCTTCCCCTCCCCACAGCACCTGTATATATATTTGTACAGATTTATTACTCTATTTTCCTTGTATATATTTACTATTTATTTTGTTAATGATGTGCATATAGCTTTAATTTTATTTGTTCTGACGATTTTGACACCTGTCTACGTGTTTTGTTTTATTGTCTGTCTCCCCCTTCTAGACTGTGAGCCCATTGTTGGGTAGGGACCGTCTCTGTATGTTGCCAACTTGTACTTCCCAAGCGCTTAGTACAGTGCTCTGCACACAGTAAGCGCTCAATAAATATGATTGAATGAATGAATGAATTTATAAAAGGCCAGTGGCATCTGCAGTAGGAGAAGCCTGAACACATAAGCAATGAGGAGGCATCGCTACTTCCTCAGAATAAGGATATAAACCTATTTTTATCATTAGCCATCTTCCAAGCTGTACATTCTGGAATCCATTGGAAGACGCTGGAAATCAGCAGCCTAGGGAAGACTAGGAATCAACCCTAGGAATGATTTAATAGGCCTCCGGATCCAGACCCCTCCATGAAAGACCATCTGCATTACCTGTCTGCATTCCATGTCACCTGATGAAATACTGATGAAATACTGACGGCAGGAACTTTCAAGAACTTTAACGGTCGGTCTTATTCAGCCAACACCTTTCACCCAAGTTGTTCCCTCCCCTGCTTTCTCTATTAATTTTTTAAAATGTTAACTTATTTTGTATGAAATTTCCCGATGTATTTATTGTTAGTAGTCTGGTCCTTAAAACACATCTATGAATTCTAGTAGGGAAGCACAGTTGGAGCTCCCCATAAATTTAACATGCTTTACTTTGACCTTGGCAAACAAAATTATTTTATTTTTCATCCTCAGGTTTTTCATCTTTTGAGGGTTTTTTTTGGAATAACTCATTTATTTTTAATAACTTGTTTTAAAACTCTCTCAGATGCTCAGAGAACTACTGTAAAACTTTTTGAATTTTCTTTTGGCTTGGTATTTTCATTTATCATTACAATTGATGATACTTCCATATGACACTAAAATCTCTGGCCATCTTCATCCAAGTGCTTTGTTTATTCATTTTCTAATTCCTAGAAGTAGAATTTTGCATATAAATTAAAATAAATGTATTTTTACCCAAAAAAGTCAAGCCTCCATAGTGTAGAAGTTCACGTGATAATTTCAGGCCTAAATAAGAAACCATTTTTCAAATGGGGAAAATAAAAATTCCTCCGCTTATTATCACTTTTTTTTAAATGATGGAAATGGGAACAAAACTTGAGTCTGAAAAGTTAAACTGAAACACTTAACAGTGAGAGGAAAAGTATTACTATATACTAGAAAACGGTCTATAAAACAAAACTCAAAGATGTTTAAAATCATTTCAGGAGCTGTAAATGTTATATATTCAAATAAAAAAAATTGAGATTGCTAGTCCTTAATCAAAATGAATATGACTCCAGAGCTTACTATGTGCCAGGCAGTGTACAGTGGAGTTGGAAAACAGAATCAAGAAGGCCAGCGCATCCTTTGAGGGAATAGGAAACAGAGTGAGCAGCAGCGTAGCATCAGGTTCTAGACTAAATTATAGGTTTATAAAGCTGTAAGTAATTTCACCCAACCTTCCCCAAAACTGAGACCGGAATCATACCCAAGCACCAATCTGGGTCCTTGAATAATTCTACTAGAATCACCTAAGGGCCGTTCATCAATACCAAATGGCAAGACAAGATCACAAAGAATGACGTTCTGAAAGCTATTCAGGTTCCTAGCATTGAAATTACGCTCACCTTCACACCACTACGGTAGGAGAATCAGCAGCAGCAGTATCACCAAGCAGTTTCTGTTAGCAGAGCTGCAATTGGGAAATTGCAAGGAAGGAGTACAGAGAAAGCATTTTAAGGTCAAGGCAGAACAAAGCCTCAGGCGATAATCCATCTCAGCTGAAAACTGGGATTCATTCGGTGAGGATAGACCAGCATGGCAAACTCCCATCAAGAAGGCAGTGACTCTCTTTGAAGGAGAGACAAGAAGGAAAAGGAGGAAACAACTCCAGGTACTTTAAACAATAAACATCTACAGCGTGAGGGACAGCCTTTTTGCATTCATAATGAGGCCAGGATTAGGGATCCTGTATTGACTCTTTCAAACAAGCGTTCACAGGTCAACTTCACCCTCCTTGGTGTCTTCTTCAGAAATGGAGGGCAATTCTATGAGGGTAGAGGAATGCTTAGGGAGCAAAGATGAGGAATACAGTTGTAAACATGTTGAGCTTAAGGTGTCAGCATGACAGCTATGTGGAAATCTCTGACAGCAAGAGGAAACGTGAGAGTGCAGAGAAAGAGAGAGATCAGGTGCAGTGTGGTAGAGTTTGGTGTCATCCACATAGAAATAGTAGGCTCAAGTCATGGGAGAGGATAAACTCCCTCAAAGAGAGTGAGGGTAAAGTGAGATGAGTAAGCAAAGTTTTAAAGGCGACCTGTGTAATTAATGGGTGAGGAAAGAAGACTGATGTGCCTTGCTGTGATAACAATACCAATAATTGTGATATTTAAGTGTTTTCTGTGTCCAAGCACTGCGCTAACCAGAGGGATAGCTATAATCGGATCACCTATAGTCCTTTTGCCACATTTTGCTCCCAGTTAAAGGGGAGAGAAGAACGGGTACTTAATTCTTATTTTGTAGATGAGAGAACTGAGGCACAGAAAAGTTAAGTGATTTGCCCAAGGTCACACAGTAGGTAAATGGTGGGGCTTAGAACCCAGGTTTTCTGACTATTTCTGTGCTTTTTTCTGTCCTCTTTCCAACTCCTTCACAATGCTTGATTCTTTTTTTTTCTTTCCTATTCTTAGATGTCACTGGATTTCTTGACTCTTTTAAGCTCTATTACAAGAAGGTAGTCAAAAGCATCCTCTAGGCTGTCAGCTCCTTTTAAGCAGGGATTGGTTCTACCACCTCTATTATATCGTACTCCCCCGAGTGCTTCATATAGTGCTCTCTCTACACACAGTAGGTGCTCCACAAATGCCATTGATTGATGTAACCAAATATTTAAATGATATTTAATCCTAGGCCAATTGCTAAGGAACTAAAACCCTATGAAGGCGATATAAGCTGTGCTAACATCAATCAATCAAAAATTCACTCGTTTAGAATTATTTTAAAACACGGATCCTCAAAATATCCATTGTAGTTTAGTATACATTCAAGCATCCTGATTGTGAAATTTGCAGTGAAAAATATTTTCAAGGACAACTGCACTGTTTATTTCAGAAAATGACATGGAAAAAATCCAGAAACAGGGATTTAAAGCTGCATCAAGTCTTTAAAAAGTCCAAGGCAATCTTAATGAACTGTTTTGACTGAATGCAATTGATTCATCACAGAGAAACCACGAGGTAAACTCTGCCTTATCCGCAGTTTTGTTGAGGTTTTGTTTTTTTTCAGCCTCCCCTTTGGTGAAGGGAAAATATATATTTTGAAGTTATTAACTCGGTTTTGGCATTTTGGACATTTTTCTGTAAAAGTACCCGATTTTTGAAAACCTAGGTGTTATTAGGTAACAGCGTGGCTCAGGGGAAAGAGCACGGTCTTTGGAGTCAGAAGTCATGGGTTCAAATCCAGGCTCTGCCAATTGTCAGCTGTGTGACTTTGGGCAAGTCACTTAACTTCTCTGGGCCTCAGTTCCGTCATCTGTAAAATGGGGATTAAGACTGTGAGCCCCCAGTGGGACAACCTGATCACCATGTAACCTCCCCAGTGCTTAGAAAAGTGCTTGGCACATAGTGCTTAATAAATGCCATTATTATTATTATTATTATTATCCATTAATGTCTTTCTGAGATTGATTTAAGAGCAATATTGCAAGTAGCCTCAAATGATAATAATTATGGTACAAGGTGTACCTCCCCAGTGCTTAGAACAGTGCTTTGCACATAGTAAGCACTTAATCAGTGCCATCATTATCATCATCATTATTATTATAAACTAATATAGACTTAAACCAGTTTTAATGTCCCTGAGTAAAAGAAATTCAATTTGTTTTTCTTTTTTTTAATTTGTATTTGAAAAAGAAGCCTTCTAGGAACAATAATCACATTTTCTCTGTATTTTCATTCCTTTTCAGATATGAAAGTCTCAAAATGTAATTACCATTAGGAAAACCATTGTAGGAAGACTGGAATATTCATGTAATGGCTTTCAGATCTTAAATGTAACTCTGTGGTGGCCCTCTGGGCATTCCAAGTCTCATCAATGGAGCCCACCTGTTGCCCTTTTTATTCCCTAGACATTTAAACGATTAAATTAAGACATGTGTTCCTGCTTCCGACTTCTGAGATACTGCCTAGACTCTGTGGTCCAAGTGTATTAGTGAGTTCATTTGTGATCAAGCAGTTAAATCCAATATTCATTCTGATTTTGTGGCTCAATTAAAAACAGCCTGAGTTACATGAGATTCTTCTTTTTCTCTCAAAGCACTGACTTTCCTATTGCTGCTTTAAAGGGCAGAACACTTAGTATGTAGACATTGTTTGTCATATTCGGTGTTGTTTCTAAGGTGGAGTACTCACACCTAAGAAAAGCAATGTTTCTAAATGGCCGAGATTGTCGGTTGAAGGTCAGCCTTTTCAAACTGCAGTTTCTAAGTATACTCAGGGTACTGGAATTAAGTGGTGAAATTTCCATATTTGTTTTCTTACTGTGAAGTCTCTTCACTTCTCTTCATGGCTATCAACTCCACCACTTGACAGTGAAAATTTTCTCAAAATAGCAGCTGATGCTCATCAGATTCTAGTGCTCCCTGGGAACTTGTGACACTTATGACAGGACAAGGACAAGCATCTGTGGCGTTACATTTGCCCTAAGAGGTTATTTGCCAATTGCGCTGCTCCTGCGTACTCAAAACGAGCACGAACATTTCTCCCCTTTGCGGGGAAGAGAGGACTTAATTAGCATTTATTCCCTGAGCAAAAGTGCTCAATCCAAAATAAGGTACCGTTCAAAATAGAGCTGTTTCTCTTATTCTCTCTGTCTCTTGTTACAAATGTCCAAAAACTCATTAGAATTCATGAATGTGTTCCCTTGGCCCTGACGTTGGGATGCAACCTTAAATTTTCAAGAATGCTGCCAAGGTTATTTTAGTCTCAGATATGAGTAGGACCCCTTTTGTATGTTTGGCTGCCCTAAAGGCATGAAAAATTTTGCCGTCCCAGTGCACGCATCTCACCAGGTGTGCAGCATAGAGTAATGATAGCAAATGGGATATTACACAGAAGTTCGTGTGCGTCCATCCAAACCTCTGTCAAGAATATAATAGTAGACACAAATGTTAAATGCAGTCGACTCAGAATTCTAGTTTTATAATCAACAGACCTCACAAGTTCTGAATAAAGAATACTTGCCGAGTTGGGGCCTCTCTGCCAAAGCGTCACCCATCTGTCCCTCTTACAGTGAGCCCTGAAGTGTTTTCCTCTCTCACTTATGGTCTGAAGCTGGCCCCGCATGTGATTCAGATTGATCTGTGTTTTGATCCATTAAAGGGCATTCTGACTGGAGTATGCCGGAGAGCGTTGTGTACCCTACTGTACCTATTTGTTCATGGTAAACACTTAAAAAATACCACGAATATTATGGTTCCATATCTTCATTTTGAACTTCAACACGTTTATTTGGCTACATCCTCCAAGATGATTAGATAAGCTGCTGCCGATTCTCATCACCTCATCCACTGTCTATGTGGTTTAAACGAAATTAGTTCTCTAGACTGTATCCTTATTGTGGGCAGGGAATGTGTCTGGTTAGGCCACTTGGTTGTATAGGGCCGCTGCCCTCCAGGGACTTATGCTGGGGATTTGGGCATTATGGATACTCCGTTACTTCATGGTGTTGCCAGGGGCAACAGGGCTGGGGTGCCAACACCCATGGATGGTATAAGCAAGTCTATGGCCAGCCCACCCAACAGCAGAAATCACTGCCCTCTTGGTCCTAGTGGTGGGTCTCTTGGGCCTTTGGGGTGTTCTGTACCCGAATGAGATCCCCAGGGGCACTGGAGCCAGGGCACAAGCATTCCCCAGTCAACAGCATGGAGCCTAAGTCATCAGGACTTCACGGAACACCCTAGGCTTTCCCCAACGCTCCCGTCTCCCTAACGGCACAATCCTACTCTCCCGTCCCCAGATGTGTTATCGTAAGATCTGTGGAAGCACATTAAATGACTGTGGATGAGGAAAGAGCTCAGCTAAACAAGGTGCACCTACTAACCATTTCCATGAATTATCCTTTATCAGTCATAGGTAGTCTATCTCCACCCCTACTCTTCCCCAGCTGTTATCAGATTTTGGGTTTCTAGATGGGGATTCATTAGCCACTGTTGGGCAGAACTGAGTTTTAGAAATTCGGTGACTTTAGCTAATGTTATTAGTAGCTGGAGTTGAAATTTTGTATTGGTATTGACCCTCAGATGGACACACTAGATTGAGAGGTCTAGCTCTTGATCATACTGAGCATTTACTGAGCGCTTACTATGTGCAGAGCACTGAATAAGTGCTTGGAAGAGTAAGGAATGAGAGTTGGTAGAGATGTTTCCTGCCCACAGCGAGTTTACAATCCGGAGGGAGAAACAGATGTTAATATAAATAAATTACAGATATGTACATAAGTGCTTGTGGGGCTGAGGGAGAGATTAAAGGGTGCAAATCCCAGTGTGCAGGTGATGCAGAAGGGAGTGGGAGACGGGGAAATGAGGGTTTAGACAGAGAAGGCCTCTTGAAGGAGATGAGCATTCAATTAGGCTTTGATGGTGGGGAGACTGATGGTCTGTCAGGTATGAAGAAGAATGACATTCCAGACCAAAAGCACGAAGTGGGTGAGAGGTCAGCAGCAAGATAGACAAGATTGACCGTACCTCGCTCTCGCCTGTCCCGCCATCGACCCCCAGCCCACGTCATCCCCCGGGCCTGGAATGCCCTCCCTCTGCCCATCCGCCAAGCTAGCTCTCTTCCTCCCTTCAAGGCCCTGCTGAGAGCTCACCTCCTCCAGGAGGCCTTCCCAAACTGAGCCCCTTCCTTCCTCTCTCCCTCGTCCCCCTCTCCATCCCCCCCATCTTACCTCCTTCCCTTCCCCACAGCACCTGTATATATGTATATATGTTTGTACATATTTATTACTCTATTTTATTTGTACATATCTATTCTATTTATTTTATTTTGTTAGTATGTTTGGTTTTGTTCTCTGTCTCCCCCTTTTAGACTGTGAGCCCACTGTTGGGTAGGGACTGTCTCTATATGTTGCCAATTTGTACTTCCCAAGCGCTTAGTAAAGTGCTCTGCACATAGTAAGCGCTCAATAAATACGATTGATGATGGTGATGATGATTGAGGTTGGCATTGAAAGAGCGAAATGTGTGGCCTGGGTTGTAGTAAGAAAGCAGCCAGGTAATGTAGGAGGGGTCAAGGTGACTGAGTTAAAGTCTCTCTCTCTCTCTCTCTCTCTCTCTCTCTCTCTCTCTCTCTCTCTCTCTCTCTCTCTCTCTCCCTCCCTCTCCCTCTCCCTCTCCCTCTCCCTCTCCCTCTCCCTCTCCCTCTCCCTCTCTTTATTATTCCCTCTCTTTATTATTATCTCTCTCATCTCCCCCACACACGCCTTTCCCTTCTCTTTTCTCTCTCAATCAAGGACACCAGGAAAGAGAAATGACTTTGCATTTTCCTTCTGTCAAATTCTGCCTCCTGGAAATGTTTAGGCACATTTTGATCTGCTCCTGGGAATCATTGACTCCCCTTAACTTCTTAAACTGACATACAAATGCTATATTCTTATCATAAACATATGGAATTAGGTGGGTGACATTCAATTCTCATGTGTCTTGTAAAACTAAGCAGGGGTTTTGTAGTCAGTAGCTATTTAAACCAGGATGTCAAATTTATTCCTGTGAATGGGGGATGTTTATCTGGTGAGGCATGGGCCTCTTTTGGGAAAAGTATGAATTACTAATACCTGTTTGATGAAATTATTAGCAACATATTTAATACCGGTAAATAGAATAAAATGAATTGGTGGATAGATTTTTCTTTATGAATTTCTTTCAGAAACAAAGTTAGTGTGTGAGGTTTCTATGGAAACAGGGTCAGTAGTCCAAGCTTGAGAAATAAGAGAGGAATGGAAATGAGAGAAAGAGGGACAGAGTCAGACACTTAGAAAAAGCCAGTGAGACAGAGGCAGCAAGGGCAAACACTCTCATACCTGCAAGCAACACACTCTCACTTAAAATCACAGGCAAGCCTTCCTTTCCTGCTTTCCTATACATACACACACACACACACACACACACACACACACACACACACACAAACATGATCTTTTCCTCAGGTAATTTGCCTGCAGAAGGAGAGGGGAGGGTGGAGAGAAAAAATTGAGTCTTTCCTTCTCTCATTTTCAGGGAAAAATAGGAAGGGGGGGAAAAAGATAAGAAAGAGGAACAGAATGAAACAGACATACGGTTTGAGTGAGAATTTAACCTTCTTAAAAGGAGGCAGGGGATGGAGTAGCCTCAGATGTATCTTTCATTCATTCATTGTCGTATTTATTGAGCGCTTACTGTGTGCAGAACACTGTACTAAGCACTTGGGAAGTACAAGTTGGCAACATATAGAGACGGTCCCTACCCAACAATGGGCTCACAGTCTAGAAGGGGGAGATATCTCTCTTCTGTTTCCCTGTGTGCTCTACTGATCTCTGCAGACTGCAAACTCACTTATTCATACATTCATTTTTTCACGTAGATGATATTCATTCATTTAGACAGTGAGTCATTCAATCAATTCATCGTATTTACTGAGCATCTGTGAGCAGAGAACAGTACTGAGAGCATGTATCTGTTGTTGTATTGTACTTTCCCAAATGCTTAATACAGTGCTCTGCACACTAAGCACTCAATAAATAAGAATCACTAAATGACTGACTGACGTTTTTCCTTGGTACTGTAAGGATTCAGTTCATCCACTTCGAAGTGACAAAGGAGAGAGTCAACCTGGGGATTTGGAATCTAATGATTGTTTATTCCCTGTGACCATTGCCCTGGTTTTTTTTAATGGAGGAAGCCAAACTCAATCGATCATTTAAATAAAAACATTGAGAACACAGTGGAAATGATGGACTTAAAAGTATTTTATTGGCAACCATAATCTAGTCTTCCAAGCACAGAAGAGATCTTCCTTTGATTCAACATTCTCTAGAGTTGCTGTTGGTTGCTGGGTGGGTTTTTTTTACTGATTTTTCTTTTCTGAATTAATTTTTATTTTGATTTATCGTTACCAAAAAAACCAAAACATTTTTCAGCTATTTGTCGCAAGGTAAAATAGGTGATGCTATTATATTTCTACACGTGTTTTTACATTCTCTTGTGTTTCATTCGATACATAAAAAAGACTTTATACAAATAATCAAGATTTTCGATGTTTATTGTCATTTGGTTTTATCCTGTTAATAACGTAACAAAATGGTGTCAACTAAACTCCAAAAACATATTGAAATGAAGATGAAAACTCTTTTAGGAATCACACAGTAATTTTTTATAAGGTACTCATTGTCATTATATTTAAAAAAAGCTCAGCACAGAGGAATGTTCAGAGCCAAGATGGTTATTTTATTTTTAGCAAGTGTCTTGTGAAGTGCACCTTGATTAAATAATTAATGAACAACAAAAACCCTTTGCTTGCCTAAAGTTCCAGGCTCTTTTCAGTTAAGAAATAAGAGCGATATCTCTAATTGGATAAGACAGTGACAAAAGGAATAAAATAATATTTGAATATATAAAAGGAACCAATGAAAACGAAATTTCTCAAAAGCTGGGTAAGTATAACCACAGCCTTGCCAAGGAGGTGGGAGGGTTTTAGAGCAAACAGAAGTCTGAGCATACTTAAATTGTTATTTGGGAAATATAATTTTAATCACTGAACATGTGGGAAAACAGTACAAAATTTTAAAAAAGCTTCACTGGGTAAAGTCAGCATAGCATTCAATCCCAGAATTTTTTTAAAAAAATCAGCTTTTAAAAATGCTAATGCTATAAATTCAGTATTACAAGAATTAGCATTTTTCCCCACAGAAAAAATATATTCCCATAGAGAAGGGCAGGAACAGTTTAGTGGAAATAACACTTGAAAACCAATTTCAAAATGATCAAAATTATCTACAATTTATACTGTGGAATTCCATTTTAATTTTCTTGTTTTCTCCTTCTTTACTGGCTCTGTCTTGGAGACTATGATGTACAGCCTAATGAAAGTTGCAAAAGATGAGAAAAATCACATTAAGTAACATTGATATTCCATTCAGAAGTTATTTTCATTGTCATAGAGGTAGTAGTAAAACAAATACTATTTGTTGAGTGTACTTGGATTTGCACTGTTTATTCATCCCTCTCTCAGCCCCATAGCATTATATACTTATCTATAATTTATTTATTTATATTGATGTCTCTCTCCTCCTGAAAACTGTAAGCTCGTTATGTGTAGGGAATGTGTCCACCAACTCTGATATTTTATTCTCTCCCTAGTGCTTAGTACAATAATCTGCATTCATTAAGTGCTCAAAAAATAGAATTGATTGATTGCTTGGTTTTGTGCCTACTTGATGCAAAGTACTTGCTACAATAAGTTCTTGGGAAAGTAAACATAATTTCAAGGCACATTCCCTGCCCCAGAAATTTGCATACTAATGGGAGAGACAGGCATAAATTAGTTACAAAAGAAGAATGGTTTCATTTTAAATCAGAAAGAATCTCATTACACTCAGGTGACCAATTGTACATCCTGGTAAATAGGCCTGTAGGCATCATAACAGATAATTCAGAGCTAAAATGGACAGCTATTATTAAGAAATGTTAAGTGGTACTTTTGGAGAAATAAAAAATAGTTATAGAACGTAGCACTGGAAAAATGCTAGTTTCAAGATTCAAAACACATCTCTCTACAGATTGAAGAATCTTCATGAGATGTTTTCCTCACATGATAAATGTATCACTTCAACTAGGAAATTAAATGCTTTTGAAACAGTGTGATGTGATAATTATATTTCTGTGAATTTGATTAAACTTCTGGTTATATTTGCAACAGTTTAACTTTTGCTTCTTAAAGTGGTGACCTATACTTGTGTTGATCCACCTAATGTAGGCTGGTTTCCAAATAAAAAATATAGGAAGGAAATTTTTTTTTCACTGTGTTGAGATTATATATGTGATGGACATATAAAGGTGAAACATTTGAAAAAGCAACATAAAAAGACAAGAATAAATCCCATAGGAACTACAAAACACTGTAGCTAAAGGAGAGTTCCATCCAGTGAATGTGTGATGTGAATAGTATTGCTTTGATGCTGTTGATCTAATTATGTTCCAGAGTCTCACTGTCTGAAGTCCTTTCTGGTTATATAGTGCTAGCTATTACACTTTAATGATTTTGGTGGAATTGCTTTAGTTGTAGAATAGTAGGTGAGGGTCTCACGCCCATAAAGACTGTTTGACTCTATACTTGATCAATTAATAGTATTGATTGAGTGCTTACTATGTGCAGAGCACTGTACTAAGCGCTTGGGAGAGTACAATACAACATAATTAGCAGACACGTTCCCTGCCCATAATGACCTGTAAAGTCTAGAGGGGGCGACAGACACTTAATATGAATAAATAAGTAATTTATAATATATAATTGCTCTATATAGCTTCATTTTCGTCTAAATCCTGGTCATAGATTAGTGCCATGCTTCTTTTGGGCTTCCTAAAGGACATAATTTTCTCTCTTGTCTAACCTTGAATAATTAGGCAATGGGTATCCCAGAATTAAGCATCAATATTCCATTCTCTCTCTTATGAAGAACCATGATTTTATATGTATTATATATATATATATATATATATATATATATATGTTTTGCAGATGCTTGATGGTATATAACAGTAGTAATAGTATTTATTAAGCCTGGACTAAATACTGTAAAAAAATGGGTGAAGGAGAATTAGACATGATCTCTGGCCTGCAAAAAGTTCACATTTGAAGAATAAAAGAAGGAGCATTGATGATGGTTACATAAGGGAAGGTGAACCATTTAAAACAGCAGTTTAAAAAGATAAGAATAAATGAGTTACAGAGCTTTGTGGCTAAAGGAGCAGCAGTTTCATGCTCCATATTGCCCTGGTGGGACTTTTCAGAGTGGTACAATCACAGTACCTACAATCAGAGACCCCCAAATCCCAATGTTCTAAGTGTGGAAGACAATGATGCTGCTTCCTCCTCACTCACCATGCCACTAAAGGGAATAGGACAAGTTCCAGTCATACAGTGGAATAAGGCATGCCAGGTGACTTTTCACTGTCCCCTTGTCATCACTCTCCCACGATGGAGAAGACAGGATGGGATCCATGAGTAGACCATTGCTGTTTATCCAGTCCTGTGCTGTCAGCAATTTTTCCCACATTTCAGCCTGACTGTTCACTTGTGTTTTAAAGTAGTTCCCATGAATATCGGTTTAATCCAACATTGGTATTGCTTTGAGTCTGTCCAGACCTTTAAACCTTTCTGTTGCCTCATATGCTGCTTTTTGTGGCCTAGTAGCTGTCTTTTGAACATAAGCATAAGGTCTTAGATGCTCACCAATACCCCGGACAGATTTAAAAAGCTTGAAACCAGTGTTTGTTTAATTGCAAAGCCCATGCAATGTCACATGGAAGTAGGAAGGCTTCTTTAGGGAAAGGAATATCTGGGACCTATTTCTGGTAAGCTTCTCTTTCATCAGGAAATCTTGTTTCATTCAAGCTGCCAAATTGACTTTGCTTCTGGCTAGCTCATGTGCAACAAATACCATTCTGATGATTGCTGTTCCCATTATAACGTAGCATTTTAATGTTCTGTAACACAATCATTGGTTTCTTTGTGTTTGGCAGATTTTTGTATGCAGTTTGCATTCTAGGTTAAGGCTCACCAACTGCTATCCTCTTGTGTATCTAATACACTTATGTACATATACGTAACTTATTTATTTATATTAATATCTGTCTCCCCCTCTAGACCATAAGCTCACTTTATGCCGGGAATGTGTCTTATTGTGTTGGACTCTCAAGTGCTTAGTACAGTTCCCTGCACACAGTAAGCACTCAATAAGTACAATTGATTCATCTGTTTCATGTCTCACACCTGGTTCATAGCAAGTTGAATAGTAGTTCTGTGAGATGATCCATAAAGGTTGTTGGACTTTAGGAATCCTTCTACAGATTCAGAATGAAGACTATAGAAATAGTCACTGATGCTCTTTGAGACCAATGGGAAATGGAAAGAGGCCATTTAGGACCTGCTGGAGAATTTCCCGAAGCACAGCCCAATAAAAAATGCTTCAGTAATTCACTTTTTTTAACACATCAAAATGGATAATGGATGCCAGCATGAGGTTAATGAAGCATTGCAGTACATCCATGTTAATGACATTTTTTCCCCAAATAGAAGGATAATCTGGCCCCTTGGGCTTTCTCTACATTTCACTTGGGTGGAATGTCCAATCTTAACATTAACATATTTTTGAAGTTTGAATAATATTTTCCCCAGTCTCTATATTACGGTAGACCTTGAAATCCCTTATTTTGTTGCTGAGTTGCTCCTTTGGAGCAATCTAATTTCAAATCAAATCCAGGACTCTACCAACCTTCAAGTGTTGAGATGCTCTGGGGTATCAAAATCATATTAAATTATTCACTTTTTAGAATATTGGTTTTAATCTGTTAACTAATTCTTTGTAGTATGCATATGTTTTGTTAAACATATTGATAAATGGTTGAAATAATTCATAAATATACAGAATGAAAATGGCAAAATTGATTTGGACCAAGTCTTAAAATATTGTTTACTAAATTTCATTAACAGAAGCCTTTTTACGAAGGTTTGTACCAAGGGTGTTGGTCAGTACATAGAATTTTTGCTGAATAAATAGCATTTAATAGTATAGCCATTGAAACCTTTGAAGAAAGGTTTATCTGGCAGAGAAGATCTTCTTTGCTCCTATTTTAAAGCTAAGGTTATAGTTAAGGTTAATTTATGGTGTCAAGAAAGTGTGACAGTGACAAGATTTAATGATGGTGTAAGGACAAATTAATGCAGGATCAGTGGCCTAACTATTGATTCTTATCATGGAATCTTGCTGAAATGAAGTTGTTATTTAATTAGACTTTTACTTGAACTATGAATAGTTCCCAGAATAGGTTGTTCTTTGCTTTGAGGTCTGCAGTTCTGTCATCACTTATGAGCATGAAAGAAAAGTGAGCGGAGATTCAGGAGAGGATGTTGAATAATGATATAGACCTAACTTGTTTAACTTCTCCCTCTGACCTTCCTCCCCATATAAGAACAAACCTTCTTCTGCCCACTCACAAGTCTCATTAACTCTCAGATCTTCTTGTTGCATATGCAATTGTCAGAACACATTTGACAAATTAGCTAACTTTCTTCCAAATAACTTCATCTGTCCGGGTAGAATGTGGTGTCAGAAAAAAAACTATAATGAGCAGACAAGTATTATGACATGATTTCTGCTTTATACAGACTCTTCTGAGATACAGCTCCCATATGTAGAGAATTTGGTCACAGCCATCAATTCTGTGAACAATTCTGTGTCCAGTCCTCTAGAGTGTAAGGTCATTGTAGACAGCGAACATGTCTGCCAACTCTGTTGTATGATACTCTCCCAAGCACATAGTACAGTGCTCTGCACATCATAATAAGAGCTCAATAAATACCTCTGATTTGATTCTGTGATGATAATCAAATCTGAATTTCCACTGCTGGGAAATTATCTTGAACTATTTGTGTACAGTATGGAAGAAAGTAATCACTGATTTTACAGCTATTTGATGCTTCAGAGCGCATGAAGATGCTTTATAGGGGCATCTGAGCCCCTTTCAAACCTACGATTTAACAGTTGCAAACATTTTATTTCCTGATAGTAAAAAACAATCAGTTTTTATTGAAATCATTTGGGTTTTCTGCTTTGCCCTGTCACCATAAAAACGAGAAACAAGAATAAAAATAAACGAGTGTCAAAAGTAAAGATGTTAGGGGCCTTTTCAAAATATAACCATTGGATCTATTGATACTACATTTCACAATTCTTAACAAGGATGCCAGACTCTCTAAGAATGTGACCTGGACATTTGTGCACTTCCATATTGCACCAGCTATCACTATTTTCAAATTTTCCTCTTGTTAGCCTCTTCACTTTAATTCTTCAGTTCAAGAGCGGCAATCGCTTTCCTGAGAGTCATGTTTTAGGTTCCTAGCTGTTTTATTGTTATATCCCAACAGTCTGTGGCTCTATCACATTGTTGGAGTCCATGTGTCCTTATGTTTTTAAGAAGTTGGGCTCTCTCCACTCTGTTTCTGGATGCCCCATTTTGGTTCTCCCTGCACTAGTTGTTTGGGTGCCCCATTTTGGTTCTTCCTATACTAGGTGTTATACATTATCCCCACATAGCCTGCCCAAAAGAGCTCTGTGCTTATGAGCAATAGCTCAGTGATGATGAACTGACTGTGACTCAGGGCTTGTTGTTGGTGCTCCTGTTTTGCTACTTGATGCTATTTGATAATGATGAAACTGCTTGAGAAGCTCAGTGGGCCTTTAGTGGTATGTCTGTCTTGCAACCCCATAGAAAATTTTACCTTTGTCCAGCTCTATAGACTTATAGAGTCTATAAGTCTTGACAACACACTCTGTCAGCTTCCCCAGAGACATGTTGGTCTTCTAAATTTGTCATCTTCTGTATCTCTGAATCAGAGTGTAGTATTTCTAGGTAGCAAAATTTTGTGTCATCGTTCAACTCTGTGGATAATGAGAATATGTGTATGCATGCAGGGTTTCCCTGATAAATAATGTCAATATTCAGACCTCTGGGATTGTACCATCTTTGCTTAGTGGCTCAGAATCAACTGTTTATCTTCTTGAGTAGATGCCATGACTCCTAGAAGACAATCTCATAAACTTTGCAGCTTAGAACAATTCCTAGTGGATTGGAAATATTTTAACTCTTCCTTCGAAGCCCTTGTTCCACCTTTAAGTATGTCGACATAGAATAGATTGCCTACAACTGGTCCTACACTACAGGGCACCTTGAATTCTGAGTTATTTGGCCATCGTCCTACCAACTACTCTTAGGATCTTGGTAAACTTCTCAATCCATTTGCATACTAGCCACCAGAGTCCAGATAATGTCAAATGTTATCGTGAGGCCTGCTAATCTAGGCATCATGGTTTTGCTTCCTGGACTTTTCTTGTACCAGCTGGACATAAAGACATTGTCTACTGTATTGGCCTGATGTGGTTCAGTGAGTGTTTGACTAATGAAATTATTTCATTAGCCTATCCAGAGGACTATGGCTAAAATACTCTTGGCACTGAAGTACTGTAAGATACAACAACAGTCTTTCTTCCGTAGACTCTGTTCTGTTTCTTCCTGAAGATAATGATTAAGGTCACATCTTTGAGGCTGGTGACATTTTCTCAGTAATCCAGATGTTGAGGGATAGCCTGCACAGACATAGAAACATTAGGCTCCCCACCTTATTTCTCAATTTCTGTAGAATTACATCATCTACAGGTGAATAATTATTTTTTACAGCTTTGAATGTCATTGATTTCTGAAATGATGGCATGAAGATCAAGCCTTCAGATTTTAACAAGTCCTCCATCCCTTGATGGCAAAACACGTGCCTAAAAAGTAATTGGTTCCCTACTTGTCTGCCATGGGTGAGGTGCAACTCCATGAGAGCAATAGGCCCAACTGACCCCAGAGCTTTTGGAACTGAAATCCCAGCCTCATTCATCCCTGGTCTATGACAAGACCTGAGCATTTCCAGACAGGGCTGAAAGGTTACAAAATGTTAACTGTGTGGTCTGTTAAGTCACTTGAAACTTGCTGTCCCTTTCCATTCTCCATTCCATATAAAATCCCCTGACCACTTTGTGCCTTCTCACTCAAAATGAAAAGTTGACCCTCTCAATATTGAAATACATAAGGTGCAGTTTTCTGATGAGCTCATTTTGATTTAATGTGGGAGGAAATTTGGGTTTGAGGTAAGTTGCAAGTTCTTGAAAAGGATTAGTCAACCGGTACATCACTGGATGCTTCTGCTCCTTCAATCACCAAATAACCAATGGGCTGGGCTGAAAACTCACGTTAGGAATTTTATTTTTATAGAAATGTTGCGTGGGTGGCCCAGGCATCAATATATTAAGCTCTCAGATTTTCAAATCCTTGTTCATACTTAATTTGACTAAAAATACTAAACTCACATGTTCTATGCATTGATATTCTAATTGAATCTTATCCATAAAAATGAACTAGATAGTAATTATAAAGTCCATGTATATTCAGAGTAAAGACATATAATATTTTTCTCATTTTTATTTTGCTTTTTGGTCTACTAAGCTTTGGGGAAAATATTTATATTTTTATAATGGGATGAATAGAAAAGCCTTTGGGTAAAGAAAGTAGATACAGGCAGGGGGTTAATATGGTTATATCTATTTCAGAATATAGATTTAGCAAATCCATAGTCATGAAGCCCATGACAAGGGAATTCGTGGTACATGGTTGGAATTATATGGGATATTTTCAGTGTACAGAATCCATTTATTTAGAAAGTCTCCCACAACTAGCATGGTACAAACACAATATTTACATTTAAATGGATTTTCAAATCCAACAGTGCAACTGTATAAGAGAATTCTGACTATCCAGTGAAGAGAAAGATCTTTCAAATTAATGAAACAAAGATTGACCCTCTTCAAAGAAATAATGGAAACAAATGCAGTCAAAATAAAAACAAAAAACCTTCACATAACTAAGTTTAGGGCAGTCTATGCCCAGGATTGAAAATAGTATTTTCCTAATACATCTTTGAATAATAGTATTACTCCGGAACAAGGATGTACTTGATCTTTTGGTCAGTAGCATCCCATTGAAGCATTACCCTCATCTGCTTATATCATATGCATTGAAATTAGTATCATTTTCTTTTTTTCCTTATGACTGGTACAAAGTAATTATTTTGGTTCAATCAACTTGTCTTCCATACAGCTTATGTTTGGATTTGTTTTTATTATTTGTAGATATAATTCTACTTGGCAGTTAAACCAAAACTATTGCCATCAGCCTGCATTTCCTTACTCAAAGTATATATTTTATATGGGTTATTAATAACTGCTAATTACAGTTGGGAGACTGTTTCCTTAGCATAATTTAAAAGATCTCCCTGTGGTTCTGAATAGGAACAAATGGGTTTAAATCATAGAAAGAACAAACAGAATCTTGTTGTTGTTGTTGTTTGTTAAAGGAGTCTTGGCAGCCACTGGAAAGTTTAGTTCTGGAAAGCCGATTTTCAAAATCCCACTGTTGGAGTTTTGTAAAGAAAGGAATTTGTCTCATTTGAATTATTTTACCAACAATGAGGATTTAGGTTTAGGATTTAGACAACATGGAGTTCAGAACACAGTTTTCAAGTGCAAAAATCTGTGGTCAACCCTCCGGTTCCAGTGAATGATTACGCCAATGGTATGGCAGAGACTAAGTTAATCTTTTTGTATTTGGGTTAACATGCATCAAAAAATTGCTGTAGAAGCCAACTGTTAGACAATTGTTTGGAATTATATACAGATGTGACAAGCTCACCAGTTTGGTAAGCCCTCACCTTGCTTTTGAATAAAGCATGTGTAAGTTACTCTATAAAACAACTTTGCCACTTTTTCTAAAAAGTAAAAAAAAACAACACGGCCTTTTATTTTGTGGCAAGATCGTCTTGTTACCTCTGGGGCTTTGAAGATGATTTATTTGACTGACACAGTCAATCTGATTAATGTGGCCTAGTATAGCACAGGCCTGGGAAACAGATGATCTGAGTTCTAATGCTGGCTCTCCCACTTGTCTGCTATGTGACCTTGAACAAGTCACCCAAGTCCTTTCTGCCTATTTCCTCAACTGTAAAATGGGAATTCAATACCTACTCTCCTTCCTACTTAAGACTGTGAGCCTCATGTGGGACAGGGGACTTCGTTGGACCTGATCATCTTCTATTTCCCCCAGAGTTTAGTACAATATTTGACCAATGGCAAGTACTTCACAAATACCATTATTATTGTTAAAATACGTCTCTAGGTGTATCTTAAGTCTTCATTACATATCTTAGTTTTCAAGATTCTTGTTTCCTCGTCAGTGCTTTGCAACATCTTGAACTTTCATTTTTATTACATGAATCAATGTAACAACCCAATCTGGCTAGTTCTCTTTTAAGGTAGGGAAATACAAATTTCTCAGTATTTTGCCTCGGAAGCCTAAGTACAGACGTAAGAAAAATGATGATGATGATAATATATTTAAATAGGTAGAGTACTTGCATTTTTCCAAAGTGCTTTTTCATACATTATATCATTTTGTCTCTAGCAAGAGGGGAGCATTAATGCCTCCATTTTATAGATGAGGAAATTGAGGTCCAGAGAAGTAAATGACTTTCCTGAGATCCTGTAGCAAGCCAGGGGCAGAACTGGCCCAATGATCCATCAATATCCTAACTCTAGAGTCAAGATCATTTCACTGGACCAGGCTGCCTCACTAATACAAAAAAAAATTGTATTGACCAATATATTTCACTAGGTACGATGGCGCACACAGTACTGGCAGAAGGCACAGTGTCTGCCCTCAAGGACCATGTGTACCTACCAACTCTGTTATATTGTACTCTCCCAAAGTGTTTAGGGGGCCAGTCCTCCCCTGGCCTGGAATGCCCTCCCTCCGCACATCCGCCCAGCTAGCTCTCTTCCTCTTCAAAGCCTACTGAGAGCTCACCTCCTCCAGGAGGCCTTCCCAGACTGAGCCCCCTCCTTCCTCTCCCCCTCCTCCCCCTCCCCATCCCCCCTGCCTTACCTCCTTCCCCTCCCTACAGCACCTGTATATATGTATATATGATTGTACATATTTATTACTCTATTTTATTTTTACATATTTATTCTATTTATTTTATTTTGTTAATATGTTTTGTTTTGTTCTCTGTCTCCCTCTTCTAGACTGTGAGCCCACTGTTGGGTAGGGAACGTCTCTATATGTTGCCAACTTGTACTTCCCAAGCCCTTAGTACAGTGCTCTGCACACAGTAAGCACTCAATAAATACAATTGAATGAATGAATGAATAGTAGAAAGAGCACAGGCCTGGGATTCAGAGGACCTGGGTTCTAATCCCAGTTTTGGCCCTCGTCTGCTTTGTGATCTTGTGCAAGCCTACAATTTAACTTCTCTGTGCCTCTGTTACCTCACCTGTAAAATGGAAATTAAGACTGTGACTGCTTTGTGGAACTGGGACAGTGTCCAACCTGATTATCTTATATCTACCCCAGTGCTTAGTACAGCGCCTGGCACGAAGTAAGATCTTAAGAAATACCATTAAAAAAAGAGAGAGACAGAAGCAGCATGGTTTAGGGGAAAGAGCACACACCTAGGAGTCAGAGGACCTGGTTCTAATCCCAGCTTTGTCACTTGGCTGCTGTGCGATCTTGATCACTTCACTTTCTGTGCCTCAGGAACCTCATCTGTAAAATGGAGATTAAGACTATGAGTCCCATGTAGGACATGGACTCTGTCCAAACTGATTGGTTTGCTCAACGGATGCCAAATGTATATTAAATAAAACCAAACAGACTTCTCTGTACTTAGTACAATGTTTGGCACACAGTAAGCACTTAAAAATACCTCAGTTGTTGGGTTTTGTTTTTATGTAAAGCAACATGGCCTGGTGGAAACAGCATGGACCCAGGAGTTAGAGAACCCGGCTTCTAATCCCTACTCAGAAAAGCAGTGTGGCTCAGTGGAAAGAGCCTGGGCTTGGGAGTCAGAGGTCATGGGTTCAAATTCTGGCTCCACCACTTGTCAGCTGTGTGACCTTGGGCAAGCCACTTAACTTCTCTGTGCCTGAGTTACCTCATCTGTAAATTGGGGGTAAAACTGTGAACCCCACGTGGGACAACCTGATCACCTTGTGTCCCCCCAGAGCTTCAAACAGGGCTTTGCACATAGTAAGCACTTAACAAATACCATTATTATTACTATTACTCCACCACTTGCCTCCTGTTTGACCTTGGGTAAATCACTCAATTTCTCTGGGCCTCAGTTCCTCAACTGTAAAATGAGGATTCAATCCTTGTTTTACCTCCTACTTAGACTGTGAACTCCATATGGGAGAGGGACTATTTCCAACCTGACTTATTTGTACCTATCCCAGAGCTTGACACATAGTAAGTGCTTAGTTCCATAAAACAAAAGCAAACAAAGACTGCCCCGTCGTAATAATAACGATAGTGGTATTTGTTAAGTGCTTGCTATGTGCCAAGCTATGTACTAAATTCTGGGTTAGAAACAAGATAACTGGGTCAAACACAACCTCACACAGGGCTCAAAGTTTTAATCCCTATTT
This sequence comes from Tachyglossus aculeatus, assembly GCF_015852505.1. Taxonomy (NCBI): domain Eukaryota; kingdom Metazoa; phylum Chordata; class Mammalia; order Monotremata; family Tachyglossidae; genus Tachyglossus; species Tachyglossus aculeatus. Next base: position 24,809,765 of record NC_052082.1, on the reverse strand, counting down.
TATAAATGAGGTAACGGAGGCACAGAGAAGGGAAGTGACATTCCCAGTGTCACACAGAAGGCAAGTGGCGGGGCTCAGATTAGAGAGCTTGAAATGTGCTTTACCTACAACCTCCTGGATTTGTTGAGAATTTGGCATGAATTTTCCAATCCATTAGGATTTTGCAATTCTGACACCAGCAGTCCATTTGTTCTTGGCTGTCTTTTGGCCAATGAAGTTGTGTTTTCTGGTTATCATAGACAATGGTAGTTAGAAGAGTGAGTTTTATCAGTGTCCTCACGTTTCCAACAACAAAGGTGATAACTTTTTGTGAAAATTATACTCTGAGGGAAAAAACCCAGGGATTTTCCATAAAATAATAAATCCTGGAGAAAAAGAAATGATATAAGTGATTTAACTGATACACTAGGTTTCAGGATGGTAAAATGTGATAGAGAAATCATAGTTCTTTGGAGGGAAATTTGAGAGTGAAGGTCATTTCTGTGTTTGCCAGTCTTGAATTTTAAATTCCCGCCTAATGATTTACCTAACGCTCTGCTCACTGAAAGAGAAGCTTGTTATACTGATTATTTTCCAGTGGATTAATTTGTCACCTATTTTGCTTTTAAAATATTTAAACCGGGCAATATAGTAATGGATCATCAAGTCAAAGGAATCGCTGGCTAACCTGCTAGGAAGCAGCATGCAGAGTGGATTATAAATAGAACGTCATTGGAAGTACCTAATACAGTTGAAGTGTTCACTTTGTGGTTTCAGAATCCATTTCACAAAAAAGAATGATTCCATTTTGTCATCAGTTGTAGGTCAAAATACTGGTATTAGTTTAATATAAATCATTTTGTGGCATGCAATCAAATGCTTTAACAGAATTAAGATGGATAGTCGCGAAACAGCCTAACACAATATCATTTGACAGCAGCCTGGTAGAATCACTTTTACATTTCCCCAAGCCATTCCCTGATCCTGATGTAGTATTTAGAATACACCTTCAAATTTTTGGTATAACTGCTGTCTTTTTTCTAACAAGAAAACAACCCTTCCCCCACCAAAACAGTTAAACTGGACCCTTCATTATTCCAGCAGGAATTTGAAGAGCTACTATGAGAACTTCTGTTGAAAACTCTTAACACTTTAGAATAATGATAGTATTTCTTAAGCGCTTACTATGTGCCAAGCACTGTTCTAAACACTGCATAATCCATGCAGACTGAGCTAGAGAATCAATTTGTAACAAAACATATCCGGGCTAAAGGAGTATGTTCCAAGAGATTTTAAGGGTGCTATCTCATCTCAGCAGTTCAAAGAAGTGTTGGGTGATGAAAGTTTTATGTCGGAACATTTTTCCAAGTTGGCAGGCGTACTTTATAAGTGTGTTTTCTTGGGTTTTATTCCTTTTTGTATCCCTCCTAAAATATAACACCATCATGACTGCACAACTTATTTTACTGGGCTATGCCTTACCTTGGGTGTGTTTGTTATTGATTTTAATTTACTATCAAGACCTCTTCCAGCATCAAATTGATTCCTTCAGATTGTAAATGCTGTGAGGGCAGGGACTACGTCTTCTACTTTTACTTTATTCTCTAACCAGAAGTCACTCATTAAATATAATTGAATGATTGACTCGGTCTGTGAGCTTTCTTAAGAAGGAGATTGCTTCCGATGGATCCTCCTTTGCATGGCAGGCAAAGCCGGCTACTAATTTTTTTTTTCCTCTAGCTAGTATGAAGGATAGAGTCACTGGCCACCCACCTGGTTATGATGTTACTGGAATACTGGGATGATTCAGCCTAGTGTTTGTCCCTTTATGGGATTGCACCTGTAGAGTAAAAACTGAGTGGTAGATGGCTGTCATTATATTTTTTGTCATAGTGTCCAGATTTCAGAGCCCATTTTCTTTGGAGGCATAGAAGTGATAGGGGACCTCCTAGTGGGGAAAGGGATGGAGAGGAAGAGGAGGAGAAAGGAAGGGAGAAAAAGAGAAGAAATAAGGGGGTGAAGTAGGGTGGAGAAGAGAAAAGAAGAAATACGGGAAAAAGGAAAAGAAAATGAAGGGGAGGTGTGGGAGAGAAGGGATAAAGAAGAGGAAGGAGAGCGAAAGGTTCACCCTCTGATGCTACCTCCAAGTCTCTGACTCATGTGTTTCCTCCTTGGAACTTGGAAAATGTTGTTTAATTTCAACCTTCAATACTGATTGTCTTTCTGAAGAATTGTAACACATTTAAAGATTAGGCCAAAGGGAACGGGCGAGAAAACTGTTAGAGGTGCCAGGTTTTAGGAACATGCTGTGGTATACTGAAAGAACCACAAAGGAGACATGATAGGATTCCCTGTGAGCTGTATGGCTTCACATCATGAAGAGATGATCACCTTGAATTTATGGAACACTGTGTTAGGTAAATGAATTTCAAAGCCATACTCTGAATGATTTTACAAATAATTACTTGGCTTCAAACCAAAAAGTAGTTTCTTTGGGAGGCAACGTGGCCCAGTTTAAGATCACGGAACTGGGAGTCAAGAGGCTGGGGTTCTAGTCCTGACTCAGCTATTTCTCTGTTGTGTGATCTTAGGCCAGTCACTTAACTTCTCTGTGCCTCAGTTTTCTCATCTGTTAAATGAGGATTAGATAGGCTTTTCTCATTTCCTCTTATACTGTCATCCCCTTGTGAGACAGGGATTGTGTGTGAGTTGATAATCTGGTGGTGTTTAATCTACTGGTTAGAACAAAGCAGTAGTAATTGTGGTATCTATTAAGCTCTTACTGGGTGCCAGGCACTGGGGTTGATACAATATAAGAGGATGGATACTGTTTCTGTCCTACATAGGATGCATAATTTCATTAGAACCCAAATTATCTGGCTCCCAGTTCCATTCTCTCTCCACTATGAATAAGAAACATTCTTCTAGGGTGAAATACACCATTGCTAGATAGTACAAAGCAAATACTACACAATAACTAACCCAGGATATAATCAATCAATCAATCAATCATATTTATTGAGTGCTTACTGTGTGCAGAGCACTGTACTAAGCACTTGGGAAGTACAAGTTGGCAACATATAGAGATAGTCCCTACCCAACAGTGGGCTCACAGTCTAGAAGGGGGAGACAGAGAACAAAACAAAACATATTAACAAAATAAAATAAATAGAATAGATATGTACAAGTAAAATAAATAGAGTAATAAATACGTACAAACATGTATACATATATATAAACATATATACATATATGTACAAACATATATATATATATACATATATACAGGCATATGTACATATATACAGGCATCCACAGCAGAGGATGCCTTAATTTGACCACTTGTAATCTTCAAGTATTTCCAATAATTTTTTTAATATTTAAGGTAATTTTTGTAGTTCCCATAATTGAAGAATTCCACTGGATTATACTGAGTCTAGTAATAATAATGGCATTTGCTAAGCACTTACTACATGCCAAGCACTACACTAAGCGCAGGGGACATTAAACAGTAATAATGGTCGATCCAGTCCCTGTCACAATCTAAGTATGAGAGAGAACAGGTATCGAATCCCCATTTTACAGGTGAGATAACTGAGGCACAGAGAAGTTGTGACTTATCCAACATCCAAGGCACATATTCTCTCCACTAGGCCATGCTGCTTCTCTAATAATAATAATAATAATAATAATAATGGCATTTATTAAGCGCTTACTATGTGCAAAGCACTGTTCTAAGCGCTGGGGGGATACAAGGTGATGAGGTTGTCCCACATGGGGCTCGCAGTCTTCATCCCCATTTTACAGATGAGGGAACTGAGACACAGAGAAGTGAAGTGACTTGCCCAAAGTCACACAGCTGACAAGTGGCGGAGCTGGGATTTGAACCCATGACCTCTGACTCCAAAGCCCGGGCTCTTTCCCACTGAGCCACACTGCTTCTCTAAGCAGTCTAAGAAAAACAAAACCAAATATTGAGCTGATGAAATATTATCTAAGGCCTTCTAATAGATCCAAGAAAATATCATTATCTGTAGATCAGGCACTGCAAACTTTTGACTCTAGAAAAATTATGCTACAAGACATAGAAGAAAGCAGACAGCTTTACAAACAAGATTGAAAACACACATCATTCAGTTTTATGACAGTAGGTCTGCTCCTTTAACGGGCATCATGGATTACAATTGCTCAGTTACTGACAACAAAAGTAAAGGCAAATACCTGATTTTCCATCAAAGGTAGGATGTATTTTTCTTTTGCCCTGCCTTTATGCTATGGATAAACCATAAGGATGTGACCCTTCTTACAGCAATTAGAAAACTTTCCATGTCAAGATTTTTATCTTGTAAAGTTATCCTTAAGTAAATTCTTCCTAGGAGTACATGTAGTTCTGAATAAAAAAGGGAAAGAAGGGAATTGTGGCAAATCAAGTATTGTTGAGCTTTTTGAGGGAGAATTTGTTTTTGCTCAATAAGACCACATGCTTGAAGATCTCAAAAATGTTCCCGCTATTTCTACTTCTAGAGGAAAATTAAAGAAGCTGGTTATTACAAATACTGTAGTAAAATTAATCTTTCTGACTGGCCAGCTCTTAGAAATACCTTGAGCGGATGACAGTATCACGGTGTCATTTTTGTTTCTTGGAATCACACCATAGCTTTCATAGCTTTAGGCGTACATACTATAGAACTGTCAGGATTTTTTTCCTTGTGATTTGTGTTGGCAACCCTAGAGAATCCAGACTTCTGGCTGTTTAAATCACATGATTTGCCTATTCTCATTTTTTTCCACCCAAGACCCTTCAAGTGCCTCATCTATTAAAACATAAAAAAGTGAAATCTCAATGTTGTTTTAAGAAGGGCATTTTTCCAGAAGAGGAGAATCCATTGACGAGGAGCCAGTGAAAAAAGAGCTGGCAATCATGGAAAAGCTAATAAGAGGGAGGGACAGATGGATGGCTGGAGTAGAAGAACAGAAGTGAGATTGCTGTAGTCTGAGGGTATGCTAATTAGTTGTCCTAATTCCAACACCAAATAGCTTTTGCTGTCAGAAGAGCAAATTCCATTTTTCTAGGACCCACAGGACTTCCAATGCAAGCCATGTGAAAGTTGCCTTGCTCTCTCCAAATTAGAAAAACGTACCCTCCCCACCACCTCCAGAGGTCCTTCAGCCCCTCCCCTCACATTCTGGATTCATCCCTTAGCTCTCTGATCCTAAAAATAATAAAAATAATAATAATGAATCATGATAATATTTACTAAGCACTTACTATGTGCCAAGCACGGTATTAAGCCCTGGGGTAGATACAAGATAATTAGGTTGGACACAGTCACTCTCCCACATGGGGCTCACTATCCATATGGGAGGGAGAACAAGCACTGATCCCGTTTTATAGATGAGGAAACTGAGGCCCAGAGAAGTTAAATGATTTGCCCAAAGTCAAACAGAAGGCAAATGGCAGAACTGGGATTGGAACCAGGTCCTCTGGCTCCCAGGTCTGTGGTCTTCCACTAAGGCAAACGGCTCCTCCCAATACATCTCTATTCTTTATCTATTTTGGTAACTTTTACTTTCTACATCTCCAACAGGGAATTCTGTACTGCTGCAGCTTCTCTTGCCATACCAGCCCCTTTCAGGCTGGTGGTCCCCTGCCTTCTGGGGCCATAAAATTAGAGTAGGAGCAGGGCTGGACTGAAGGAAGACAGGAGAAGTGGCAGTGTAGGAAGTGGAGAAAGAGGAAAAAGAGAAGGAGGTGGGGCAGGGGAAAAAGCTCAGATTTTCTCCCCAAGCTCTTCACACTTCCCCCCTTCCTCCTTCTCCTCCTCCTCTACCACCACTATTTTCCACTGGTGGGAGGACAGATACTTTCCCTCTTAACCATGTGTCTGAACCATTGGCAGGAGACCAAAAATGATAAAATCTTTGAGTAGGAGAAGAATGGTCTCATCAACTACTCTGACTCATGAATGCAAAGTCACCATCAGCAGCACTGCTGTCAAACTGGAGGACAACTCTGCTACTAAATAGTAAATAATGTCATCTCTGGTAACTAAAAACAGCATGAGTGGGTGCCTTGAAGAAAGCTCTAGACCTAGGGTTTCCATTCCAGTGGGTAGAAACCTCAACCAAATGAACTGAATGTTCTGGCCTGGCTCCCAGCCTAATCCCCAGCTGATATATAGCTTTAAATAGACTTCTGGGCAGCTTCGGTTGAGGCAGCTAAATCATACTCCTGGGCAAATAGTTCTCTCAGCAGATCAGGGTCATCCTGACCTATCTCCAGTCTCACAAAAAAACTATTTTTAAAGTCATTTGGTTACAGAGAAAGTCTAAGGTCCCTTTTGGGAACATAAAGGATGCTTCAGGAAATACATATATATGTCTTAGCTTCCAACACTCACAACCTCCTCACTTAACTTCCCTCTGTGCTAGAAGCTAGCCCCAACATATCACTGGGTCAGCTGGTGCAAGTTGGTACTTGGAGTTTGAGTGAATGTGTTGGTGATTTTAAAAGAGACTGTGTGATGCCCACAGATGCCCAGAAATTGAAGACCAGTAAGGACCCTCTCCCAAGCATTTCATCTTCCAAGCACTTACTATAATGCCGTGCACATAATAAGCACTTAAATTGATTGATTGACTATTAAAGCATATTGAACTTGAATATACGAAGGACCCACACAAAACTATTGACGATCTAAAGTAAAAAGTATCACCAAAGAGTGTTAGTCTTGAATAGGATTTTTTTTCCTCTGCATTGTGTAAATGAGCATAAATATGAAAGCGTCATTTCCCATGGGCATGCCAGTTTCTCTCAGTATCCTTTCAGATATAGTTACCAGGGTTGGGGCAGACTATTCTTTATTCACCATTGTTGGCCCTCAGTGGACTTAGGATGGGGGAGAAGCAACAGAATTGCCAGCTTTACTTGGATTTTTGTTGTGTGTGTGAGACGAGATTTAAGGCTCCTCTAAGGGGCTGCCACAATCTCTGGGCAGGAGCAGATGTAACTGCAGTAATTACTTAGATGAGGAGAGGAGAACTTTCTGTCCAGCCATTTGGCAGTGGGAAGAAGAGACTGTTTTTCAGAAATGTTTGTACAGGAAAAGTGAATGCTGAGATGTTCCTCGTGTAGCGATTACCATAAATTGCTCAATCATCACGATTATTTTAGTTATTACTACTTCCCCATGCTGCCACCCCTCATACTGTTTCTCAGTTATCACCTCCCAGGGCCACACAGTGCGGATGGGTGGGGCTGAACTGTTAGGGAGAGAAAGTAGGGGCAGTAATTCCCCTGAAATTCATCATTCCAGGAGCTCTCTCTTCATCTCTCTTTCTCCACCTCTGTCCCAACCACTCCCCAAAAGGGATGGAAAAAAAGCCCTCGTTAAAGTGATAATTATTTTTTCAAGCTGCCATAATGTCACTGTTGGGGAACCGTCTTCCCTTGTAGAATTTAGAAACACTTTGACCCAAACATCCCAGGCACTAAGATATGCATCTTCTTTTGGCTCCTTAAAAATTTCTAGGGAGGGAAACACAATCAACTCCCCTTAACCTTAATAATCTCCAGTGGAAATGAGGTCACTGGTACCAAAAACACAAAATGACACTAGGAAGAGACATGTTTGTGAGGCCTGTGTTAACAAGAATGCTCTGTGAGTTTGCTGCTCTATTGAACTGCTCATCAAACGGGAAACAAATTATTTTCTAGCATGATACCTGGTAGAAAACAATCTGGTGATGTGTAAATAGGGTTCAGGATTCAGGATCAAATATTGTAAATGCTTAATAGCAACAGCCCAAACTGATTTATTTATCTATTATTTTTGGCTATCATAGTGAGACTCTTTGTATTTTCTCCTTTTCTTCTCATTATACTCAGGAGGTCATCCAGATAGTTATATTAAGGCTTCTGTAGCCTGCACACCAAAAATTGAGATTCCCCATTGCAGATTTTTAAGTTTTGGAAGGAGTGGTTTGAAACAAAATTAAAATTAAGATGGCTATATAGTTCAAGTGAAAGGGTGGAATAATCCGCTGAGAGTCAGAAGACACAAGTTGTAGTCCTGACTGTCACGTGCTTACTGGGCAAGTCAATTAACTGCCCCAAGCCTCAGTTTTTTTAACTATAAATGAAGATGAAATAATTGTTCTCCTTCCATTTTAGGTTATGAGCCCATGTGACTGCATCCCAAACTGATTATTTTGTATCTACTCCAATGCTTATTATGGGCTTAGCACATAGTAAGCCCTTAGTTATTAATGCAAGGGGTTTTCAATGCCTCACCCATCCACCCGTGCTCCAGAGCCTCATTTAGTTCCAACAGGAGCTACATATGGTTCCTGGGCCATATTTTATTTGGTTTTGTGTTGTTTTTGTTTTTTAATGGCAATAATAATAATAATGTTGGTATTTGTTGAGCGCTTACTATGTACCAAGCACTGTTCTAAGCACTGGGGTAGATACAACGTCATCAGGTTGTCCCCCGCTGGGCTCACAGTCTTTAATCCCCATTTTACAGATGAGGTAACTGAGGCGCAGAGAAGTTAAGTGACTTGCCCAAAGTCACACAGCTGACAAGTGGCAGAGCCGGGATGAGAACTCGTACTCGTTCCAGTAGCCCACGCTGCTTCCCTTAGTGGCTGCTGTATCTGTGGGGGCCACTGGCAATGCAGCTGTGACTGCTGGGCTCTGAGTCGGGAAGAACCCGAGTCTCAGGACTAAACTGCTTTTGTGTCACTTTGTTCTCTTGTTCATTTTGTGTGTATTTATCCTTGACCTTTTCTTAGGGTGTTTTAGTATTTTTATTGTGTGATCTCTCCTTATGTGTGTCTCCGGCTTCCTCTCCTCCTTTTTATACTTTTTTACCAGGGACCAGGTATAATTAATTCATTCATTCACTCAGTCGTATTTATTAAGCGCTTACTGTATGCAGAGCACTGTACTAAGCACTTGGGAAGTTCAAGTTGGCATTATGTTAATCCCTACCATATATTCTTTCCCAGTGTTTAGTGACGCCTACTCTACAAACAGGAACCACTAATAAATATTCTTTAGATTGTGAGCACCACTGGGGACAGGGCCCTTATCCAACTCCCACCTGGGTAATTTTTTTCCCCATACTTACAGTAGGTACCTTTTTTTTTGTATTTTTAAAGCACTTACCATGTGCCAGGCACTGTTCTAAGCACTGGGGTTGGTACAGGGTAATTGAGTTGGGCACAGTCCCTATCCCACATAGGGCTCACAGAGTAACAGTTTTACAGATAAGGTAACTGAGGCACAGAGAAGTTAGGTGACTCGCCCAAGGTCCTACAGTAGACAATGGGCAGAGCCAAGATTAGAACCTAGGTCTTTGTGACTCCCAGGCTGGTGCTTTATTCCACTAGGCCACTCTGTTTCTCACTTAATAAAGACGTTCAGTCATCCTTTTTGTTTTCAAAGAAATGCAGTTTCTCCTTTTCCTTCCCTACAATCCTGTTGGCAACCTTCAGCAACATTGTGGGGGTGACCTTTTGGATGACCAAAGACTGTCACAGTAGACTGATCAAAGACCAAGAAGCAGACTGGCCTAGTGGAAAGGTCATGGGCCTGGCAATCAGAGTATCTGGATTCTAATCCCAGCTCCCCCACATACCTGCTGTGTGACCTTGGGAAAATCACTCAACTTTGCTATAATAATAATAATGGCATTTATTAAGCACTTACTATGTGCAAAGCACTGTTCTAAGTGCAGGGGAGGTTACAAGGTGATCAGGTTGTCCCACGGGGTTTCACAGTCTTAATCCCCATTTTACAGATGAGGTAACTGAGGCCCAGAGAAGTTAAGTGACTTGCCCAAAGTCACACAGCTGACAATTGGTGGAGACAGGATTTGAACCCATGACCTCTAACTCTAAAGCCCATGCTCTTTCCATTGAGCCATGCTGCTTCTCAACCCTATGCTGCTATGCCTCAGTTCTCCCATCTCTTCAGAATAGGGATTTAATTCCTGTTCTCCCTCCGACTTAGACTGAGCCCCATGTGGCACCTGATTACCTCGTATCTACCTCAGAGCTTGGTGTATCGCTTGACACATAGTAAGTGTCCCTTCCCACATCTGCCAAGCTAGCTCTCTTCCTCCCTTCAAGGCCCTACTGAGAGCTCACCTCCTCCAGGAGGCCTTCCCAGACTAAGCCCCCTCCTTCCTCTCCCCCTCTTTCCCCTCTCCATCCCCCCTGCCTTACCTCCTTCCCTTCCCCACAGCACCTGTATATATGTATATATGTTTGTACGTATTTATTACTGTATTTATTTTACTTGTACATATTTATTCTACTTATTTTATTTTGTTAATATGTTTTGTTTTGTTCTCTGTCTCCCCCTTCTAGACTGTAAGCCCACTGTTGGGTAGGGACCGTCTCTATATGTTGCCTACTTGTACTTCCCAAGCGCTTAGTGCAGTGCTCTGCACACAGTAAGCGCTCAATAAATACGATTGAATGAATGAAGTGCTTAAATACTGCAATTATTTTTGTCATTATTATTACATTCAATCAGTCATATTTCTTGACTGCTTACTGTGTACATTGCATAGTATTAAGTACTAGGGAGAGTACAGTATGAGAGTACAACAGACACATTCCCTGCCCACAACGAGTTTACAATCTAGAGGGGGAGGTAGACTGAGCTAGAGAGTTGTTCTCCAAAGAGAACTTGGCCACACCCTAAGGGAGGTGAGGCTTTGCCAGTCTTGGCAAAAAAGCCAGCCTCCTCACAGAATATTTCAGTAGTTTTTCTCAGGAAGGAAGGGAGAGAAGGAAGGTGTGCTTTTCCTCCCCTCCCTGCAGGTCTCCTTCCAGGACTATTACAGCTGTGAGCTTGTCGTCTAACACTCCCTAGTTGGGGTGTTACCTCTGTTTTGGAACTCCCAAATGTTCAGTGGTCTGCATTGCACCCAGTGGAAATTCTAATAAATAGTATTAGCACTAGTAGTCCTTCCCCAAAGCAGGCAATGTGTAGAAAGAATGCCATGTGATGTCAGAAAAAGTGATCATAGGCACGATTGCATGCTGTAATGTGAGTTTTCATTCACAAATGGTTTTTCAAGAACATAACACCTGTATTGCATATGTTCAGGGTGCCTGTAATAACATTACACATAAGTGGATATGTTAATGCACATTACATTACATTTTATGTGCATATGGCTGTGTATGCTATTTGATGGTAAAAAAGAGACTCCCCATTTCTTTAGAATAAAAAAAAATTAACTTTCTTTTCCATGATTGATCTGAGCCCTGAATGGGGCATATTGTTAGCAAAGCCACTTTGTAGAATCTGATGATGAGCTTCTTCAACAAATGCAGTAATTCTATTCAAATCCTGAAAAACTGAAAAAGGACAATTATAAAGTACTTTAATCTTTTCTAAACAGCATTGCAAAGCACTAATGAAAAATCACTTCCTAGGAACATTTTTCCAGATTGTGCTATTGTTTCCAATACAGATTGTTTAATGAAATCCACTGTACCGCAGTCATCATGAAAAGAGGCAAAGCCTGACAAAAGGAAAGTGAATAATTCCCACCCATCTGGGAGCAAATTGAGCTGGAAGTGAAGAAATGAAAGGAGGACGAAAGTTATCCCTAACTGGGCGGCGTAATGTTTTTTCCCAGTGTTGGAGACTCAAGTCAATAATGAGTCACTGCTAACTGAGCTGCATGCACTTTTTCCAATGTTAGCAACCACAGTCGATAATGTGTAATTGGAACTCGCAGGGAAGGTAGTGTGTCAAAAACGTGTCTAATCACTTAGTTGACTCCTGAAGAGCCTGGATAAAAGTTGAGCACGTACCCTAGTTAAAAGTTCAAGAACAGAGAGTTGAGATGTTTTTATTAGTATTGGCGGATTGGAAAACAATAACTCATAAATTTTTCTTGCTCAAGTTCCTAATGGGCACGTGTCAACATCACAAGCTTTATCATGCTGGCTGACAAGCCATTAGCATTCCTGCTAAAGGAGAGGCAGGCGCCCAGGCCTGTTTTAAGGGAATACAGCAGTCCCAGGAACTAACTTTGTGGAATCCTTCCTGGGAAAGTTTTATTTATAACTTCGGCCCCCACCCCCCCGCCATCAATACCCAAGCACCGGATGGTATTTTAGTCTAGACGTGCTTTCCTGGAGTGTACTACTAGACACTTCCCTGTGGCTCACAATCTCAGTGTCAGTGTTTAAGTTGTTTTTTAAAAATATTTAGTACTTGGTTTACACAAAGCACCACACTAAGCGTGAGCAAAGGATTCAGGTAATTGTTTCAGGCATGGTTCCTGGCTCTGAGGAGGCCCACAGTCTCAAACGTTTAGGGAGGACACAGACTCACATGCACGGGACAAGAAAGAACAAGGGCAACTCAGTGAATAGAACAGGTTAGTAACAACAAGAAAAGGAACAGCAGTAGCATTATCTGCAACTATTTCCCTGTGAAGATCATATCTGCTGGACCTTGCTTTGATCCTAAACCACTTTTTGATTCAAAGAGTGCCTAATTAACTGTTTCTTCAGTGTCCTCTTCATAAGGGTTCTGACTATAATCTAATCTGCAATGGAAAGCAGGGAAAGTCTCTGGTCGTTTCAACACTTAGTTCTCCTCCTTTCTCTCCTTCTCGATAAGCATGATTATGGGATCATCTTTGAAAGACTGTAGGGAGGAGAGGAACAAGGAAATAAAGGGGAGGTGACAGGAAGACTGAGTGAGAGAAAGAAGGGGAGATGGGAATAAGAGGGACAGTGACATGGGAAGGTTTATCTAGCCACCGCTGTCCTCTTCATTCATTCATTCAGTCATTTATTGAGCGCTTACTGTGACAGAGTAAATTCTAGACTGTGAGCCCACTGTTGGGTAGGGACCGTCTCTATATGTTGCCAACTTGTACTTCCCAAGCGCTTAGTACAGTGCTCTGCACACAGTTAGTGCTCAATAAATACGATTAAATGAATGAACAGAGCACTGTACTAAGCGCTTGGAAAGTACAATTCAGCAATAAAGAGAGACAATCCCTGCCTAATCCGCAGCAGCTTCAGTTGCCATCTTCCACTGTTCATTTCCAGCCCTATTGGTATCAACACCACTGCCTTCCAAAAGAAGTGGTGACATGTGTGTCTGGCTGGACATGATGGAACTGATCTTTGCTGGTCATTGATTAAAGTTGCAAGTGCTGGAAGATGGGGTATTTTCAGATACTCCTCCTTTTTTAAAAAAAATAATATTTTTTCTTTAGGGATTCAGAGAGACAGAGCAGTCTATCTCCTCCAGTCTGGGTCAAACTGACAGCATCACCCTCTGTCTGGACAAAACTAGTTCAGATAACTGGCTGATCAATGGTATTGAGCATTTACTGTGTTCAGAGCACTGTATCAAGCAATTGGGAGGGTAGACACGTTCCCTGCCCACAGTGATCTTACAGTGAGCCCCATGTGGGACATAGACTGTGTCCAACCTGACCACCTTGTATCTCTCCACTGTGGGCTAAGGTAACTATTGTAATGATTTATTTTAATTGCCTCTGTCAATTAGCTCACTGTTTCTCTTTCTCCTCTCCCTCACCACCGATCTCTTGCTCACAGATTCCCTTCTGCCTGGCAATCCCAGCCCTTAATTTCTTGTCAATCACTCCTCCCTATATTCAGGGTTCTTTGGAGAGATCACATCCCCTCCAAGAGGTCTTCTCTGATTAAGCAAATGGTCGTCTCCCCACTGTATTTCCCATTGCCACTTCAGCATTCTCGTATCACCTAAGCACTTGGGTGAAACCACTTCGAATTTCACATATGTACATATACTGATATTCTATTGCTTCATCTTCCATGCAATATATTAGTGTCTATTCCTTACTAGACTGTAAGTTCCTTGAGGGCAGGGACCATGTCTACTAATTCTGTGCTCTCTGCCAAGCTCTTAATGATCAATCATTCATATTTATTGAACACTCCATGTGCAGAACATTATACTAAGTGCTTGGGAGTACAGTATAACAGAGTTAGTAGCCAAGTTCCTTCCTCACAAGGAGCTTACATTCTAGAGGGGAAGAATAATATCCATAGAGTGTTCTTCATGCAGTAAGCAGTTGGTGAATGAATACTGAAGGGCAAATGCTAGAATCCCACCAACCGTAGCTTTGTCTTTTAATATAAAGAACAGTTATATGTATCATGACTAATACTAGTAACATTTTTCTTAATCAATACAGACGATTGGGCACAGTTATAGCAAGTAAGGATGATTTTGAAGTGGCCAAAGTCAATCTACTGCTTGGATTTCCACCAATAGTGTTTCCCAGCTTGAGTGCAGAGGGGGTAGGGAATGTACTGTGGAGGTCATCCAGGGTTAGAGTTTGGTGGTGCAAGATTAATGGAGAGGTGAGGATCAAGGAAGTTGAGTTCAGTGGAGAGGGTGGAGTTTAGAATGTGAATCTGTGCTCTGAAAAGTAGAGATTGGGTAGGGATAGAAATTGGGTAGGGATTCCCAGGGAGACATGATGAGCTGGAATAAGTGAAGAGATCAGAGGTCTTGGTTGGAGCAGAAGACACTGCCATTTTCATGATGAAGATAAAGATGATAAAGTGATTTGGGAAGTACAAACCCTTGGGTGAGTGCATCACCTTTTAGAAAGTATATTCTCATGGCAATATAAGGCAATGAGTGTTCAGTTCCATTTTGCAAAGTAGAATGGTAACTTTTTAATTGAAATTTCCTATAAACACTATTCTAGTCTGCTTATACTTGGGTGTGCATTTGAACAAATGTGCACAAGTTACTTTAATGTAACTTGCTAAGAATATTGATTTAATATTATGTATTCAACAGTGCCACAGTCCTTCAGCTCAAAGGTAGGAATTCTGCAAACATTTTAGTACTGACACCCAAGAGGAGAATTTCATGGCTATTGACCAAATAGACTTTTCTCTTTGATGACTAACATTTGAAAGTCACCCCTGCAATCTGTTTCTTCTACACTGAATAATGGTCACCTTAGAATTTCTGAATGAGGAAGATAAATGCTCCTTAACAAGACTCTTAGGAATCTTATTTTACATTCTGTATTCATTAAAAAAAAAAATCTAGACATAAAGTTTAGACTGTCAAACACCCTGACGGCCGTAATAAAGGAAAAACCAACACTACGGGAGTAGCGTTATAAGGGATTCTACTCCACAAGGTATACAGTGTTACTATTAGTTTGTTCTACTGGACAATTGTAAGGACATTTGAAATCTAGATTCACAAGTAGAAAGAGTCATGTCACTCTTGGGGCAAACTATCCCTTTTCATATGTATATAAAAATATAGGTTTTCATAATAATTGGAATGATTCCAAGTTTAATAAGTGAATCATAGGCTTCAGTTCATAACTTTTCACAAAGGTTTATTTTTTGAGAAAAGGAAATTAAATATTGAAAGTGGGTTTAGAAAACATTGAGTTTCCAGTGAAATGAAAAGTGTCAGCAGTTTGGAACTGAAAAGAATGTTAACTATCCTTTCAAGGAGTTTAGTACAGACTTTTAATATCAGTGTTTTGCTTCACAGTGTTCCGGAGCATAAATGTTATTTAGGCACATTTTTCTGGGTTTTTTCATATTTAAATAAACATTTGGGAACATTTCTTTTCTACCCACTCCAGCAAAATCTTTTAACTAATGTTCTTAACTAATAGTCATTTAAAAACTAACAAATGAAGCTCCTAATTGACTTCTGTGCCCACTTCTCTATATATAGGTTAACATTCATTTGACAGACTTCCTGCTTTCAACAAGGGATATGTTTCTTTGCTTAACCTTTTCATTCCCCAAGCACTTATGAAACCTGGATCCAGATGAAGTTTAGAGCCCTCAATGAAAAATGATGAATTAGGCTTCAAATTTAACACATTTAATCAAGTTCAACATTTGGGCATACACTTAGAGATGATGTTTCCCTTATCACGTTTTCCCAAGTCCTGTTATGACTGGACTGTTATATTTGAAGGTTACCCAATTAAAGAAGAATTCTGTCTGTAGACCTTAAATTCTCATTTTCACAAGTGTAATTTTGGCTACCTATTTTTAAGGGTGTCTCCTGCCTCTTTAGGAAATACAAACTTTAGTTAAATTGACACTTCTAGAAGGCTGGGAAGTTGAGACAGAATCAAGAACAACGAAAGGCCCTACAAGAGGCAAAAATAAATTAATACCAGCTAATAATAACCTTTAACATGCTTACAAAACCCACTTTTTGATGTCTGGTGAGACCTGGACCCAAGCCAGACAGGCTAATTAGGAGATCAGTAGAGGTCAATTTGGGTTACGGAGGACTCTTTGTTGGCTCAAAGCTTGGTAAAGAGGCATGTGAGTGGAAATCAGAAATCCAAGAGTTTCCACACTCCCCATCCACTCCTCTCTCAAGCGTGCGTACTGGGAGAAAGTTAACCAGCAGTGAAACCACTGGTTGCGTTTTTGCAATCAGTCTACAGTTCCTTCAGCTATTCTCAGAAGGCATGTTCTTCACCTTGAGCAATTTCCTTAGCATCCTGTCAGAACCCTGCTCAATAGCAAATGGATCACCAACAGTGAGGTTTGGAACAGTGTCTAAGTGCCAGTATTGAGGCTAAGCTCATCACAACTTAGCTTCTGTTGGCAGGACATGGGGATGGAATGGATTTCTTCTTGTGTGTATGCCTGCTTCATAGGAGCACCTCTATGAGTGCAATAATGTGTTTAGTCTTTTGAGTTGAAAGGGTTTCTCAGAGGATTGGAATTGTATTTTCATGAGCCTTAGTATTCCTTGTTGCCACCTCAACAGAACTGTGGAGAATAGTTTGCAAAGCCCAGTTGTATTCTGTAGGTAATGGGAAAAATATCAGACAAGTTTCTGTCAATTCAGATGTGGAAAACTCTGATACTCTGTGTACCACTCATTGTTCTACTTCTTAAATTGGGTGACATACTTTTCTGATCAACTGCATAATCAATTAACACTGCTTTTCTAAAAAACACAACTTCTTTGTTTTATTAAGAGATTCTGGTTAATGAATACTGACTGCATAGAATATGCCCACAAGGACTTATCAATTTGGATGTGGAAAACTCTGATCCTTTGCAAATCACTCATTGTTCCACTTCAGAAATTGGGTGACATATTTTCTGACTAATTGCAAATCAATTAACACTTTTTTCTAAAAAAAATACAACTAATTTAGTTTATTAAGAGATTTGGGTTCATAAATACTGCATTCAGAAAGATGGGGAAGCCGTATGTTGGTCCCCTTCTTTACTTCTAGATGCTTACACTGTCCCAGATTTCATGGTCCTTTTCATCAGTATTTTTCTCTCAAAATGTTCTATTTCAGAGTTTCAGAAGAAAAGGAATTGGTGCATGGTTTCCAGAGACCATCATTGATTAATGATTTCATGTCCAGAATCCTATTAGAACTCAGTGAGGCTAGGAGGCTGGTTATGGATATTTCCAAAGTAAAACCACACTAAAGTAATATAGGCAGGTGCAGCACAAGTGGAAAAGAGTATTAACCTTTTTCTAAACCCCAATACAGAGTAATTTAATTCATATCATTGTAATTCAAAGGAACGTTATTTTTATTTTCTCTTTGTAAAAATTTCAGAAACAGAAGTATGGAATGGAGATTTTTTTTCTTTTCCAACTATGCATTTTTTTTAATCACAAAAAAATAAATCTATGAAAGTCAGTATGGGAGCACAGAGGTCTCAACTGGCTTCTCCAGGGTCAATCAATCAATCTATGGTACTTACTGAGTGCCTACTATGTGCAGATCATTGTACTAAGCGCTAGGAAGGGTACAATAAAACAGAATTAGCAGACACATTCTGTCCATAATGAGTTTACGGTCTAGGGACCCATTAATCTCCCCTTCAACTGTGCCAATGTTTGCCTGTGAACAGACTGTTTCCGAAAGTATCAAGAGCCCCACTGAACTCGAGCAATATTGTTACAAAATTCTAGATTACTCCAACTTTCTCTGAAGTCTCCTACCCTGAAGAAGTCTATTTCAGGGAACTCACATTGAGAATATTGGATCTAATATATTATGAAGAACAAGGTGTCAAATTGGCATATGCCTTGAAAACCTCTGAGAAACTGTCTACATTTAAATTACAACACACACACACACACACACAGTCAATCTAGGAATCTGACATTTCTCCATCACTTCTTCCTTTCCTTAATCTTTGTTGAATAAATCTAATTTGAAATTACCTGTAAAGGTTCAAAGCTATCTCTCATTTTGTACGAAATGATGAGTAACTTTGCCTTTGACACTGTGTATTATTCCCTTTCCTCGAAAGATTATCTAATCTTGGTTTCACTGATGCTATCCTCTACAGGTTCTCCTCCATCTCTCTGTCCTCTCCAATCTGTCACCAAGTCCTGTTGAGTTCGCAACATTGCTGAAATCCTTCGTCTCCTCTCTTTCCAAATTACTACCATGCTGATCAAGTGACCTCATCATATTCCACCTTGACTTCTGCAGTAGCCTCCTCGCTGACCTCCCTGCCTGTCTCACCCTAATCCAGTGCCGTCCATATCATTTTTCTAAAAAAAAAAAAATACCCGGTTTACCTCTCCTCAGTTTATATTCCGTTTACTTGTGAAGTTTGCCCATCCACCTCCACATTAAACAGAAACACCTTACCATTGTTTCTGAAGCTCACCCTTGCCTATCCTGCCCCACTAATTTCCTCCTACATCCAGACCACACTCTTCACTCCTCTAATGCCAATGATTGGGCGAGGTACTGCTCACTGTACCTCGATCTAATCTTTTTCACCACTGAACCCTTTTTTTTCATCCTCCCTCTGATATGGTGTTTATCAAGTGCTCACTGTATCCACTACAGTGCCCACTGTATCCACTACAGTGCCAAGTGCTGAAGTAGATACAAACAGAAAGATGAGCAAGGAATTAAAACACAGAAAAATGGAAGAGATTACTATGAGCATTTCACCCATTGGCAGACTTTCAGATTAGGTGGGTTTCCCCAAGAAAGAAGTTGATTAAAATGAAATGACGTCAAGAGTATTTTCCCCTGATACAAAAAGTATCAACCATTTCACATTTTCCAGCTTATAAAAATTTCCTAAACATAAACATCCATGAGCAGATCAAAAAGGAAAAGAAATTTGTTCTTGGCTTCTGGATAGAGATAAGGCTGAAACCAGCACTAATATTGAGCAGCATGTCAGCTGAAAAATATATGCAAACTAACTTAATTGAATCAAACTCTAGAGTCACTTGCCCAATTTCTAGAGTCACTTTCCCACATTGTCATGGGGTAATTGAGTCAATGGCTCAGTCCAGAGACATTGTATCATCAAGTAATGGATTAGAAGGGATTTTCTCCCTGGAAATTAACTCTAACATTGTACTAACTTGCCTAATAATAATGATAATGGCATTTATTAAGCGCTTACTATGTGCAAAGCACTTTTCTAAGCGCTGGGGAGGTTACAAGGTGATCAGGTTGTCCCACGGAGGGCTCACAGTCTTAATCCCCGTTTTACGGATGAGGTAACTGAGGCACAGAGAAGTGAAGTGACTTGCCCCAAGTCACACAGCTGACAATTGGAGGAGCTGGGATTTGAACCCATGACCTCTGACTCCAAATCCCATGCTCTTTCTACTGAGCCATGCTGCTTCTCTAATGAGAAAGGAAGGAATTTTCTGGAAAAATCACTCCAGTGAGGCTTCTAAACAGCAATCATCGGTTGAGTTTGAACTTAATCAGAGTAATTCATCTTCTCAGTGAGGGAAAGAATTTGTAGGAATTCAACTTTTTCAGAAACCATATTAAGTCTTGTAAAGTGAAATTGGTCTAAGGCAAACCTACCTGAGGACCAAGGAACTCCCTGAAGGTCAATATCTTGAGCACTTAAAACCCCCATCTTTAAGAGACAGGGTTCCACGGGTACAGAAGTATCAAAATTAAAAATAATGGAGAAACAGATGTACTTAAATATTGAAGATAGCAACTTAGGGTGTTGTGACTTGAGAAAGATTTTCTGGAGAGGGTGGAATTTTAGGAGGGCTGAGGGTCTGACTCTTTTGAAGGTTAAGAGCATTCCAGATGAGGTGAATGGCATGGACACGGGGTCGTACGTGGGAGAGTCAAGAGTGACATATAGTTAGAAGGCGAGTTGAGAGTGTGAAATGTGGAACAGCAGATGAAATGAGCCTATTTTTAGGATAGAAAGTGCTGGTGGGAAAGGAGCAGCCATTAGAGATTTTGAAAGAAACGTAACAAGTGATATTTCTGGAAGTTGTTCGGGGCAGCAGTTCCAGTATAGACTGAAGTTGGCTTGAGGGTTGTCTAGGCCATAAACAGTTCCATTAGAATGTGGGATCTGATGCCTTCTTTATGGCTCTAAGATGAAAGCTTTAGGTAGGATAGAATTAGAGGCAGTGAGATCAGTGGGGAGGCTAATCCAGATTCCAGCCAGAGAGTGGCAAGTGCTCGAACCACAGGGATGTCAGTAAAGATAGAGACGAAGGGCTAGACATGGGGAAATGTTGTGGAGGACAGAATGTGGGAAGTGAAAAAGAGCGGTAACAAAGATGACACTAAAGTTGCAAGCTTCTGGAATGGTGATGATGGCTGTGTTATTAAATTTGATGGAAAGAAAAGAAATACTCAGTCAATATTGCATTGACTTTGTTTTGCTTCTTAATGAAACAGACTCCTCGTAGTATTGCATCCCCTCAACCGGTAATTACTGCCCCGACTTCCCACCGCCCCCCATGCTCCTGCTTCCACCTTATTTGTCTCCAGTTTTTGACCTAACCAGAACTCAAACGGGCCTTCTCCCCTACCCCAACCCTTCACTCTGCTTGCCAGTTCAGGCCAGGGCCCATCACTGGCCATACATTTGGATTTATTGATTTTATTAACCTTAAAAGAAAGGTCCTGGGAAGTGGGGCTGCAAGCCAGAGCAGGGCAGCACAGGTGGCACACTGTTAAAGGAAAAAAGAAAAGAAAAGCTGCAGCCGGTTACAGATGCAGGCTGTCCCATTAGAGGGGGAGGAACAATGTGGAGAATGGGGAGGAGCCGCAGATTTGAGGTGTGGTTAAATAGGGAAAGGATGACACAGGGAGATGAGGTTCAGGAGATGCAAGGATTAAAGGGCAAGGGAGTGGCCTACTAAATTGTAGTATTTATTAAACACTTACTATGTATCAGGTACTGTACCAAGTGCTGGGGTGGAAATGAGAAAATTGTGTCCCTGTCTCACATCATTCAATCGTATTTATTGAGCGCTTACTGTGTGAGCACTGTACTAAGCGCTAGGGAAGTACAAGTCGGTAACATATAGAGATGGGGCCCACAGTCTTAATCCCCTTTTTACAGACGAGGTAATTGATGCACAGAGAAGTGAAATGACTTGCACAGAGAAGTGAAATGACTTGCCCAACACTGCCCAGCCCATAGTAAGCGCTGAACGAATACCACAGTTATTATTAAGTGGCAGACCCAAGATTAAAACTAAGGTCCTCTGGTCTCCAGGCCCAAGCTTTATCCATTATGCCACTTCCCCACTGTTCTAATTCCTTCTAGGAAGCTCATGATGCCAAATCTAGCAGCCTTTTACATTTTATTTTATTTCAATATATCCTCTTTTAGGGGCATTGTTTTGGATGCTATGTGGGATACTCTGAGGCCTTCCCCAACTAAGTCCTCATTTCCTTTTGTCCCACTCCCTTCTTTGTCACCCTTGCACTTGGATTTGCACCCCTCCCACAGCTCTTATGTAATAATAATAATAATAATAATAATAATAATAATAATTTTGTTAATTTAATACTTGAATAATATTTAATGGAATTATTTTCAATATTTTTAAATATTTAATGATGTTTGTAGTTAATATTTAATTAATCATTATAATTTTAATGTAATAATTAAATATTTAATCTTATTTGATAATAAGACGTAATAATAATTTGTTAAGCGCTTACTATGTGCCAAGCACTGTTCTAAGCGCTGGGGGAGAGACAAGGTAATCAGGTTGTCCCACATGGGACAACCCCATTTTCCAGATGAGGTAACTGAGGCACAGAGAAGTTGAGTGACTTGCCCAAACTCACACAGCTGATAAGTGGTGGAGCCGGGATTAGAACCCATGACCTCTGACTCCCAAACCCACGCTCTTTCCACTGAGCCACGCTGCTTTTCACATATCTGTAATTTATATTAATGTCTCTGTCCCCCTCTAAATGGTAAGCTCAATGTGGGCAGGAAACATATCTACCAACTCCGTTGTATTGTACTCTCCCACGTGTTTTTGTAGAGCTACTGAGGGATGTGATGGTCAATTCTCTTTTCCTCCTTCTGATGAAATAAAGTAGAAGTAAAGTTAACCGAGTAATCCACATGCACCACAGACAAGCAGCCAATTTAACATCTCTGCTTGTTCTCAAACCTAGAGTACTGATGCAGCAGTTAAAAGGAAAGTTCCTACCTCAATAGAATGTGTTGTCACAGATTAGACGTCAAGAAATAAACTGAACTGAGTGACACTCATTTGGGAGAATTTTTCCCAAGACAAACGTGTGTGATAATACTAGGGCTTACTCTATCTGTGCTTCCTTAGGCCCTACTGGATATGCTTGTTCCCTTTTGAACTAAATTCCAAGTATTACATTTAATCTTCAAAGCTCTTAATGATTTATGGCCAATTAGCTTATCGTCTCTTCTCATTCACACTTCACTGCAGTTCTTATCGGAATCATTAGCAGTTGCTTTCCATCTCCAGATCTCTGATTCAGATTTGTATTTGTTTTCATATTCCTTGATTCCTTGATACTCTTCTTGGATAATGAGACAATTCGATCCAAAAAGGTTACTTTCATTCATTCATTCATTCATTAAATCGTATTTATTGAGCGCTTACTGTGTGCAGAGCACTGTACTAAGCGCTTGGGAAGTAAAAGTCGGCAACATATAGAGATGGTCCCTACCCAACAATGGGCTCACAGTCTAGAAGGGGAAGACAGACAACAAAACAAAACATGTAGACAGGTGTCAAAATCGTCAGAACAAATAGAAATAGAATTCAAGCTATACCAGATAATTCGGGTCGGAGAACCTTGCTAAAAATAATAATAATAATTGTAGTATTAAGTGCTTACCATGTGCCAGGCACTGTACTAAACACTGGGGTAGATACAAGTTGGATTGGACACGGTCCGTGTCCCACATGGGGCTCACCGCCTTAAGCCCCATTTTACAGATGAGGTAAACTGAGGTACAATCAATCAATCGTATTTATTGAGCGCTTACTGTGTGCAGAGCACTGTACTAAGCTTTCCCCATCTAGATGCAGGATAGGACTTGACAGATTTAGATCGTAAGATCCTTGAAGGCAGAAATTGTGTCTTCTCTTCCTGTTATATGTTCCCAAGTGCCTATTCTGTTCTGGGCACAGAATATATTCAACACATTCTGTTGATGGAAAACTCAACATCTCTCCATTTTTGAAAACTCTCCAAGGTCTGTAATCCATCAAAAAAGTGACTTTTTTATAATAAGGAGAAAAATAATTGTGATATTTGTTAAATGTTCTGGGTCTAGTACTGTAGTAAATGATGGCATACATATACTAGAATAAGATCGGAAACAGTCTTTGCGTGGGGGACAACGTATAAAAGGGAGAGAGAGAAGGTATTTAATTCCCATTTTACTGATGAGAAAACTGAGGCACAGAGAAGCCGGCAAGTGATGATGATGGCATTTAGTAAGCGCTTACTATGTGCAAAGCACATTGTTCAAGTGGTGGAATTGAGATTAGAACCCAGTCCTGTTTCAAACCTTGAATTTTAATAAGTTAGAAAACCCCCATGTTGTATTGCCTACAAATCTGGGTGTTGGAGGGAGTGGGCGGTGCAAAATTGGGAGGCAGGGCAAGAGTTTTCTACAGAATCCCCAGCCCTTCCTTTCCCTGTTGCCTGACACGGGCACTGTGTCCCATCCGATTTGCTTGTTTCCACCCCACCACAATTATTATCAAATCAGATTAATCAATCAATCAATCGTTTTTATTGAGCGCTTACTGTGTGCAGAGCACTGTACTAAGCGCTTGGGAAGTACAAGTTGGCAACATATAGAGACGGTCCCTACCCAACAGTGGGCTCACAGTCTAGAAGGGGGAGACAGAGAACAAAACAAAACATATTAACAAAATAAAATAGACAAAATAAAATAGACAAAATAAAATAAATAGGCAAAATAAAATAGACAAAATAAAATAAATAGACAAAATAAAATAAATAGACAAAATAAATGTGTTTATTGAACACTTCCTTCCCCTTCCTTCCTCTCCCCCTCGTTTCCCTCTCCATCCCCCCATCTTACCTCCTTCCCTTCCCCACAGCACCTGTATATATGTATATATGTATATATGTTTGTACATATTTATTACTCTATTTATTTATTTATTTATTTATTTATTTATTTATTTATCTTGTACATATCTATTCTATTTATTTTATTCTGTTGGTATGTTTGGTTTTGTTCTCTGTCTCCCCCTTTTAGACTGTGAGCCCACTGTTGGGTAGGGACTGTCTCTACATGTTGCCAACTTGTACTTCCCAAGCTCTTAGTACAGTGCTCTGCACACAGTAAGCGCTCAATAAATACGATTGATGATGATGATGATGATGAACACTTACTGAGTGCTAGCACTTGGGGGAGTAATCATAATGATAACGGTGGTATTTGAGAGGTTAGTCAGGGAAGGATTTTTGGAGGAGATATGATTTTAGTACACTTGGAACGTCAGATAATTAAGGGAAAGGGAGTTTCATTACCGGTGTGGGTAATGAGCCAGAGGCAGTGGCAAGAAAGACCGGACTGAGGTTCAGTAAATAGCTTGGTGTTACAAGCGATAAGGATGTGTCCACAATTAGCTACCACATCTAATGACTTGATAGCGCTGGCCCATTCACTCCTGACAGATGCTTTAATGACTCGCTAATGGCATCTCAGAACTTGCGGTTTCCCCAGCTGGGAAGGGCGGAGTCGCAAAGTACTCATGGAAGCTGCATAGGCCCTCGGGTCGGCAGATTCACTTCTGCAGCCCCTGTATATATGTATATATGTTTGTACATATTTATTACTCTATTTATTTATTTTACTTGTACATATCTATTCTATTTATTTTATTTTGTTATTATGTTTGGTTTTGTTCTCTGTCTCCCCCTTTTAGACTGTGAGCCCACTGTTGGGTAGGGACTGTCTCTATATGTTGCCAATTTGTACTTCCCAAGCGCCTAGTACAGTGCTCTGCACATAGTAAGCGCTCAATAAATACGATTGATGATGATGATGATGATGATTTTGTTAGTATGTTTGGTTTTGTTCTCTGTCTCCGCCTTTTAGACTGTGAGCCCACTGTTGGGTAGGGACTGTCTCTATATGTTGCCAAATTTGGGGGTTGGAGGGAGTGGGCGGCGCAGAATTGGGAGGCAGGGCAAGAGTTTTCTACAGAATCCCCAGCCCTTCCTTTCCCTGTTGCCTGACACGAGGACTGTTGCCAACTTGTACTTCCCAAGCGCTTAGTACATTGCTCTGCACACAGTAAGCGCTCAATAAATACGATTGATTGACTGATTGATTGACTTGGCTTTTTCTTAGGCCCTAGCCCCATGGCATCCTGTCCCAGCCCCACCGCGTATCCCAATTCCACCTCACTGGCCCCCACCTGCTCACTTCCATCCAACCCCTTCCTACCCCTCGCATCGTCCACACCCAACACAGGATCCCGCCATAACAATAATATCTTCTAAAAATCAGTTAAACTGACATAACTAATAGGGTTTGACCACTCTCCAAAGAGATGTTAAGGATGATGTTCTTTTATGTTTAACAGATATTTTAACTTTATTATGAGTCATTCAGGTTTTTCTGGAATAGGAATTTGATCTATTCCTATTTTCTCTCCCCCTTCTTGTATTTCTTTCCCTTTTTTTTTTGTTCCAAATAATTCCACAGGTCAGTCCAACCCCAGGGTGCATTCGTGCACTAATGAAGATGCTCTACTGCCCATATTGCCGAGGACTTCCCACTGTGAAACCTTGTAGCAACTACTGCCTCAATGTAATGAAGGGCTGCTTGGCAAATCAAGCTGATCTGGACACCGAATGGAATCTGTTCATAGGTAAGAAGCATTTAAACGGGCCATGGACCAAATTGTTGAGAACGGCAAATACTATTCAGTACTAGAAGGAGAGGTTTTGGAAGGATGGTGCCTCAGTTTCTAAGCTTGAAGGAGGAAAGATTTTTGGTAAAGGTACTTCTAGGTTTTAGTACCTTACTCTTACTCTTCGTTCCCAGAAAAATTCTTATTAACTGGTTTAAAGGTACCATGTGATGGGGAATTGACCAAGTAGCAAAGAACATTAACATATTGTGGTTGCCGGAGTGAGTTCATGTGGTTAACTGAGATACTGCATTAGGAAAGATGCTGTTTCTTCAAATCATCAGCACAATGTTCTTGTTCAAATTAGTATCTCCTTCTAGATACCCCAATCATCATAACTGTTACCATAAGTTAAAATACCAAAACAATGATTTTAAAAAGTTGATGTCTTTATCCTAAAGCTACAAGGTCAAATGTTTTATGTTTAGATGAAAAGTTTATATATTTCATATCATTTCGGTATTTTTATGAAAAATGTGATAACCTGACCTTCACCCCCTAGAAGAGAAAACTTTAAGCAACTCTGAAATCTTTTCCCAAGTATTGAAAACAGGAAATTTCAAGGGAAGGAATGAGAATCTCAACTTCTTCTTGACTCGTATAAATCGTTCAGTGGGTTATACTGCCAAAAAATATTTCCAAAATAGCAATCCAGGGATTAAAAGGACACATTTTATGGGCAGACAACATTTAGCAAAATGCACAATGCCTGATATTGGCAAATGTTTTCCTTCCCCTGCCACATGTCTTTCAATAAAAGTCTTTTCAACTGCAATTACCTAGGGATGAGTGCAACATTGTGCAAATTATAGTGGCATATTTCAGCCACTAATGTGCTTCATCATTTATGCAAACCTCTAAGCCAGATTCCTAAAACCAGAAAATCGTGTGAAGCATCTTAAGTACGTCACAGTGCTTAATGGACGTATACCAAGGAGAAAGTTCCAAACGTTCAAGGAGAGAGTTCCAGGCTGTGGAGGAGGGGGTGGGGGAACAAAAATAATAATAAAAAAAATTAAGTGGATTTTCAGAAAAATGTTGTGTTTGTAGCAGATGAGAGAACTTGGAAACATTTTATTTGGTGGTTCCTGTGAGCTGTGATAATCTCTGGGTAAACATATTGCCTAATGAAAGGTGATAGAAATTTCATTGAACGGTTCCCAAGAAATGACCTTTATTTCTTGGACTCAGTGGGCGACTCTTCCTCAGAACAGCCTAACCCAGTCCCAAACAGATGAACTCACATCTTCATCTTTTAGAAATAGTTGCATTCAACAGGATGTTTCCAACGCAGGAAGCAGAAATATCCTGGGAGTTGTTTTTTGGAAGGCAGGTGAATTTTTTATGCTCCTCATCTGTTGGAGGATAAAAATGGCACTAAGGTGTCTAAAATTATTCGTATTTCTGAAGAAATGAGCATATATGAAGTTACAGCTGCACTGAGGTACAAGAGATGGAGCAAGGAAATTCTGGTGGCTGCTTTAACATATGCAAAAAATGAATATGAACTCTTGATGTGAATGACTGTGCCAATGTGCCCTTAGCTAATTTTTTGGGATACAGATGAGAAATTTGAGTAATGAGACAAGTTTATCTTCATATAAAGCAGACGTTTTGGCATTAGATTTTTTTGTCATCTTTCTAGATAATTTCCACCTGAATAATAACCAAGAATTACATCCCCCAGCCTGAAGGAACGTCGGTGCTTAAAAATACAAATGAATATCGAAACATCATGTTTTATTGAGTTTCAAAGAGTGAAAGTTAAATGCTTCAAGTCACTTAGCAACTCAGTAGTAGATCAGAAGTGTTTACTTTGGTGTTAGATGTGTACTGACTAGTGTCGACCTCTCCAGTTTAAGAGCCCTCAGAAGAAAAAGAGAAAATGCATCTTTGTCTTGAGGTCAGGCGAAAACCTCCTTGATGAAGATGGCCTTTCTTGATGTCTGGTAAATAAGTTGGAATGACATAATGCCCATACTCTCAGTTTTTCCAACTGTCCCTTGACTGAAAGTTTCCTACATTCATTTGAGCTTAGACAAAATATTTAGATAATCTTTACTTGCAGTGATTTGAAACTGTAGTGAATTTTCCAGCAACAGAAATGTACAAAGCTAAGGAGTAACTGGTTCTTTGATTCCCATGTGGCTTTTACCAGTCACCTTACTCTTACTATTGCATGAGTAGTATTACTATCGCTAAAATTCCTCCTTTCCTCTCTATCCAAACTGCTACCACATTAATCCAAGGACATATCCTATTTCACCTTGTTTACTCATCGGGTTCCTTGCTGACCTCCCTGCCATCTGTCTCTCTCCACTCCAGTCTATACTTCACTCTGCTCCCCAGATAAATGTTCTATAAAAATGTTCTGTCCATCTTTCCCCACTCCTCAAAAACCTCCAGTGGTTGCCCATCCACATTCACATCAAACAGAAACTCCTTACCATTGGCTTTAAAGCACTCAGTCACCTTGTCCCCTCCTACTGCACCTCGGTGATATCCTGCTACAATGCCACTCACACACTTTGCTCCTCTAATGCTTACCTACTAATTGTACCTCACTTTCATTCTACTTGCCATTGACCTGTTGTCCATGTCCTGCCTGGAATGCCCTCCCTTTTCATATCTGTCAAACTCTCTGCCAAGACGCCTTCCCTTTCTTTTTCTTCCACTCCCTTCTTTGCTCCCCCAACTTGCTCTTTTTATTCCCCAACCCCCTCCAGCCCAACAGTCCTTATATACATATTAGTAATTTGTTTATATTAATGCCTGTCTCCCCCTACAAGCTCGGTGTGGGCAGGGAATGTGTCTGTTGTATTATTATATTGAACTCTCCCAAGCACTTGGTACAGTGCCCTGCCCACAGTAAGTGCTCAAATCCTTGTTTAATTGCCAGAACATCCCAAGAGCAAAATTAGCTAGTGGTAGAACATGATTTACACCTCTTAATTCCTGCTGTCTAAGCAGGATTCATCCAAATTACAAGAGACCAGAAAACTTGAAATATTGTATTTTCATAAAAAAGTATATATGTGCCAGAGATGCACTCTCGAAGATGCTTAGTCATGAATGCAGTCTCACCATCAGCAGTATCACCTTTGAAGTTCAGGATAACTATACTACTACTGTTACTACTATGATTTAACCTACTTTTCACATTTTTCTCCTCTCCATCTTCCTTCTTTCCAGATTATCTCAATTATCTTGGTATCAATTTTTAATTTTTCAGTCTTCTTTTCGTATAGAAAAATGACTTGAGACAGTTCTCTGAGTTCCATCAGAACTTGTAATCATTCAGTTTCTTTCAGCATAAAATGTCAGTGCTTATATTAGTCAAATGTGACCGCCCTCTTAAATGTAAATAAGGCTAACAGCACCTTGAAGCTTACCTTGAAATCAATCAGTTCATCAATCAATAAATCACTGATACTCTGAGCACTTATAATGTTCTTGGAAGAGTACAATGCTGTGTTCCCTGTGTATGTACTATAGGATCTGGTTATTTCTTTGAAGGTTTTAAATGAAAGAAAATTCAGTGATAAGTTACAGT
Organism: Tachyglossus aculeatus; assembly: GCF_015852505.1. NCBI lineage: Eukaryota > Metazoa > Chordata > Mammalia > Monotremata > Tachyglossidae > Tachyglossus > Tachyglossus aculeatus. The sequence continues at coordinate 24,779,985 of NC_052082.1, read as the reverse complement.
TTTAGATGACCAATAATTTAAAGTAATCCCACCTACATCCATGAAGCTCTGTGAGTTTGTCTACATGATTAGAAATTATATCTAAATTATATCTGATGCATTTTCAGCTACAGTTTTACAGGGGATAGTTTCCAGGCCTAAGAGGTGAAATCTGAAAGACAAAGCCAGCAAGGCATTTTCTCATTTTTTTGCCAAATCATTGCATATTAAGAGGAAAAGAAGAGCAACTCTCACCTTTCGAAGAACACACCCTCTTTTTGAGAGCAACTGGGACCTTTACAAAGCGTGACATTTCTCACCTTTTTTGAGGATTTAAAATATAGCAAGTGGCCTTATTAGAAGCCATCAGGTATTTTCTAATAACTTTTGAAATTCCCTCCATAGTAAATTCAAAAAAAGTTTCTCACTCAAAACTAGTAGCTGCTCTAAACCCTGCTGAGATATGAAAGATTGGGGAAAAAAAAAGTTGCATATTACTGGCCTATACTCTGGTTCCAAATCACCTCAGCACATAAAATATGTAAAGTCATGCTGAATTGCTGAAGTAGCCCAGGATCGTCAAGCCCCACCTAGCATTGTCTAATCATTCTAGGAAAATTAATTCCCTTATCTTCCTCTCTACTATTCTGTTATCAATCAATGATATTTGTTGAGTGCTTTCTGTTGCAGTGCTCTGTGCTTGGGAGAGTACAACAAAACAGATTTGGTAGACATGTTCCCTGCCCATGAGGAGCTTATGGTCTAGAGGAAGAGACAAGCATTAAAATAAATGGTGTATATATATGTAAGTGCTGCGGAGGTGAGAGTGAATATCAAGTGCTTAATAGATCTGACAGGATTTGGAGACAGATTGTATATGTTGATCGAAAGAGATGAGTCAAGGATAATGCCAGTTATGGGCTTGTGAGACAGAGAAGATGGAGGTGTTCCCAAGCTTCCCTGTTCTAAGCAGTTTCTCTTTCTCTCCTGATCCCTAACTCCTTTCTTGTCTCCCATCTCCTCCGTTTCCAAAAAAAAAAAGGCCAAGTAGTGTCTTAATCAAGATGTGGTAATAGCAGGTTCTAGGAGCTCCTGTTTATCTTTAGCCAGAGCCAGCACCATTACCATGGAGACTGGTGGGGGGAGTAATCTGTAGCTGAGGAAAATTTTAGGATCCTAGTTGAGACAGAGAACCCAGTGACGTGGGGAAGGATCTTGTGCCATTTTTACTTATCCATAAGGTCTCATCGTCACATTTGGATAGATTCTGAATGAAGCCTATTAAATTGGATGTAAGCCTACAGGAAAATATACACATACAGAATTTCAGTATGTCACCATATTTTTGAGGAACGTATCCAGTGGGGTTTGCCTGTATCAGAAAGTACAGGAAGAAATATTGTTGTGCATTAATAGTCTTTGACAAAGATCCTTAAAATTTTTGTTTATTCAAGATCAAAATACCAACTATATTCTTCCTTGTTTACATGTAAAAGAAATTCCTTAAAAATAGATCCAATAAAAGGAAAGAACTGTCCAGGATTATTTAGTAACTAGCCGAGAACAATCTGTGGGCGGAGTCAGTCTTTTAAAGCATATGCTCGATTATTTTAATACCCCAACACCCAAATAACAAGGATTGGTCTATTTTACATATACCATGTTGCAGGTTACCCCTAGTTTATAAACACAAAAGTAAAGGCTGCAATTATAATTGTATGGTGTAATACGTTTTGCATCCCCTTTTCAAACTAATAATTGAACAGCAATCCCCGAACACCCTATAGTTTGCAAGTTTTTATAGACTGTGAAAACAAAAAAGTTGATTCAAGTTTTCTATTTGATTTCACTTTAAATTACACATTTTATTTTATTACAAGACTATTTCAGTTTTCATAATGTGCCCAGAGAGGTGAGGTTCAACTTGAGGTGTTTTTTGAGAAAACACCTCAAAGCCCCTAAATATACCAGGAAGAAGCAGCAGATACACTGTAGAATCATCCAAATTTATGGATCTCTTGCTGATAAATCAAGTTTCTTCACAGTGAAGCCAAGCAAAAGTGACTATTTCTCCCCCCACCCAACTCCTTTTAACCCTCCCCAGATATTCATAGATACTAAAGAATAGGATTTGGCAATAATAATACTTGTATTTAATTGCTTACTATTTGCCAGGATACCCACAATCAATGAATCAGTGGTATGTTTACTGAGCTTTTACTGTGTGCAGAGCATGGTATTAAGTGCTTGGGAAAGTACAGTACAATAAAGACATTAGACATTATCCCTGCCCACAAGGACCTTACATTTTTACAGGTAGGGAAAATAGTGGAATATAAGGATATACACATAAGTGCTGTGGGGCTGGGGTGAGTATCAAAGTGTTGGTAGGGCACACAACCAAATGCACAAGGGACATAGAAGGGTAGAGTGGGTATGGAAAATGACAGCTCAGTTAGGGAAGGCCACTTGGAGGAGATACATCTCAATAAATGCCCATCCCAAGACTCCATTAAACATCTAAATAAGCCAAACTATTTACTACTATTTTAAATAATCAAGTGCATATAAAAAGTATATTAGTGGGTGAGTTATTTGGAATTGACTCTATAGAGCTGCGCATCCATTTATGACCCACTTAATCTAGAAAGCTTTCTGGACATTCCTGTGGAAATTTCTCCCGTAGAAAGTAATTTAGGCATTTGGGCTGCTGTCAGGACATTGACACTAATTAGTATATAGCAGGTTCAATGCACAAGCGATACCTACGTGGCCCAAGGGAATGAAATCCACTTCCAGAATTACCCATTTTACAGTCCTTGCAGTCATTTCAGTTTGGAAGAAGACTTTACATTTTTTACATTTTTCTTTATGCCCAGAGCTTGGCTAATTCTGGACAACTCAGTGGAGTTTCTATTGTTTTAAATTATAAATTCAGTCACGAATATTGTATTGTCATTTTTCAGTTTTTCTTTGTACACAATACTGGTTAATGAATCAGACATTGCGATAAATCATGAACAGCCTCCAAGTGGAAATGCAAAGCAAATATTAGAATTCTGATTAGACTCTCAAGTTTATTTCTAAAAGTTTGGCCACACTACTGTAAATGACTGCTGATTGTAAACTGGGTTTCATGGAAGGCAAAAACAGCTAAAGCTTCATGTCGTTATCATTTATTTATTTACAGTTCTAGCTGTAAATATTCTGGTGTCTAGACTCACAGCCCCCACAAGTTTGAATCTAAACTCCTGGGAAAGGAACATATCACTTTATTGTTCTGTCCTTTCCAAGCATTTAGTACAATGCACGGTATCAAGTGAGTACTCAATAAATCTACAACTGTTTTGACTACTATTTCTACAGAACAAAAGCTTGTGCAACCTGAATTTGGAATATTATTTTCTGAGATGGAAAGTATAACACAAATTTAGATGATGCTTCAGCAACACAACAGAAATGTTGCAGACAGCAGTGGCATTCGTTCATATTTTCATATAGCAGGAGAAAATATTCCATAATAAAACTCAGACACATTGCTCTCAAACTGAAGAACAAACACCCGAAGCATTATTTGTGAGTCTACAGTGTCAGGGAAAAAGCTTGTTTCTGTTCTCATGTATAACTAAAACACCAAGAAAGAGAAAGAAAAACATTCTGATTCCTATCTCCTGAAATCTATTCATTTCTTGTTGACACTTACATGTCCTGTTCTCTCTGGAATGTATTCCCATAGCAAGTGCTACCTCAAATTCCATTGAAAAGTTAATAGTTGGCTGGTTCCCAGCAGTATTATAACAGAGTTTGTTGTCAAGTTACTCACTTTAGAGAGCAATTTATTATAACTGATCATGCTTTATTTTTTAAAAATCATGTAAATTACTCAGTACTAGACAGCATAGTTTTTCGGTAAATCCGAATACTGACATTTTCATCACTTGCTATTATTTTATTCTTATATTAATGGGGTAAAAATAGCTCATGTGAGGAAAGAATAAAAACATTTCTCTGAATGAGAGGTCTGGAGGTAAATGAAATATCTTACAGTCAGTTAAGGGTCATAATGGGGAGGATACATGCTAGAGAAGCAGTGTGGCTGAGAAGCAGTGTGGCTCAGTGGACAGAGCATGGGCGTGGGGGTCAGGGGTCATGGGTTCTAATCCCGGCCGCACCATTTGTCTGCTGTGTGACTTTGGGCAAGTCACTTCACTTCTCTGGGCCTCAATTACCTCATCTGTAAAATGGGGATTAAGACTGTGAGCCCCACGTGGGACAACCTGATTATCTTGTATCTCCCCCAGCGCTTAGAATGGTGCTTGGCACATAGTAAGCGCTTAACAAATATTATCATCATTATTATTATTATTAGTTACTCTTCCTAGGCTTAAATTATACAGGAAGAGATTTGAACTAGAATTGTGGAAGAACCACCTCAGGGTGGTAAAACAGTGCTTCAGCACACTAAGGGCTAGGGAGTCCTCTTCCCTGGAGGCCTGTAAGCCAAGGACGATAACTGTCTGTCCTAGACTGTTTAATCATTTAGGTGCCTGAGCCTGGTCTAAAGGATCTCTCAAGATCCCTTCTAGTTCTCATATTGGTCAGGTATTCCTTCAGGCCAGCCATTGGTTGATACCAAGTTCCCTCTTGCTGGCAAAATCGAAGCTCCAGTGGAGGTTTTCTGTGGTTCTGATTTAAATGTCAAAGCTGCATAAGTGTTGACTTATTATATCTCAAGCTGTAGGTAATCATGTGTCAGCCTAACTGTACTATTTCTCTTTTTCCATTCCATTTCTTTCCCCTATACCCTTCCTTGCCCACAGAACTCTCCTGAAGTATACAGCCTTTGAAAGGGTTGTAGATAGAGGGAGGATTCCTGGAACAAGTTTTCTGCTGGCTCTTCTGTAAGCATGGAGATGCCCTTATCTCTAGGTGAATATAGCTCAAGCACAAAATTCCGTGTCTGCCAGCTAAAATTTTCTTTCCCACTCTGACATAGGCCCAGGCTACTGGAGAGAATGTGGGAATGTGGAGGGAGAGCAGGAAGGTTTCCCCGACCTATAAATCAAGAGGGTATATCTCCAGTGGTTTCCTGAACACAAGGATGTGAGTCAAGCAGATTATAGTATAAAGTACTAAAATGAAGGGAAGGCAATTCAGCCCTGAAGAAAATGAGATTTAAATAGGCATAGAGATATTTTAATACCAGACCAGTGCTTATTCTGAAACAAGCCTACATCCTTGAAAATGGTGGCACTGAGCAAGCTTCAGTTACAAGATACTGAAGATTAATCTTTCACAGAATGAAAATTCACTTTTGAAAAGTCTCCTCAGCAGTCCAGATAGGACAGGGATAGGACTGCAGTCGGGGGAGGGAGCCTTCCAAGGAACAGGGCCACAAAGGATTCCTTTTCTCCATTTCTCAGATGTCACTACCATCAAAAATGCCATCAGATTCCCTTGAGCAGCATTCTGGCCAAAAGTAGGATTTTTCTGGGAGCTTTGGGATATCATTCATTCATTCATTCAATCATATGCATTGAGTGCTTACTGTGTGCAGAGCACTGTACTAAGCGCTTAGGAAGTACAAGTTGGCAACATATAGAGACGGTCCCTACCCAACAACGGGCTCACAGTCTAGAAGGGGGAGACAGACAACAAAACAAAACATATTAACAAAATAAAGGTGAAACCTCCTAGAATTTGGATTGTCCCACCTAATATGGCACACTCAGTCATATTGCTTTAGTTTAATCTGTCATGTAACCATAACCAGTATTTCTAAAATGACTGAATTCACCTTTTGTAGGGAAGTAGAAGCAGGGGAACGTTTCTATCATTGAAAATACTGTAAGTCCCGTGGATTTTTCTTGTCAGCTTTGAAATCAAAAGGTGTATTATTTATTACCCTAATTCTGCCTGATTCAAGCGTTATTAAGTTCTACACCTTGCTGACTGACCTAAGCTCTCTGTGGAATTCTTATTTCCAGAAATGCAATAAATGAAATTACTATTTGTCATATATGGTCCTAAATCTTGTTCATTTAGATGATGTGGCTGTTGGAAAGAGAAGTGATTTGGGAATTTATTGAGATGAATGAGCTGTTCAGGATTCAAAACATTTACGGTGATGTGGTTAGAGTTCCAAATGCAAGGTTTTTTGTCATAAGATGCAATGACACTGCACATTCCCGTTTTTATCTCCATAAAACAGGTGATTTTTAAAAAATAAAGTTGATTTTCTGTCACTGAAAGTCATACCTCCAAGTTTAAGCAGCCTATAATAATAGGACTGTCATTAGAAAAGCCTTTTACTTTCATCTTACCTTCCCCTCTGAAGTTCTGTAAAACTAAATCGAGGGATTGTCCAGCTAGCCCCATCTTGCATCAGCTGAATAGGGGTGTCACTTCTTCGCTTGGTCTTTACATACCAAAAGCATCCCAAAAAAGAAAAACAAATGTGTTTTTTGATGGGGCAGTCTGCAGAGCTCAAGTCCACATGTTTCTGTTTATCCATTTTGAGGCCCTTGCTGTAGCTTTCTTTGGGCACTTTGTCGCTACTGATGGTAACGGGCAGCCTTCTTCTGCCACAGCACAGAGTATGATCATGTGGCAGTACTTCTGCTCCAGCCTGCCCTTTGGAGTTGGGCTGCTCTGTAGCCGCAATCAATCCTGGAGGTGTGTATGGGGTGTGTAATGGTTCCCATGCTGAAAGTAAAACAAATTTCTAACCAGAATACCATTGGAGATGGGGCTTTTGGGGGCCATGGAGAGGCTGATGGCAAGTGAGAGGGCTTGCTGGGTTGGAGAGAGGCTAGCCAGCCACTGAAGAACCCTATCCAAGCCGTTGGGGTGAGGAGTAAAATGACAGCGGCAGGGACTGCAGCTGCTGATGACCAAAGGATGGTGAAGGGAAGGGATGGAGGTGGGGTTAGGTGGCAGAGCCAGTTTCTGGACCAGCCTCACAGGACTAGGCCCAACCCCTGCCCCTGCGTAAACTTGTTGTGGCCAGGGAATGTGCCTGTTTCTTGTTGCATTGTACTTTCCCAAGTGCTTTATACAGTTCTTTGCACACAGTAAATGCCCAATAAATACGACTGAATGACATTTCTGTCCCAGAACAACTGTTCAGGGGCGTTTTCTTAGTCTGGATCCAAGTTCTGCTCTCTTCCAGCTAACTTCCAGCATGGGGTGGGACTTGAATACCCCAAATTATGCCCCTTCTCCCTGCCCCAGTCAACCAGCTTAAAGGAATTTGGATTTATGAGTAGGAAGTCTCTGCCCACTCCCCATACAAGACTCCCCAGAAGAAAAAATAATCATTGTCTTGTGGCCTCAGGGTCCTCACTTTATCACAGAATATTCACATGTCAGCTTTGTAATGAGGATCATGCAAAGGACATGTCATTTTTAATGGCACTCTTCAGTGAAGAGCTTCTGCCTGATGGGATTCAAATGAGAAAAGGATGGTGCAGTGGGACCATGGCTGGAATGGGCTGTTACAGCGGGATCCCTTGTATAGAGCATAGTAAAGTAGCAAAGTAGGTAAAGAGGGCTTGATATTGGAGCATCACCACTTCATGCAATCAGTCAATCAAGGTATTTGAGTGCTTACTATGTGCAGAGCACTGTACTAAGTGCTTGAGAGAGTACAGTACATTAGGGTAGGTAAACATGATCCTTGCCCAGAAGGAGCTTACAGTCTAGGAGGAGACAAACACTAAAATAAATTATAGATGGGGAAATGGGAGAGTAAAAGAATACGTACATGAATGCAGTAGAGATGGGGAATATCAAGCACTTAAGCATTCAGATCCAAATGCATAGGTCATGCAGAAGGGAAGTCAAATAGGATGAAGGAATGAGGATGAAGGAATTTCTTGGAGACAGTGTGGTTTTAGGTGGGGTTTGAAGGTGGGGAGAGTGGTGGCAGGTCAGATATGAAGGGAAAGTTCCAGGCCAGAGGAAGGGTATGGATAAAGAGTCAGAGCCTAGACGCAGAAGATCGAGCTATGATGAGTTAGTTGGCAGTTGAGGAGCAAAGTGTGTGGCCTGGATTATAGTTGGATATGAGTGAGGTAAGGTCAGATGGGGAGAGCTAATTGTTCAGCCACATACGAAGCTGAGCAATGCTTGACATGTCCATAGTTTGTTTCTGGAAAGAGAGAATGACAGTTGTCCTTCATATCGAAAGAAGATTCCATTAATGGTGAAATTCACGTATAGGAAAGGCCAATGTGGGACCCATGGTACCACCCTAATTGTCTAGCGCACAGTCCATGACAAAGGCCTGAGAGTCAGAAGACCTGAGTTCTAATCCCGGCTCTGTCTCCTGTTTGCCGTGTGACTCTTGGCAAGTCACTTTACTTTTCTGTGCTTTAGTTTCCTAATCTGTAAAATGGGAATGAATACAGGTCCTCTCTCCTACGAAGACTATGAGCTCCATGTATAACAAGGACTTTGGCCGATCAGATTATAGTTTATCTACCGCATCTCTTAGTACCATGTTTGGCACGAAGTGCTTAGCAAATACCACAGTCATTATTACAGTGCAGTAAGGACAAAAAGAAAACTATTTTGTCAGCAATTAAGAGCATTCATGATCACCGCTAATTAACAAGGTAATATTTATCTGGGAATGTGTGTTATCATTAGGTCATTTATTAAGCGCTAATGCATATTCTATGCTCTGTGCTGAACACAGGTGGATTCACAATAAACAGATCAGGTAGGCTTATAATCTTAGGGAAAGAGGAGGAGGTGTGTGTCTGTGTTGAATCAGGGCTGCACACATTGGACATAATTCTTGAATTTTTATAATCTTACTCTCCCTTAACCCTGATTCTCACCACACACACACATACCATGTGGAAAAAGGACCTTTGGAGTCATTGCCAAAAAGATAGGAAGGCATAAACAAGGTATGACATAATCTTGATTTTGAACCCTTTGCTCTCTACAAAGTACATAAAAGGATTAATCATCATCTTTACATGCAACATAGTGCCAGTTAATTCAAAATGTTTAGGCATTTTGAATTCTGTTTAGCACAAGCAGTACTGTATTTTCCAAATGAAAAATATGATTCCTTTATAAAGAGGATCCTATGTACAGCAGTGTTAAATTGAATATAATCTATTATCAAGAATTTAGGTTTGTACTATTTCTAGGAAAAAGTAAAACCCCAACTTTACACCTATCATTGGCTTTAGTCCACCCAAACTGTATGTGTTCCTGCTAGCTCTGTATGTTCCTCTGAATCTGATGGGTGGGATGTATTACCAGTCCCAAAATCCTGAGGAATAAATAGGAGAATTTTATATAAGTGCTGAGGAATTCTCATCTTAATCCAGTGGGATGATACACTAGCTTCCACTGCCTTTTTGAATAGCTCAGGGAATTATAAGTTTGTTGATGACATTGAAATACTGGAATAAATGAATTGCAGCAGTTCATAACATCAAGATCATTTTTTCCAAAAGATCTGAGACTAATTTGGGCTTCTTAACAAGATAAAGTTTAATATAGGGCACCAGACAGACAGAAATAGAAATGGGTACAAATTGGAATTGGTGGATGAGCAATGAATAATACATATAGCTGCTTCTGACATGAAATCAAGGTCTTATGCTGAAGGAAAGAGCTAAAATCACTGTACTCTGAAATGCAGCTGGGAAGAAGGAAAGTAACCCCAAATATTCCTGTCAGAGAACATTCAAAGACTTCTTGTGATATAAATACAAGTTGGCAGAAGAAGTCATGTTTGACTACTTGAATTGTCTTACGTGTTTTCTTCACCTTGTCAACTTTCAACACTTTTTCTCTTGGTGGAAGCTTAAAACTTCAAGGGTTCAATCTGTGAGTAAACAAAAATACCTCACTATTGGCTATAAAGTTCTCCATCACCTTGCCCCCTCCTACCTCATCTCCCTTATCTCCTTCTGCATCCCAGGCTACGCACTCCACTCCTCTGGTGCCGCTAACCTTCTTAATGTGGTTAGAAGTGTCTGTCTGCGACAGTGACAGTAGTGTCTCCTGTCTTGCCGCCAACCCCTGGCCCATGTCCTACCACTGGCCTGGAACGTCCTCCCACCTCAAATCTGCCAGACAATTACTCTCCCCTTCAAAGCCCTATTGAAGGCACACCTCCTCCGAAAGGCCTTCCCAGACTAAGCCCCGCTTTTCCTCAGCTCCCACTCCCTTCCGCATCACCCTGACTCTTTCCCTTTGCACTTCCCCTCTCTCCGCCCCACAGCACTTATGTATACATATCTATAATTCCATTTATTTATATTGATGCCTGTTTACTTGTATTGATGTCTGTCTACCCTCCTGTAGACTGTGAGCCCATCATGGGCAGGGATTGTCTCTCTTTATTGCTGTATTGTACTTTCCAAGTGTGTAGTACAGTGCTCTGTACAAAGTTAGTGCTCAATAAATATTAAATGTGATTGCATGAATGAACACATCTACCTACTGATGCTGCTGTTGTGGCTCTGGGATCTGTAAGAGGTTCCAGGACACTATTCACAGGTTTCATGGATCTGCCCTGACAAGACCATGAATATATTAAACCTTTGAGTCATGTCACCTAGCCTTCTCTAGACTGTAAGCTTTGATGTGCAGGGAACATGTCAACCAACTCTGTAACATTGTACTCGCCCAAGCGCTGAGTTCAGTGCTCCACAAACCGAAAGCACTCAATAGTTCCCCCTCTAGACTGTAAACTCGTTGTGAGCAGGGAATGGGTTTGTTTATTGTTATAGCGTACTCCCCTAAGTGCTTAGTACAGTGATCTGCACACAGTAAGCACTCAATACATTTAATGCCCATTTAACAGATAGGCAAACAGAGGTATAGAGAGAGTAAGTGACTTGCCCAAGGTCACAAAGCAGACCAGTGACAGAGCTTTTCAGTCAGTCAGTTAAACCATATTTATTGAGCACTTACTATGTGCAGAACACTGTACTAAGCACTGGGGAGAGTACATTATAACAGACATTCCCTGCCCACAGCAAGTTCAAGAAATAAAGCAAAAATAATGCCCAGTACATGCCCTGGATAGCATCTCCAGTATCCTGAGGCAGCTGGAGCATTATTCCTGGGACCAAGGATGAGGACTGCTCATATCCATTAAGCAGGCAGCAGTGAAGGGAGCGATCCATTGGCACTGCCTGATGCTGAATCATGTTTTTTCAACCCTCCCATTGTCAGAGAAAATGAAAGAACAAAGTAATTTAACTTCTCATTCAGATCTACAGAAGAATGTTTCCAAGTTAGTTAAAAGTTCTAGTTAAATTTATATTCTTTAATTTTAGTTTTCATTTGAATCTCTGGCTTCCATGCCTTCTACAGCTTCTGACAGTTTAATTTAGTAATTACATTTCTTATTCTAGTTAAGCTGCAAATGCTTCTTGCATAATTTTCTTTGCATTTTAATTGGCTTAAGCATTCATATTCTTCAATATAAAGGTTCTAGTTATGCTTATGAACAGGCTGGAGTGGGGAAATATC